>NW_009648712.1:1192300-1199456 GCF_000708025.1 Charadrius vociferus | reverse complement strand
GGGAAATCATTTAATCTAAAACAAATTAGACTCTCATTTGATTAATTTGCTAGAGGCAAAACAAAAATCTGTGGAGTAGAACTGTGTAATTTCTAGTTCTTGTTCTTAAATCTTAAATAAATTAATCATGGACCACTTATGAGTCACTCAGAGGTCAAGTAAGAGAAAGCTGGCCTGGAGCCAAAAAGGATGCCAAATCTGCCCCAGGACTATATAGGGTTTATAACCACTGCACCGCTCGGTCCCTGTGCTGGAACAGCACCAGATCTGAAGAGCCTTTGGTGCAAGGTGATTTTAGGGAAATTGTTTCCATTTTCTCCCCTTCCTTTTTGGGGCATCATTGTTGGCATATGGAAGGTGTTACAGAAAGCTGCTAATGTACATGTCCAGCTGTCACCTTTTAACAGTACCCCCCGCTCAGCCATCTAAACATAATTAACTAATGAAGCAAACTAGACCTCAGAACCGTTAGAGATGCTGGGTTGTATGGTGGCTGCAGACACGTGGTATCCAAACATTTCTGTGTGCAGTAAACAGGGGTGTGAAGTTGTTTGAAGTCTTGAATTGAGAAAAGACACTAATATTCTACTCTGCATTTCAAAATCTGGGGGAACCTATTTCAGGAGAGAATGAGGCATCTGGGCTGAAAATTGCCATGCCAAGTTTCAGCTCAATTTTTAGAAGTTCCTTTATAATCCCCCTGAAAACCCGATTTCCAGTATGTTAGAACTTACCCCTAAATACCATGCTGGGAACTCAGGACTATAAGATTAATTTGTAGTAACAATGACAGCCAGTGTAAGAGTCTCCTTTAAAATCTATCTCTCTCTCTCTCAGCTTTAGTACTTAGGGCCCTGCCTTTCCCACGGACTTAATGGGAACTATATGGTTATATCCAGTGCAACTCTGTAAAATTCATTTTAATATTATCAAGAACGGATTTTTTTGGTACCATTTGGAAAGAAGCTATGCCCATTAGTTAAAAATGATGATATTCCTCTCTTAAACCCATAAACCAGCATGGATGCAGTGCTCTGCTCAGAACTGTGCAACAAGTGCATCTCCTTCATGAGGGATGGCTTGCAGCGTCAAAAAGCTACTTTGCCCGCTCTCTCCATCTCAGCCCTCTCACGGAAAGGCAAAACTTGTCTACTTGTGAGGTTTCTGTAATATTAACAACTGTTCAGACAGACGAGAACAGTGAACACCAATATCTTTCTCATATCACATTTCAAAAGCTTTTTGAGCAGCCACCAGATTTATATGCATTTCTGGTCACTATTAACTGGGTGTACATTCAAAGTGCTGACCTAGAGGTGAAACCGAGCCAGCAGAAGCACAGCGAGCAGCTGCAGCCTTCAGATGTTGATGACTTCATCAGTCTAATTGGTTTCCACTGGTTTTCATAGCTGGACAGTCTCCTGCTTGTGCTAACAGGCTGCTCGTTCCCTTCTCTCTTCACAGATGCTTCATTTCACTTGTCCTCTTCTGTCTTTCTCCACTACTTTTTCCTTATAGTCCCTTTTCAGATTCAGGTCTTTCTCTCTGCTTCTATTTTGATAAGCTCTCCCTCATAAAAACCTACTCCACGCTTAAAACCCTTCCCTATTGATGAGGTCTAAAGCTGAAACGTCATGCTCAGAATGTCACTGTTGTTGGCTGTGTGTGTTGTGGCCATATTTTCCACCCCGTCCTTTGTACGACTTGTCACACAGTAAACTCGTTCAGATGGGGATTACATGGATTCTGCATTTGCAGCGTACACGCTCTTTAGGGGAGCTGTGGCAGAGGTTCAGCTGAGGCAGTCCTGGAAGACAGCCCACCTCCCTGCATCCCAAAGCATCCTTTGGGATGTGGTTTGAGCCTGGATTCTGGCAACAAGACTGAGGCTTTTCCCCACCTCTGTCCTTCAGGCTGCTGATCTGGGAATTTATCTGCTTTCAGTATCGCAAGAAAGCAAGAGGCAAGGTCCCAGACCAGAGATCCTCTCTTGACATATAACCTAAGACTTGGATTTTGTCTCTCATCACCTAACACTTGCATAAAAGAAACAAACCAAAGAATCATGACAAATGGGTGCATTTTAATATTCTGGTCTCACTCTACGCCCCCACTGCTATGCCCAAAAGATGGGAGAGCTCACATGAAGAATGCAAAAAAAAGTCAGAAGATTAAGAAATTCAGAGGTACAAGATTGACGGCTCTAGTTTTGCTTTTTAGGCACAGAATGAAGACAGCAAACAGGAGTGTTTCTCGAATAAAACTTGTTAGCCTGTAAGCGCCGCAGAACATTTCTACAGTACTGGGGTCAGGACCAGCTGCACGGTGCGGAGGGTCGACCTTAGAAGTTAAAAGTTGAAATCATATCGTATTTCAGTATAATGATTTAAGAGCAAACAGATCTGTTCTCATTAGTGCACTGAAAAATCGTGCCTCCCTGTCTGTATGTTAGAGGAGGCAATTAACAACAGCATTAAAATGGCATACACATTCCTAACAACACACGTCTCTATTACTTCCCATAACTCATTCACTTTGTTCCCCAGCGACATCCCAGTCTTCACCTCAAATTTATGCACCAAAAGGGACTGCAGTTTTAGGTGGAAACCGTCAAACTCCGAAGACAATTTATCTTAGATTGCTCCCTCACTCGTAGAGACCATGCTCACATTATTAGGAGGATCAGGTTCACTTTCGGTGCCTGGTAAAAAGCGTCTTTATTTTGCTTTCCAAGGGGGAGGGCTGGAAGGGGGGAATCTCCGTTCTGACACACAGAACCTCAGGATAAGGAACGTTTTGTGAAGCTGAAGATAACTGGGCACACATCCTTCACAGCACTGAACTACTTTCATCCTTGACATTTCTTCCAGCTCTCTTTCTTTATTTTACTCTGGTTTTGCTCTGCAGGGCCTGATCAGCTCACTCTCTCCACAAGATTACCTTTCCCTCCTTATCCTAGCAGGCAAAGGTGTTTGAACCTCTGGGCACAATGGTCTTTGAGCGCGGATCTAAGCAAACTGTTCGGCAGCTATGACAAAAAAAGGGCTCTGTTCAGCACCCTGCTGTAGCCAAGTCAGTCTAGAATAAATTTATGTTATCCAAAGTAGGAGAAGAAAGGGCCACAACAGATTTCAAACAACTCCCTTCTTTACAGGGATAGGCTCGCTGGGGCTATTCTTAGTCCTACATGGCTGGGAAAAGTAGAATACTGAAAGCAAAGATGAACAATTATGGCTTCTTACCAAAAATACTCCTGTCATAAATAGCTTATATAATGATTCTGCTCAATATCCATTGCAGTTGTACAGTAATCTTTCTGTCTGTGTAATAACAGATTTCTCTTATATTTTCACAGCTTCTAAGACCCCGCTTTCCTCTGCATCGTTAATAAGAATATCCTTTGACACATGCACATGTGATCATCTTTCTCATCCATCTGTTTAAAATCCTCCGTGCTACCAACCAGTTCAGGATACACATTGACTGTATAGTAGCATTGCTCGGGATTTGTTCTGCATTGTATCACACATTTGTTATAAGCGCTCGTGCCTTTGAACTTCTGCGGTAGGGTCCTGTGACATGTCCAACACACACCACTCAGAGCTCCTGCATATGTTTCATGTTTATGTCACTATATTCATATAAGCTCTGTTATAACTGGACTAAGTAAAGGTTACTGGATCACTCCACTTCTAATCCTTGGTTTTCAGATGCTTTCTGGCTTCTGCGAAATGCTCCGGACTGGATTTTTTTTTAAATGTGCAGTTTGAAGTTTCTATCCAGGAAAGACCTATTTGCAGATGACTGTTCCTTTGATTTTGTGCACATGAAGACGAGAGAGAGAGATGCTTTTCTCCAGTATTAGAAAATTAGAATGTTTATTCCTTTATTCTCTAAAAATAGTGGTGGCATAGAGAGAAAGACGAAATCTGTCAAGAAGGTAGACATCATATAAATAGATTATTTATTTTAAGACTTTTCAACGCAGCCAAGAAAAAGCAACTGAATTTATGTGGACACTCAGCTTTTGCAAATGGAGGATTTACCTGCAGATTCCATCCAGACTCCAAGTTAAAACACAGAAGGGATGAAATTAGCAATCCAGGTAACACGTCATTAATTGGCCGTTAAAGTTCGCACTGTATAAGGCAAACTTGAAGTAAACTGAACTGGCCTATCCCATGAAAGCTCAGGGTACTCTGTATACTGAAAACTGTGCACGAAGCACGTAGATCTGCCTTTGAGGCAAACTGGTCGATACTAAGAAATCTGGGTGTTCAGACCAGACCATTCCCGAAGCCGTGCCGGGTTCACTGATTTCAGTGGAGCACAACCAAGGATGAACCCGTCCCACTGCTTCACTCTGTGCATCTTTTTTTATTAAATGAGAGGAACTGCATGGGATATTGTCACATTTGGTCACATTCCAGTTCTCAAGCACAAGACACCAGATGTTTCGTCCTCCAGCACCATCGCTATAGAAGCGGAACACAGCAAGGTGCCTGTGATGGCAGAAAGGAAGGAGCAGGAGGAGTGGAAAGAAACATCTGAGCTACCTTGGGTATCGTAATTAAGAGCTTCTCTGTCATCCTGGAGCAACAGTCCCAAAATGACCACCTTTACTTTGTCATTGCCTGATATTGGGCATTAATATTAAGTCATTCTCCAAACAATATCCACATTTCAGACAAAAATACTTATCACCAGAACCACCACGACAGAAGTGATTACAGATACATTTTAAAGTAATGATTATAAAAGATATCACAGATATATAGAAAGAAATTCTCCGTTTTAATAACACTTGTCCCCATCTTAAATTAGGGCCAATGTTTTTGAACATGTGGTGGTGTTGGACTATGAGGAAGCTGTTTTCATTTGTTTCCCAGGCAACAGATACGGCTTTATACCCCAATAAATAACCACAACTTAGAAGTATCATTTGATAAAGATACATCTGACCCTAAAGCAGTCAAGTCCCTTTATAAATCACGTGAATTATTGCTAAAAAGTATCACACAGTTTGTGAGCTCAGTGTAGTTTCCTGGAAATAAAACTGCCAGCATATTAAACATAAACTCCAATTTGGTTTACTGATTTAAAACATAACACATTACAAATACCAGCAATGGCAAATATAATTTATTCCTTACAGATATTTAGTGATGTAATTATTTAGATATTCCTCCATTCTCCAGAGATGGTAGATACAGAGACAGCTGCAATCAACAGATCATTTTGTTGCTATTGAGAAAAATGTGTAACTACACTGAGTTCTAAAGTCCTAAAGTTATCACCACCATCAAGTTTAAAGACAAAATATGAAAAACCAAGTCTGCACCCATGAAAGGAAAACATAGAGTCAAAATTTGGAAGCCAAACTTCTATAATACTGGCAATGGCACCTGACGTGATTATTTGTTTTAAGTCTCTCTTTGCTCTTGCTATTAGCACAGTTATTTAAGGGTTCTGCTTTGCATGTTTTTTAACTGATTTCTGTAACTCTGCGGAGGAAAGAAATAAGATGCCTGTGATCGCTCTTAGGGAAACCGAATGGTAAGGACTAGCAACCAGAGTGAATCATCTCCCTCTTGCTGGAGTGTGGGGCACAAATGTGTGCTCCCAGCTGGAGTAACATCTCTCCAAATGCCACTTCTCTGCTTTGCAAAGAAGAGCAATGGAGGCAGAATGGAAGCAGATCCAAATCCCATTATACCTGGCCATGTCCTATACCCACTTAAAACTACAGCAAAACACTCACTGGCTTCAGTGGATTCAAAATCTGGTTCCCACTGTCGTGAATGACAGTATGTGGCTGTCCAAAAATGTTATTGCTGTCCTCAGTTCTTTGCATCCCACCTCCCCACAAAACTGGCACAGCCTCAGCCCCAACCAGAATAGAGTATAATGCTGTCAGCGATAACAGGCATGGGTTTATATTACTGGATTTTCATTGTTTCAGTTTGTTCCTGCCATTACGCTTATGCTGATAATGACAAGCTGATGACAAAACTTTCGGCACAAGTACCCTATAAATAAAGAACATTGTAAATACATTATTTTTAATACGTTGCATGGTCCTGTAGAGACACCATGTCACAGTGCCAGAAGTAACTTAAATAGTGTGTGTGGGCTTGCAAAAACACCCACCCCACCCCCCCAGAGCTTCTCCTCCCTTCAAGCAGCTACTCTGGCAAGTGAGAAAATAATCACATCATTTGGTGTCCTAGACTCTGGAAACTAAGTGTAACTATCATGATGTTTACTGGCCTCCTGGCATCTGGAATCAAACTCTGCAATCCAAGCACAGGGACGCTGGTGCCCAAAAGCAATTTTCTTGTGTGTATGGTTTTTTCCTTCCCACCCTACAAGTTTATTTTTGCCTCTGAAGAAAAACTAGACTCCACTCTCACAAACTCCCAACTACTTCCTAAACTTTCCATAATGCCCTTTGATGTTTTCATTGTAGCTATTCTCCAGCGTGTAAAGTCTCTGCCTTTTGCTGTAAGGCTATCAATTTTCATAAACAGAAGACTTTCTTGCAACCCCCCTTATACATCTTTACTAGGTTACAGCGTAGCAATTTGGCAATCTGCTTTTTTATTTGATTTAAAAAGTGTATTATCTAATAATACCTCTCAGTCACAGCTTTGTAAGAACAGATAGACCAGCAGAAGTGGCATGTTCACGCATTTAAAACAAAAAGAGAAGGAAGGGGGAAAAAGAGCTAGAAAGGAAAAGAAACAAAGTTTCAGCTTTAACAGATGCAAAGCAAAGACCAAATATTTTCCAGTCGGTGGATGTTGAGGAGAAATATGCCAAATACATTTCACAAGCCAGTTAAGCCTCTACTGGCACCTAATCACTGCCAGATGTTTAGAAGCAACACCAAGAACATCGCAAAACGCTGGCAAAAAATAAACAAGTTAGGGAGAAATAAAAAAAAGTCTTCTTCTCGGGACGCCGGGGGGTGAGAGGGTGGGGGGTGGGAGAGACAAAAGTTGGGTGCCGAAAGAAAACGTACCGGGGAGCGCACAAGTGACGGGGACGCACACCCAAGGACACCCCGCTCCCTCCCCGGTCCGCGACTGACCGACACACCGAAGGGGCGGCGCAGAGCCCCGGGGGGGCGGGGAGAGCCGCTCTCTGCCCCTCC
>NW_009648712.1:1183920-1191391 GCF_000708025.1 Charadrius vociferus | reverse complement strand
CCCGGGGAAGGGGCCGCGGTCGGGGCCGGGCGGCGGGGGAGGGCTCGGAGCCCCCCCGGTGGCTGGGGCTGGGGGCGACGCACGCAGCCCCGCCGCATCCCGGGGGGCCGTGGGGTTCCCGGGGTGCGGAGGGGATGGACAGACGGACGGATGGATGGACGTGGGCAGCAGGGTCTGCCCGTGGGGAGTAGCCCGGGACGGGGCTCGCAGGGCACCCACCGGTGACCGGGAAGCTTAGGTGGGACATGATGTCGAAGGCAAAGAGAACGGTCCTCTCCCTGCCCTCCCCACCCACGTGGCTGGTACCCAGGGGTTTTTGGCTAAAGCTGTCTTCGTGAGGGTCGTGCCCAGGCTGGCCACACCGGTGTGCCTCACACCGCAGGATGCTGAACAAGAGATCCCGGAGCTGTTGGGTGTGTGTCCACCGGTTGGGAAGAGGCTGAGGGATGTGCGAAGTTCGCCCTGGCGCTGATCGAAGCGCCGCGAGTAGTCCCGTTGGATTCAATGGGATTGCGCGCAGTGCATGCACTGAAGAATGTGTGTAAATATTTGTGGGATTAGGGATATACTGGCCAGTCATCTTTTATTTCTCTAGTTCTGGATGTTGCCAGGAATAATGGATTGTTTCCAGGCTCCCGTTTTCATGAAAGGCGTGCCTTGATTTTCTGCAATCCTATTCATTTTTAGGCTACTGAAGATGGTGATAAGTGTTTATGATACAGCTTCGACTATCAGTGCTGATGAAGCAGGGCTAGTGCGACATGCACCGGTGTGTTCTGGGGATGAACAAAGTAGTGGAGCGACCAGCAAGTCTTTCCCATCGCAAACAGGAGAGCAGATGCACACAATTTTGCCTTTGCAATTAGAGGTATTGCAGTCTCTTGACTGTGGGGATGCCCAAAGAAATGATTATACTACATGGTCTTTTCAGGGGGCCTATGGCTCCCATAAGGACCATAGTGTATGAGAAAGGCCATGGCGCAGTATCACAGGTTAACAGTAGGTCAGAAAGCGTTGGAAACCTATCAGATATGGTCTCACCTGAGCAAGGGATGGAGGATTAAATCCACACAAAGTAACCATCGTAGAGCAAAAGTTAAAGAACAGATTTAGAAATCTGAATTCCTTCCATTGTCTGATGACTTGAGCTGACATCTACTTGAGTGAGTTTCACTGACTTGGAGGCAATACCTTCAGACTGGGATTCCCGAAAATACTTGAGTACCAGCTGCAGTAGCCATTTGCTGCTTTTAAGCAGGGCTCGGATATCTAAGAGACTCGACTCAGCTTTTAGGTTACTCTCTGGTAGTTGACTGGAATATCTATTTTTGGTACAAGTCATGAGTAAAACGCTTAAATCTGAATACAATCATCAGGTAATTACAGCTGTCCTGTAGTGTTGGGTTGGATTAGGACAACAGCTCTTGCAGTGTTTATATGACCGATTAATGCTTGCTCAGCTGTGTGATTTATTTTGGATCCTAAGTTAACTTACAATTTTTGTTTTGAAAAATCAATATCCTTCAGTTTCCAAAACTAAAAACTATCAACTCTGATCCAAAGCCCATGAGTATGTTTCTAAGAAGAAATCTTTCCATTAATTCTCATAGACTTGATAAAACCAATAATGACGCTCCATTTCTCCAAAGGAAAAGTACTTCTATTTGAAAACATGGTGCAGAAGGAATGCTTTAAAAAAAGAAGAAAGAAGAACTTTGCTTTAAACCTGTGTCATCAGGGAATATGCAAGGAGTGGGACTGTGCAGGAATTTAGAAAATTCCTCAAAAGCAGTAACTGATAACAATTTTCTAGTTCTTCACACAGTAACCTTCGTGAACTGAAGGATAGCAACCAAAAATTGCAGACTGACGAGTGAACTGCTGTGTCTGAGGAAAACATGTTCCTTACTAATTGAAAGAAAAATAATTAGTATTTTGAATTCATATAGAGTTTCTACCTATATCTACCTCCATTCTTGTGACTTTAAAATACTTATTGATTTGTGGATGTAGTGGGACACTTTGTGTTTGTAAAGTTTGTAAAGTGAAATTCTATATTATCTTTTAATCGTGTAAGTTGCATTCCACGTTGGATTTCTTATAAATATGTTATATATTTAAATGGCTGATGAGCTTCTACTAATGCTACTTTAAAAATCTAATGTTAGTAAAGAAATTCAGGAAACTCGTGAACTGTTTCATGTGTCAAATCTTTTCTCTAAAACCAAGTATTTTATGTTTTGGCTTCTGAAGTAGGTGTTCCTTTTTTCTTCCCACTGACCCATCTCTATCCGTCAGAGGAAGGTATAGCTGTTAGACACTATCGTCACCCTTATCAACCCTGGGGTTAATGAAGGGGCAGGCAGATCGTTGATGGTTCATGGAGATGGGGCAGTTGAGCAAGCATACTTAATGAGCTGAGTATCAGTGGATTACTGATATTCTAGAGCATATACTCTCTTCATCAAAACCAGTTTGATTAACCAGGAGAATTCCAGGTCCCCCAAACTCCTACCCCAACCAGTGAGCGGCATAGTTTAGAAATATTGGCTTTTAAAATCAGTGAGAGCATGTCCCTTTCCATCTGTAAATGGGTTCAGCTTTCTCTGTTTCAGTTGCCTGTATGAACAGCTCCCCAAATTTCCAGGTCACGTTGGATGAGCACTCCGAAAATGATGGTCTGACCCACTACGTCCAGAGGAGACCTGTCATATGTTTAGCCTGGCTTCCAACACCCCATCCTACCTGCAGGAATTGGGTTGTGGGGTGCAGCCTTTTGTAGGGCTGCTGGTGTCCCCTGGGGCAGGCTACGGTGAAGGTATGGGGAATGGGGCTGCTGCGAGCAATGCCGACAGAGGCACGGCAGTCTCCGTAGCACTTCTTTCCAGCCAACCTGTTGGGAATATTTTGTTGGCAGTGGCATCACATGTCCCAAGGTTTGAACCATTTCTTATTCAGAGTGAAACTAGATTGCTTTACTGGGGCTCCTCAGAGGTAGATGGTGTGGTTGCCCTGTGGTTTGGGCATCTCTTCCTTCCTCTCCCTGTGCCCTCTGAGCTCTGCCCACAAGGACACTCAGGCACAAGGACACCGGGAATCACCCAGAGACACAACCTGTGGCCTGAAAAGAAATTGAGCTCACTTCTCCCAAATTTCATCCCCAGCTACCATGCAGCTCCCCCAGCATACTTGATTTCAGGTAACGAGAGCGGCCTCTCTCCAGCCTCCCTCTGCTCCCTGAGTTTCAGGCAGATGCTGACCCTGAACAACCAAATCAGGTGCTACTTTCAGACTCTCCCTCTTACTTCTGCTTAGGTGCCAGCTCCCCATGAAGTTGAACGTCCCAGACCTTAAACTTTACCTCCATTTCTCACTACATGGGCATCGGGAGATATTCCTACCAGCTGGGTAAACCACAGAATACGTACATATTTAGGATGCAATACAGTACATAATAGAGGGTGCAATACATAAATAGCATTGCCCGGTCCTGGGCCTTCACAAGCTTGAACTTTTTATGCACTCTTTTATATTTTTCAAGTTTCGTTTAAAGCGATGGTGAAACTTGCCATACACAGTTACGCTGCCTCTCTGGTTAAAACCACTGATCTCCTCAGAAAAAGTTTCAAGTATATTTTCATATTCTTTTATTTTTTAGGAAACTTTAGACTGTATTCTAGGGAAATCTAATTTTACAGAAATACCTCATTTTACAGACTTTTTTGTTACTCTAGTTCAGGACATAAATTATGAGTCCTGTTTTTTCATCCAATAATATCAATATAACAACAGCTTACTACCGCAATGGGCTGCCTGTCACAAAGTGATCCCACGTTGCAGCCAGATTCAGACTAGCCAGAGAAGGTCTAGAGGATCTAAACAAATCATCCTTGTTTAGAAATGTTTACATATTGGTTTAACATGGCTTGGTTTTATGGAACTATTACAATTTACTCATCAAATGTTGAAATAAGGTACCCAATTGAGCACTTTGCAGTTGATGTGCCGTAGTGTGACTTTAAGCACTTACCAACCATGTGTGTGTTGTTCATTTTTTGCCTGTTGCTGTCTTCTCTTGAGTATCAAGGAAGTTCATTTATAACGGTTCACACTCACTTTTACTCTGCAAAACACGTTCAAATTCGGCAGTAATCCAAAAGAAAAAGATGGAAATTTAATCTCCCTTTAGAATAAATTGTGCAGACTTTGCTGAAGTGATCTAAACCTGGAGGTAATGTGCTCGGTTCCTGTTCGCTTTGATTGCACATCACAACGGACCATTACCCTCACCTGGCTTTTTCCTGCAGCCTAACCTAAACAATTTTTTCAGTATCACTCCCCTCTTCTCCAACCACAAGCTCTTTGGCTGTTTGACGAGTCTTGGAGATGCTGGAAGCCTTGGTCCATGCACATGGAGGTACCTGTGGCATTGTCTTGTGATTGGCAGCTTTCTCATTGCCTGAGCCCACATGCAATACAAAGGGCAATAATTCAATTAAAAAAATCTGAAAAAGAATTGCATGCATCATTGAGGAGAACTGCATGTGACATGGGAACCATATGTGGAAGATCATTTGTCTGAAGTAAGTACCATTTGGGTTCAATACAAAATGTGCATTTGAAAAGTAAGAGTTGAGTATTATAACACATTTTAATGATAAATCTTTTTCTCCGCCTTCTTCTCTAACAACAATTTCGTATTGTTGTTAATGACCATTTTGGACCTGTGCCCAGAGTGAAGACATTATCCTTGGATCTGGGTAATGAGTTTGTAAATGATCCTGAACAAATGGTGAAGTTATTTATTAATAATTTTGTTAAATCCACAGATGAGTCTTTTCTTAATCTGGGTAATTAGCATCATCATTTGAAAGTATTTAGTTATCTAGACTCGTCTCTGACAAGTGAGGTGGTTCCTTTTCCTTTCCTATGTTTTGATTAACTGGGAAACTGAAGGAGATTCTGAAAGCAGCAAAACACCTGGCTATCTTTTCAGTATGCCAGAGTTACTCAGAGATACCGACTTGTTCTAGATGTGGTTTGGATGTTGATCATGCAAAGGCCCACGCGCCAGTTCTCTTGTCTTCCAGTTGCTGTGACCTTTTTCTTTTAGAAACTGGATTTCTTGGAAGGAAAACATAAGACAGCTCTAGAATAGGCTGGACAGTCACATTGCCTTAACTAAATTTAAAGAAAAGCAAAATGCTGGAATGCAATTAAAAGTACAGATATTATGATTACCTGCAGATGCTATTTAGGGACCACTGTTTCAGAGTTTTGATATTTGATGAAACACATCATTATGGGTTTTATTCATATTTTGAATGAAAAGTGATTATTTCCGGTTCAGAAAGTTTGGGAAATTTTATTCTGGCAATTTATAGACCAATTTCCTTGCACAGTATTTTGTCAAAATTGCCTAAAACAATTGTAGCTGTGTCTGCTGAATATTTAAACCAATAAAATATTTGCCTTTTGTGCTCCAAAATTTCCCATAATGAAAAGTAATTCCATTACTGCTGGAGTGCTTAAATTTTGAAGACAGCAAAACCAAGACCAAATAATTAGTGCCAAATTTTATTAGGATGTTTGCAGAAGTAGATTTTTATACATTAGTAATAACATTTTGTTTGTCCATAGTGTGTGTTTCTTTCAACACATGCAGTAAAATAATTCTGATTTCCTTAGAAATTGCCTGAGGTCTAACCAGGTCAGCTCTTCGGCTGGAATATATCAAAACAATACTGGCCAGGGTTTGGTTCATGTTGTTGGGGGAAGATAAATATCTTGCCAGGTTTTGAGACTGTCCACATGCCAGTGATGTTCAGTTTCCAGTTATCTTCAGTGGGAGCTGGCAAGCAGGAACCTGGAGTTGGCTCTGTCAGCCCGGAGGAGTGTTCTTCTGCTGTTGTTACATGCCACACATTTCATCTGGGCTTCAGCCAGGCGTGTTCTTCATGCTCCTGTCTAGCTGTGCAGCTTCTCCCAGGGTAAGGTGATGCACAGAGGTGTCCCTGTAAGGCCATCTGGCACTAGAGGGAGTGTAAGTCGGTGTAATCTACTTACAGACACGGACATGGCTTGGTTCAGGTGTGTCTGCTCCCCAGATTTGCTGGTTATGGCAGTATTAGATCCACAAGGCAAGTCCAAATGCATCATATATGGTCTTCCTGACCTCTTGCCTTGCAGTGCAGACCTAAGACTCAAACAGAGGCTAAGTGAGTATGGCTTGTAGACTGCATGGTCGCAGGAGAGGAGCACAGCAAGAAAAGCAAATAAAAAGACAGTGAATCCTCCCTACATGAAGTTAACACTGTTGCAATGTATTTTGGCTCTTCAGGCTGTTGAGTTACACCCACCAGGACTCCCTGATGCTTCAACAAGTGGGTGTAAGTAGGTCCAGGGGAATATTAAATTGCAACTCTTCAGCTCTGAATTTGACCCAAAAAGTACAGAAAAAAACCTTTGAAAATCGGGGAACATCATGATTCCAATTGTAAAGTATTTTGCTGGCTCTGTAGAACACAGCTGTAATTTATGTAAATTACTGTTCATGGAGAATGTTAAACCTTTGAAGTTTTGCTTGTTGGGGCATAATGACAACAAAAGATAGCCACTCTAATAAGTATTTTCAGTCATATTTACTGGGTTTACATTGATCTCGCTTTTTAAAGTAAATAGAGTTCAAAAGGAAAAAATTAACCAAAAGATCATAGAATCATAGAATGGTTTAGGTTGGAAGGGACCTTAAAGATCATCTAGTTCCAACCCCCCTGCCATGGGCAGGGACACCTTCCACTAGACCAGGTTGCTCAAAGCCCTATTCAGCCTGGCCTTGAACACTTCCAGGGCAGGGGCATCTACAACTTCCCTGGGCAGCCTGTTCCAGTGTCTCACCACCCTCATCATGAAAAATGAGGTAAAAACCCCAAAGGATAGGTAGTGATAAATAGTCCCTTGCATGTTGCTTCTGAGATCATATTATCAACAGTTGATTCTGATGCAGTATTTCTGTCTTCTTTCAGGTAGGTTATAGGCCATTAGATATTCATTGAAAATATTAATGAAAGTTTTGGAGAGATCATAGAATCATAGAATGATTTAGCTTGGAAAGGACCTCGAAGATCATCGAGTTCCACCCCCCCTGACATAGACAGGGACACCTCCCACTAGACCAGGTTGCCCAAGGCCACGTCCAGTCTGGCCTTGAACACCTCCAGGGATGGGGCCTCAACAACCTCTCTGGGCAACCTGTTCAAGTGCCTTACAACCCTCAAAGTAAAAAATTTCTTCCTAATATTTAATCTAAACCTGCCCTCTTCCAGTTTAAAGCCATTCCCCCTTGTCCTATCAGTACATGCCCTAGTAAAAAGTCCTTGTCCAGCTCTCCTGTAGGCACCCTTTAGGTACTGGAAGGCCGCAATAAGATCTCCCTGGAGCCTCCTCTTCTCCAGGCTGAACAGCCCCAACT
>NW_009648712.1:1151392-1183674 GCF_000708025.1 Charadrius vociferus | reverse complement strand
ACCCAGATGTAGGACCTTGCACTTGGCCTTGTTGAACTTCATGAGGTTGGCTTGGGCCTACCTCTCCAGCCTGTCCAGATCCCTCTGGATGGTACCCCTCCCCTCCAGCATGTCCACCTCACCAAGCAGCTTGGTATCATTGGCATGTCTTTTTCATTTTGTCAGACTGTAAATACCACACACAAATAGTTGTTGTCAAAGAACATTACTGAGGTGCTGAAATCAAGCACTCACAAGCTAGGAAATGCCAGGAGAAAGATTTCCCATGACACCTTAACTTACCTGCTTATGTTTGGAATTATTGACAAGACATATTTATTCCTACTGATAAAAAGTATTCATATGGATGATCGTTTATAATAGTGTATTAATTTTTCTCCAGTAACTCTATTTATTCTGCACAGAGAAGGCACTGAACTCATTTAGTGAGCACCCATTCAATATTTTATCTTCTCTTCATTGTTCCTCTAGGTCCTGTTCACTGCAACATTCACGCTCTGCTCTGAAGATAAAATTATTGATTTCCTCTATGCCTGTCATCAGGGTAGCGTTTATATATTTCACAAATGTTAATTACACTTTGCAAGCGATAAGGAGTATTATTACCTCCGTTTTATAGGACTGAGCCACAGCAAGATTAAAGTTAAGTTATCCTCTCATAAGAAGCGAATCACTTGAAGTGCTATGATTTCTCAGGGTACTCAGTGCTACAGTTGATGTTTACACTATACACCCAAGGGCACCTTCCACTTTCCATTTTGCAAGCCTGGCTAAAAGTCCTCATTACAGCCCCACAAGACTCAGCCACCCACAATGCTGCCTCTGCCCTTCCACTCCCCGATTTCCATGTGTAGGAAACCTTCAAAGAGCAACCCTGGCATACTCTGAGCCAAATCTGGTATGTGGATGATCGAGAGGTCATAGAATCATAGAATTATTGAGGCTGAAAAAGACCTTTAAGATCATCAAGTCCAACCATTAATCTACCCTGACAAAACCACTTCTAAACCATGTCCCCAGGTACCACATCTACCCTTTTTTTAAACACCTCCAGGGCTGGCAAATCCACCACTTCTCTGGGCAGCCTATTCCAATGTTTGATAACCCTTTCAGTGAAATTTTTTTTCCTAATATCCAATTATCCTAATATCCAATCTAAAACTCACCTGACATAACTTGAACCCATTTCCTCTCGTCCTATCACTTGTCACCAGGGAGAAGAGGTCAGCCCCCACCTCTCTACAACCTCCTTTCAGGTAGTTGTTGAGAGCGATAAGGTCTCCCCTCAGCCTCCTCTTCTCCAGGCTAAACAACCCCAGTTCCCTCAGTCGTTCCTCATAAGACTTGTTCTCCAGACCCCTCACCATCTTTGTTGCCCTTCTCTGGACACGTTCCAACACCTCAATGTCCTTCTTGTAGTGAGGGGCCCAAAACTGAACACAGTACTCAAAGTGTGGCCTCACCAGTGCTGAGTACAGGGGGATGATCACTTCCCTAGTCCTGCTCTCCACACTATTCCTGATACAGGCCAGGACATTAGGTGTCGGGACAGGTTGGGACATCAGTTGTGCTGCTGATAGCACAAACCCAGCGATCCAGCTACAGTCATGCACGGTATTTTGCATGCTTGAAGGCTAGACCTTATTGACTTCCACGGTGGGGGTGGATACTCAGTCCTTCTGCAAATGATACCACAGGGTTCCTAGCAAGACTGTTGAGAAAAACATGGGTAGTGATAAAGTAGGGTGAGCTGGATGTTGGTGAGTTGCTGGGGTGGGTTGAGGCCAGCTGGTGGCAGCTCAGCCCCCACCCAGTTGCTCACTCACTTTCCCCCAGATGGACAGGGGAGATAATTGGAAGGGCAAAAGTGAGAAAAAAAACGTGGGTTGAGATGAAGGCAGTTTAATAAGTAAATGGGGAAAAAAAAAAGAAAAAAAAAATCCCAACGGATGTAATGGCAATCACTCATCACCTCCCACCAGCAGGCCAATGCCCAGCTAGTCTCCAAGCAGCAGCTGCTTTGGAAAAAAAAGGTCTCTGTTTTATTGCTGAGTATGATGTTATATGGTGTGGAATATCTCTCTGGTCAGTTTGGGTCAGCTGTCCTCTCCCAACCTCTTGCCTGCTCCCATCCTACTTGCTGGGGCAGCAGACTGAGAAACAGAGAAGGCCTTGATGCCGTTCAAGCACTGCTCAGCAATAGCAAAAGTGTCGCTGTGTTATCAACACTGTTTTGGTCACAAATCTCTAACACAGCACTGTACGGGCTGCTGTGAAGAAAATGAACTCCACCTCAACCAGACCCAGCACAGTGGCTCACATCACCCAGGCACTGCCCAGCAGAGTCAGAGTCTTGTTCTCTAGCACTGAAGCCACCAGCTTTGAAAATAAGAATTTCTTTTTTCCCCTGCCTCTTCTCTGGCCTTTACAAGAAGAGAGGCACAACTCTTAACGACTTAAAGTTTTCATCACTAGACAAATCTGTGGTTGACGTCTTGCTTCTACGCTGTGCAGATTTCCACTGGGAAAGAGAAAAGGCCATTTCAGGCGCAAAGATCGTCTACCCACCAAATTTCAGGACTGTGGTCCAAAGCCTGAGAAATGAGAGTTTTTAAAAGAAAACGTCTACAAGTTTTTGACATAGACAACAATATATACATTTTCCCCTAGGTTCTTTCTTGGAAATGTCTGAAAATATTCCAAAAAAATTATCAAAATAAGTCCAAACAAAATCAGCCAGAGGCATCCAGCCAGCAGGAGAAATTACAGCTAGAATGACTGAACTTTGGCAAAGCTATAACCTCCTTATAATGGAAAATATTGGGTAACTTTAGTGAAAGGCCAAAACCGGTTGAGGAATGAAGAAAGAATGACCATGGTGGCCAGTGATTTTAATCTTCCATCTATCGTGCAATCCTGTAAAGGGAAGACATAACCCAAAATGTGTTTGGAGATATCTATGGAGAGGACACAAGGGGACAAGCTGCTTTTGACCTTTCTTTTGTCACTCCAGGCTGTGGGATCTTCTAAAAGCCCTACAAAGCTTTCTCCCCCAATAGAAAAGTCAGCTTTCTCTACTTGAGAAATTTATGAGAAACAAGATTTGTGCATCCACATAAATCCACGTAAAATTACCTACCAGCCTACCTGAGCAACGAGTTACAGACTTCAGCTGGTGCTTCCAAGCTCAGCATTAGCCACTCCGACCTCCCAAGGCAGAACGTAGACCATCCTTTTCCCTACTTGGAAGACGACTGCTCAGCATGCAGCTGGCTTGTGCGGTCTTGTGTAAAGGATATTCCAGGCATTTCAGTTTAAAGTTCAGCAAACAAAAGCTGTTACTAGCCCATTTCAATGCAGGTGCTACAGTGGAGTATTGGGATTGAAAAAACTCCCTTATGCTCTGGCAACAACACATCTGCTGCTGCTGCTAACAGAACACAGCGAGGCCGCCAGCTCTCTGCCTCCCAGAGAGGCAAAAGCACAGAGACCAAGAGCACGGCGCCGTGTTGCTCACTGGCTCTGTTGTTACTGCAGGGAAAGTAGGGATGGGGAAGGAAGGATTCTGCTACACATTTATAAAATAAAACCTTAAAGTGCAGAGTTTTCATGCTGTCCTTTGTAATACTGTTTGCTTCTCAGAAAGAGGCCAGGTATGCTTGTTGACAGAAAAATTTTTGGTCAAAACGTGCCAAAATCAGCATGAACTGCAGATCAAGTATACGAACACCTGTTCATTCAAACTTTTGCCTTTATGATCTGGAGATCTCTGGGGTTTTTTGGGCAATGGAGAACCGCAAGAGCAGGGAGGAGTGTGAAGCACGGAGGAGCAGCAGGTACTGTGTTCAGCCCATGATATGCAATGCAAGAAAGAAACATTTCCTGGGGAAGGAAAACAAGACAAGGCACAAGAGGCACCACCTGACCACTGTTCCTGGGGGCTGTTTATAGGTTTAAGTATGGAGGGATTTGGTTCTTCTGTTGCCGTTTAATTTTCTGAGTTTAGGAGGGTTACTAGTTTTGTATTGCATTAGACTTTAAAAAGCATACTTTAAAATTAGTAACAGGCAGCTGGTCTACTCATAACGTTCTTTTTTTCCCTTTGAGATACTTGGCCTGTGTAATAAAGTTCCATTTTTCTATTTGTTAAATGGATGTTGTCAAAGTACTTGCAAAGAAACAAATACCCAAATATATGCAGAAGTATCAGAGAACAAAAATCACTTGGATAGCAAAATTATAACACAGAGTCATTTATGTTGGAGGGAACCTCAGGAGGTGTCTGGTCTAGCCTCCTGTTCCAAGTAGGGTCAGCTGTGAGATCAGACCACGTTGCTCAGTGCTTTGTTCAGTCGGGTTTTGACAACCTCCAAGGATGGAAAGTACACAGCTTCCCTGGGAACCTGTGCCCCTGCCTGGATGTACTCAGGCTGAAAAAAATTCTCCTTACATCCTGTCTGAACCTCTCCTGTTTCAACTCATGCCTGTTGTCCCTTGTCCTCTCACCATGGACCACTGTGAAGAGCCCTGCTCCATGTTCTCCCTAATCTCCCTGTAGGAAGCTGCTATCTCCTGCCACGCTGCTGGGACGTACTGCTGGGTCCTGTTCATCTCGCTGTCCTCCACAGCCCCCATGGTCCTTCCTGCAGACCTGCTCCCAAGGCATCCAGGAGCAGAAAATTGTGCTTGTTCTTGAATTTCAAAACGTTTCTGTTGGCCCATTCCTCTGGCCTGCCTAGGTCCCATCACTGCTCCCAAGCCCAGTGACTACATTCCACAGTTTGGTTTCATCTGCAGACTTCACGAAAGCGTATCCCATCACCTCCTTCAGGTCAGTAATAAAGGATGGACCTCACTTGTAACTAGTCTCCAGACAAGGCAGGGGAACCATTAACCACAACCCTTTGAGCCTGATGATCTGGGCAGTTTTTCATCCATCTAATAGTCCACCTATCTCAACCATAACACCCCATCTTGGATACAAATATGCTGTGGGACACTGCGTCAAAAGCATTCCTGAAATTCAGGTAAATGACATTCACTGCTGCCCCCGCATCCTCATGTCCAGCCGTTTCATCACAAGGCACTGAGGTTGGTCCGGCAGGATTTACCCTTGGTTCCCAGTCACCACCTTCTCCTTCATCTGCCCAGAAGCGCATGAGCCTTGCTCAAGGATTTTCTCAGAGACCAAAATGAGGCTTACTGGCCTATAGTTTCCCAGATTGTCCTTCTTGCCCTTTCTGAAGATGGGTGCAACAGTTGTCTTTCTCCAGGCATTGGTGGCCTCCCCCAATCTCCATGACCTTTCAGAGATGATAAAGATGACTTGCAATGACACATTACAATGACATAAACTAACTCTTTTGGGACCCTTGGACAAACCCTATCTAGTTCCATGGACTTGTATGCATCAAGGTTTCCCAAGAAACCACTGACTCAATTCTTTGCCCATTTTTTGAGCTTCCTTTCTCCCTGACCATTGCTGCTAGGCATGAAGTCCTGAGAGACCTTGCTGGTGATGATCAAGGTAAAGAAGACATTGCTTAGCCTTGCATCTGCTGGCACTGCTACATTCAGCAGTGGGTCCAGCTTGGAGACTATGAGGTGCTCCTGGCAGTGGTCCTCTCTCCCTTGATCTTAACCGATGATTTCTAAGAAGAACCTGCCGGAGATATGCCCAGGTTAATGTATGTTAGGTGTGGGGTGTTTGGGGGAATACAGCAAGGATGCTTCGAGGCAGTTTGCTTTGTCCTGGCTCATAGAAGCAATAGTGTACATTGCGGTAAAGGCAGGGCATCTGAATGAATCTGCTACGGAGCTGTACACTTTCTGTTTACCCCTGCAAAGCTCCCTCAACCCAGCCAAAGAGCTTAATTTTATGTTATTGTATTGCATTTTACATATTGACAGTATTTGTGTTTGCAATTAAAGGAAGCTGAAACTTGTAAGCCATTTTCATGTCCTGTTGGCCCAGATGCTACTTCTTTCCCAGAACTAAAACACAGAATGCAAGATTTTGCTGGTGGTTGATGTAGCCCCTTGGTCCCACAGGAACAGGGAGGGAAAAGTTTTGAGTCATTCAGTAATAACCACAGCGAAATATAGCCCCATCCACACTCATTTCCAGAGAGGAATTTGAGGTTTGGATGATATAGAAGAGGAATTACTGGGGGGAAAGGAGGCTTCCCAGGCTCGGCTGATAGAAGGACCTTCCAAAGTGCAGATGGATTTTATCGTTTCTGTAATACTTCTAGCTCTGTGTTTCTCATTTTATGAGTGTGAGCTGTCTCCTGCCCCTTCCCGTTGGACCCATTCGTCTTTGTGTAACCCTGATTCAGCAGCAGCTCGGTGCCTCCCGGGATGAGGGTGAGAACTGGCTGTATTTGCTGGCTACAGGAACAAACGTTACCTTGCCTGAGAGGAACTAAGCTGCTGCCAGCAAATACAGTCAGCTAACGGAGCCTTGGCCGTAACTGCAGCCACCTCTCATTTCCCCCTCCTGCAGGGAGTGAGTTCCTTCTGACTAACAATGCTTTCTGGTAACTCTTCGTGGTGCCTCAGACCTTTTCGCAGCCTTGGGGTGAAGGAAAGAGACATGGAAGTGCAACCTCCAATTTCAGAAAAAAAGGTCAATATCTTCCAGAAGAAGTGATGACTGGGATGAATTGACAGACGGCCAGGCTCTAAACGTGCATAAGCATTTGGAGAACGGTACTCGACAAATGTCCCAAGCAACAACGGGACCCTAACACCAGTCTTTTTAACTGTACAGTTGGGTGCTTATCTGGGCTTGCCATATACCCACTTCCTTAACATCATATCTCCAACCTTTAAAAAAAGGAAATAATTATGGTAAAGCCTCACTTTTCTATTTATTTAAAATAAATTATCTTGTTATAGTGTTTGAGGCATTCATTTGGATGAGGAGAGTTATGCATTTAGAAAGATGGCAGAGCACTGGTATCACCTTGGTCCTACTGAAGTCAGTAACAGCCCAGGTTCCACTGATTGCAATGCATTTGCTGTGCATACTCGTTGCCCGTGAGGAACAGTTGGAGCTAAGCTAACTCACAAACATGAGTTTTGCATAAATTATTTGGAAAAATATGGCACCTGTAACCCTTTTTATGTCTTCTCTGAATGGATTCCAGTCCCAATTCAACCTTAAATCCAGGAATTATGAAAAACCTCTCTGCACTGATACCAGGTACAATACATAGTCCTGAGTAACGTGGCATGGCCATGATCCAGCTTCTTCCATTGAGCTAGAAGCAGACTGCTGCTGTGAATCCTCCATTTCGTCCACTTTGGAGCTTCTTTGCTGACTTTGGTAGTTGCCCCAGAAACACAACTGCTGTAGGAGGTAATAAATGCAGGAGATGAATTTGTAGCTATGTACCTATGACATAGCTATGTGGGCATCTGATCACCAGACAAGAAATCTTGAAATGGATTTCTTATGTGGTGGGGTTGAAATGTGAAGAATACAGCATTGGGATATGATCTGCTCTGCTAACCACGTAGGCTGCAGCATTTTATACCACTGGAAGCTTTTTTCAAGGTGGTGACAATTCTCGTAATAGGTTGCTCTTATCAAAAGGTGACTCTGAATCTGAAGAGTGTTGTGAAAACAAGACTGCAACCAGTAACTGCAAAGAATGAACATGAAAGCTGAAAGTTCATAACCTGTATGTGTTCAGGTGAAGCCTATTGAGCGGATCATTTTGTGTCATCTTAAATTATATATGAAAGTATCTGTTCTTGCTGGTTTTATAGCAACTTTATGCTGGTCGTGCAGAACACCCTTATGACTGGTATCTTCAGGTGTATTCACTTGGTTGTAGACCCCGGCGATACAGAATCAGCTGAATGACTTTAGAGCTACTCTTTCCTCCTGCTGTTGCTGATAATCTGTGATGGTGGGTTTTCTGGTAACTGAACATCTTTAGCTGCCCTATAAACTGTCAGCAACCGATGTCTGATCTCACTGACACCCAAGCCTGGACAGATGTGCAGCCAGCGGAGGCACGGGGAGCTCGGGGATCGCAGGTGAAGAGCTTCCTTCATGGTCTGATGTGCTAAGCCTTCTGCAGGAATTAATTGGTCATGCAGCCCATACTTTTGTTAATGTTTTTCTTGGCAAGAGTGAACTTAAATGGTTTGTATATAATTACACGGCTTTACTTTGACTTGTGCTTCCTGATTATGCTGATGGGCAACATTTTTGGCTATTAAGAAATCTATATATAATCTTACACTGTACATGGTGATGATATATGAATTGATATTGGAACAATGACTGAATTCCTTCATGGTTTATTAATACCATTCTGAATTTAAACAGTTTTGATTAAATGCTTGCTTGGACTCATGCTGTTTTATAGCCATGTGATACATTTTGGAAAGAGAAGTTTTCTTCTAACTTGTTTGTGTAAATACCAGTCCTGATCAAAACATGGAATTTATGTGCGTAGGAAATTTTGCCATTGAAAATTTTTTATTCTTAATCAAAAGAGAAATGGCATTGGAAACCTATTTCCCCTACACTCTATGGTACAGAAATTTTAAAAAGACTACCTATTTAGAAAATAATAAATTTTGTTTTGGAGTTTGAAATTTTGGTTCAAATTTTTTAAATGTTTGCTGTATTTCTTATTTTGTGCTTTTACATTTTTTATATTGATATGACTTTATACTGTTTTTAGTATTTTGAAATCCATTTATGACTTCAGTGGGACTATATTTTATTCTATTATTAAAAAAAAAATCATTAAGTTGAGCTTCTGTTTACTACTCATTAAAGCATTTTATCTTCTCAATGTAACTGTCCGCGGTTTCTGTTGAGTTGTAACATCTTATCAGACTGTTCAGTTCCAATACAAACAGGAAATACTTGGACGGGAGTGACATACCAGCTCTTTGCAAAAAAACAGGCGACACTGTGATCAAGGAAAGAGGTTTCATTCAGTTTTAGATAGCAGCACACAGTAATGATTTTAAAAGATAGTACCACCCAGTAAGGGAATAAAATAGTTCAGCTATGATGTTAGTCGGTATTACATTATGCTATGTTGTCATGTGCCATCTGCAGTAGTGTATAACATGTCATAAGTTATAGAAATGATTTAAAAATGAATACAAGACAAATAGGAACATAATTTCAGAATGCCAAAATGAAGTTTCATAATGTATGATGAATGTTGTTTTCTTGAAATAGTCAGCGTTTGTGCTGGAAGCCTTTGGGGGTGGAGTTCATTTGTATTGACGTGTTTTAAAATATTTCAATTTTCATGAAAAGAGCACTGTTGCATTGGACAATATCTTGATGGAAAAGTCATCCAGTATTTTAGGTACTGTTCTAAGACAGGACAGCAGTTTATTAAAACCTGTGTATGAAGGAAATGAACACTTTTGAAGGACATATGCTGATGTGGAGGTAGATATTGCTGCTTGTTTCCTGAGAGGTGGACTGAGCTGCCATTAAAGTGAATGGAAAAGATCCCATTTACTTTTCATCTCTGAGTATCTTTCAGTTCTTTAAAAACTATTAGACATCTGCTTGAACTTCTACTGCTCTTTGAAGACGACCTTTTTAGAGCAGATTTACTACTTTTGCTCTTTCCAATGGTGCTAGCTCTAGAAAGCCTGGTAAGGTGGCACCTTTACAGGCATCCTTTGCTTTAAACTTCCACATTCAACAGCTTGGAACACCAGAAGCCGTCACTGAAATCTTGGCCCTTCTGAAGTCAATGGGATATCTGCCACTGGTTTCAGCAGAGCCAGGATTTCACTGCCTGTTGAGAGGATTACCTTTTTCTGTATTTTATTGGCAGAAGGGAAAGCTGTGCAAATCCAATACAGTTAAACAAACATATGACGGGTTTGGATGTGTAACTCCTCTTTGTATCCGTATTAGAGGCAAATTGTGCTGGAACCTGCCCATGCTCATTGCAAGCAGGCAGCAGAGTGATTGCTGATTCATAACAACATGCACGGTTGTTTGAAAGCCAGAATTTCCCACACGTGTAGGAAATAATGTTGCAACACTAGCAACAATGTAGCAAAGATAAAGGCAAAGCTATATAGACGAGAAGGTGATTTCATCTGAAAAACTGAACAAATTTCATTCATACTCACACTCTTGTGCCCATATGCTGATGCTGACCAGCACCAGCAGAGGTATATACACAAATCAATGCATTCAGACATCCAGATGTCAGTACCAATGTGGTCTGGTCAGGAGTCCCTGGCAGGCAGGAGAAGGGATGCCACCTATGAAGTCCTCCCTGCATCTCCTGGTTTCTTTGTAGGTTGGTGACAATGATCTGGTTTTGTATGTGCCTCTTATCCTACCACCTAGGAGCTGAGAGTCATTAGTTACTCCAGACTGTCCCACCTCTGTGTCTGCCAGTCTGGGTGTCCTGGGAAGCCACATGCAGATCAGCTGAGGTCTTCATGGGCTGCTAATCCAGGCACCATCAGTTGCTGTTGCCCTCATAAACCGTCCCCTGCTGCTTCTTCAGGTGGTTGCCCACCCTGACCTTCCCACTCCTGCTCCATTCGTACCAGTCCTAATGTTTCTACTGCAGTTCTCTATGTGTTGATGCAAAATTGAACAGGCTTTCTTTGTTTGCAACTTTTTCAAGGTCTTTACAGACTTGAGCTTCTCATGAACAAATACAGCCCCCTTTTCACTCATTTTACTTTGAAAATGCCTCTGTTCTGACGCTAAAATTAACTTTCCCTCTCAGTAAAAAGATCCATCTTCTGATGCATAGTTTGTCAAGATTGCAAAACTTCACTGAATAATTCCCATGTTTATATATATTTTTTGTATTACATCATGTTGGGAGGCCTCAACAAGGCATATTTTTGTGCATTTATGTTAAAAAGAATCATCTTTTTCAGCTTAACTGCTTGGCTGTGTGATTAAGAGACACCCATTTGATGGGGCCCCCTGGTGCTAAGCCCTCTAAGATGAGTAAAAGTCATTACTTTCTGTCAAACTGTAAACATCACATACTTTTAAAAAAGATCTCGGATAAAGGGACAAGATAGTAACAAGGTATCTTAAATCTATTGTCCAATGGTTACTGTAGCTTTTCCCTTTTATAAACTGTTGCATGTGAAGAACTGTGTGAAGTTGACCAAATTAGAAACAAAACAGATAGCTTTCTATTGCAGGAATGAATGAAGACTTTAAAATGAAATGCAAGAACAACCTTCCGCCCACAAAACCCAGTCCAAAAGTAAGATTTTGATTTATTTGATTCTACACATATTTTTGTCATTAAGCTTTGTAGCATATTCTAAACTTTTGCTGCACTGTTATGCATGTTAAGCCACCGACTCCCACATGGTGAGCTAATGGCAAAGAAAACACTTGTGTCACCACAGTTGAAGAAAAGAGAAAGTCTCAGGCAGAGACACAGAAGATTTCAATGCTCTCTGAGACACGTTAGCCTACATGGAGGTGACACCATACAGGATTTCTGGGCTCTTCTCCCCTGTCTTTGGACACCTGCAGGAGCCCCTATCAGTCACAAGAGCAGAAGGGAGGACAGAATTTAATGAAACCACAGTAAGGCCAAAAAAAAAAAAAAAAAAAAAAAAGAAAAGGAAAAGCCAGCTAAGATCAGCTAAGGTCTTTAATTTTAGATTGCTGGGCAGAGTTAGCTGCGCAATTTTGGAATAAATGAGTCAAAATCGCAGATGGTCATGAAAAAGAAGAAGCAAAGCTGTTCATAGTAACAGCAAAATTGCATCAGCTGAGCACGTGTGTGTGTGTGTGTGCATGCAAACATCAGGATCCCCAGAACAAGAGCCTGTAGCCTGGTACACAGCCCATTCACATCTGTGGGAGTCCCACCACTGCTGGTGGCTGCCCCTGGCCCCCGCCTTTGAAGGCAAGAGGCTCCTTGGACTCTTTCTTCTTTTTTTATAAACAGGGACAACAAATTGTGATTGCTAATGCCAAACTGTTCTCATCATTTGAGTGGCTCAAATGATAGTTTTCAGAAGTATTTCTGTAAGTGGGTGCTAAATATATATTAGGAGTTGGATATATAAACATTTGATTAATTTATTTATTTGACTTAAAGCTTGGCTGTCCTACGGACTTCTGCTTGCTCAGCTGTGTCAGTCCTGGGCCTGAAGAGGTGCAGAGAGCAAGACAGCTGCCCTCCAGAAGGTCTTTCATGCTATCTGGCACCTTTAGTTTCCTTCAGAGGTGCGAGAGGAGGGATGGAGGGACCTGCAGCAGCACAAGCCCTTGGACATTGCCCATCCTCCTCTGTGCTCACACAAGGGGCAGTTTGCTGCATTATATACCAGGAGGTATCTCCTGGAGGAGAATCCAAGAGGGATGCAATTCCCTCCAAACCAAAGTACATCTGCAGCTACAGAGATGCCCACCTTCACTTCCCAGCAGAGCTATTTCATCAAAGGTGGCCCACCTCCTCGTGGTGGAAGGCCAGAGTCATTCTGTGAAGTTCTATTGGCCTATGTCTTATCAGGAAGAAGTACAAAAATAAGCACTCCCACACTGACAGATGTATCCCCAGAAACTCTGTGTGTATTTGTGATGCTGTTCTGTGAAGCCCTGTTACTGTGTGAGCATAAAACTCCATTTTTTGGTGAAAGTTCTGTTCACTAAAGGTGTTTGCCAGTGTTTATCAGTCCTCCTTACTGAAGTACCACCTAATGAGTTGGGAGGGGGAAAGAAGTCCCAGGATCACCTTACACAGTGTTGCCGAAATAGTTTTCACTACAACCAAATACCAAGGCTAGGCTTCAAAAACACATTGATTAGTTTTATTTTCTCCCCTTTTGCCTGCTTGCTTGTCTGCATCTGTGGGAATATGTGTGCGTGCGGGTGTTTTTTTAATTTTTTTGCAATTGTTTCACAGTGTCCCTTCTGATGTCTTGGAGACCACACATTAAGGAGCCCTGGGTGTAGACTAATTGTAAGACTTTCCTAGTAGCATGAATTTAAGCTTGAAATCCCTTCTGCTCTTTTCTTTTTCTTCCCACAAGCAATATCAAAATGCCAACAGAGAGCCATATTTCATATGGGAGCATATTTATCTTGCATCATCCAGTGTACTCGCATGCTGCAAGTGCAAACCCATCAGGGCATGGAACAAACCAACAAGTTATTTTGAAGTAAATTAAGGGCATGGACTTACAGCATAGCTGCGTCCTGGTGATAACTGCAGTTCCCTTCCATTTTCCCTTCATGTGAAGTAGTTTACCTGAAGTCACGGCTGGGTAACCTGACTTCTGCTGACTGGAAGATAGGAGCCTACAGTAAGGTCATGGCTGGGAGAATTTGTTCATCTTTCTGATTTTTTACGGCTCACCACAATGGAGGGCAAGATCGCTGAGACGCAGGCAAAGCAGCAATGAAATGCTGTGGAAAAAAATGAAGAAATATGTGCTTCACTTAAAATATGTATGTATGTGCTACGGTCCTTCAAAGTAAAGTAAATGAACCCAGCACAGAAATAGTGCTTCATATTTCTTTTAGATGTGGGATGTTTCTTAACATTGCTAGATGGACACAAAGCCAGATGGCTTCATTTTGAATTGTTATATGGTGTTCTTTTTCCACTGTGCCTAACAAAAAAATTATTTATGAAGCAAAAGAAAAAAAACACTCCTTATATTACGTAACTGTTAATTCAGCCTCAAAAAAGAAAAGAAAAAAAAAAGCAAGAAGCCATTTGGGATCCCATGGAAATATTACTGGATTGTTGCTGAAAATTTATGGCTTAAGACAAACATTGGATTAAATGACAACTATTATAATGGCACCTTTGTGGCCAGTACGTGCATTCATGGGAAAGTGGTTAATATTCCCTGCAAAGCAGCTGAACTTTTCAGAGAGGCAACAAACTGGACTGCTTTTTTCAGAGGTGGTCGATGTTTTCTGAAGATTCACACTGCTAGAGGTGCTCGGGAGCTCTGGGTGACTGTGAACATCTCCTGCTACTGGCGCTTTCC
The DNA here is from genome assembly GCF_000708025.1 of Charadrius vociferus. NCBI lineage: Eukaryota > Metazoa > Chordata > Aves > Charadriiformes > Charadriidae > Charadrius > Charadrius vociferus. The sequence goes on along the minus strand of NW_009648712.1, from coordinate 1,169,670 downwards.
CAATGGCCCCCAGCACCCAGAGCGCAGCCCAGATGAAGTCTATAAGGAACAGTGCTGTTGGGTGGCAGATAATGAAAATGAAGCACAGAGGAGCTGCGCATCACGTAGTGTGATGGTGACGGGGCCAGGAATAAACCTAGACCTCCTGACTCCCTACCTTGTGATCTCCCCACTAGGCGTCTTCCTGTTTTCCTTTGAAAATGTTAACAGCTTACTGGAGAGGAAAATCTACAAACATTACACATTCCACTGTCAAAAAAAGGGCTTTGTTATTTGATATAGGAACTCTTTTAATTATTGTGGTAACTTCACAGCATGAGGTCACAAAGGGCAAATTTGTTAGCAGCGTTTATGAGTGATCTCTCCATGGGTAGCACGCAAGTCCAAAAGAACGGGCTTGACATTGGAGTTTTTTACACGGCCCCATTCAAGAACATTTTAATAACAAGCATCATAACTTTTTTTGACTGGAAATAGTGAAATTGGTACTGATCCAGTGAGAACTGACCTGATTTTTCAGGCGCCACTTGAATCAACACCAAAAACTGTTCCAGCTCCTGTTTCTTTGGATTTTAGTTTCAGATAGAAACAGATGTACACAAATCCAAAGAGACAGTTTTTCCCAGTAGGAGCCAAGAGTTTAAACAAAACTTCATTACACCTCCATCACACTGACTGTACTTTAATAGTTTGAGTTTTCAGACAAATGAAAACTTGTTGTTAGCAGGACTGATTAGACATCTGGATAGCTAATGTAAATGCTTTCATTAGTTACAGAACATTTTTGTTATTTTTTTATGAATATTTCTACTAAATTTGTTCACAATAAGACATTTTTGCCACTTCTTTATGCTGGGAATATGTAAAGGCATTAGAACTAAAATATGTCACAGGCAAAAGCTTTCCCCTTTATGTACAGTAAATGCACAGTAAAAGAAAAAAATATTCAGCCATGTAAAAATATGATAAGAAAACTTATATCCTAAATTGTTCTTGGTCTGAAGTCAGTAGTGAAGTTCTGTCACCTTTTTGCCTTCTTACACTTAATGGTATGAGGCACATTGGATTCAGCACTGGGACTAAGGCTGAGAGAACCTGGCAAGTTTTCTTCTTAAAAAACCCCAAACATCGGCCTACCTCTAACAAGCCAAAGCACACAACTTTGGGAATTTTGCATCACGCTCAGAATTTGGTCTGTGCCTCAATAAGGCGCACTGGTATAACAGAGCTGAGATAACTCTGCTCACAGGTTTGCGTTTTGCATCACTGGAACTTGTATGAGCTCTGCACCCCTTTGCCAGCAGGTCGTACAGTGATGGTGATATTACAGTGGCTGCGCAGGATCTATTCTTTCCATGGCTATGTTAAACAAGAGCGACAGTAAGCAGTGCCCATGGAAATGAAAACAGCAACTACGATGATGACATCATAAACATCAGTTTCCCAAAGGGAGGTATGGATCTGTACCTTCATGCTGGTGATGAAAAAAAGAAACAACGCACAAAGCAGCTTCTTACATTTGTTCGAAGAGTGAGAGGTGGGAATTCAGGTACCCTCATTCCCCAGTCCAGCACCCTTCTCCATTACTGGCCACAATATTCAACATGTGTGTAGAGATTTGTAATCCCTGGAGGTGAGCCTGCAATTCAGATACACCACATCATCTGCCTTGTCCTGGATGTCAGTCCACCCTCTGCAAAGCTCAGAGGTTTGCGGGGTTAGGGCTCCCAGCCACCACGGGCCGTGCAGACTGCTGTGCCTATGTTGCTACCGTGGTGTCCTCATTCAAGAGCATGATGAGCTCTTCAGAGCTTGCTGGTATGTCAGATTGCAAGGTCCTGGTTTATATTGACATAGAAAGAGTATTGTGACATCTCAGCTTAGTAAACTCTTTGCTACAGGCACTTGTCTTAGGTGTCACCACTACTACGGCATTACATTCAGGAGTAGTGGGGCTGCTGGACCTTGAGTCCCTGTATGATCCCAGCCTGCCCTGCAAGGATCTCAGAAGAGCAGTGGTGGGCTATGCTCAGGCCGTCCACTCCAGGCTGTTAGCCTAGGTTTCATAACTCCTTCTTCCCTTGAATATACAGGGCACTAGGATTTGGCAGCCTCAGGTTGTAGGTGGTCCAGAGGGCTCATGAAGCTCTTGAACTTTGACATCACAGTGGCACCAGTGTCCTCCTTAAGTGCTATATTAGCAGCTCTGAATGTGGCCCACATGTCCTTTCATGGCAATATGATCTGCGAGGGTAGACCTTTCTAATCAACCTTATACATTCCCAAAGAAGCTATCGGGGTCACACGTGAGCTGAAGAGTCTCAGCTTTAAATAGCTAACCCTTGGAAACCTTCATAGCCCTTGCGGATGTTTGTGTGAACATAATACCCTACCTTCATAAGGAGGGTTTGTTTTCTGCCTTTACTGACCTGAACATGTGAAATACTTTGGATCATCTATATCATATAGCAAGGTCAAGCATTTTAATTTATAGAGGGTCACAGTTGCTACTCCTCTTAAACAGCAATGGAATTTTTCAATATCCTTGAAGTAAATCCCTTTTGCAAAACAGTAAATGTTAGTATGACAGTATGTCAAACATGGATTTGTTCCGAGATTATTTACTTACAATTAGACAACTGTGCTGGCTCTCAGAGAGACTAGTCAGCAAAATCAACATTATTTGAAAGAGCAGCGGGATGGCCAGTGTTTTAGAATCCAAGGAATGTGGTTTTCATAAATTCCACAGCCTGGTGAGATGCCACAGAACTAACCAATTTGTTCTTTAAAGGTTTTTTTGGGGGCCTATTTTACATATATCTACATTTTCAAGGGTTTATATTTTGTGAGGAAAAGGCAAGTAGCAATTTCTCCATTTTAAACCTTGCGAGATAGACATTTTCCTATTAAGATCAACGTATCTCCATTCTTTTTTTTTTTTTCTTTTACTTTGCCATATGTGGTACACATCACATACACACCCCTTGGGCAGGGCAGAACACGGAATCAGCTAGTAGCAGCTGTCAGGAGTGAAATCTCCAAACACGAAAAGGCAGTTAGTCTCTTTGCAACTCTGATCTGCTTCATGACACCATTAGTATTTCTGCATGTGGCAGTTCGGACTCTTCTTTGAAACTGCTGGTTTTTAATAAGCATTCCTTGTAAATCCTTGCTGAGTGGTTCACTCGTTCCTGAGCTGAAAGCAAAAGGTAGAGCCTGTATTTACATGTGGGAAGGCAGCTTTTAAGCAAACATTCTCCCTGATGTATGTTTTCAATAAAATCTTAATTATCTTCTTTACTAAGTTGGCAAGTTTCTCTTTGTGGACAGAGAGTAGCTTAGCACATACTTTTAAAGCAGGGCAGGGACAGCAAAGAAACTACAGAGCCCACTCAAGAGTTCGAAAGTGCGTGTTTGGACATCTTTTATGCACACATTGAAGGGCTGGGTTTTAGTTTAGCCGACAGAGCAAAAGCAAAGCAGACGCAGAACAGCTCTGCCTGTACCAGGGAAAGCAGCAGGCGGCAAAGTGAAGAGCTGCTGGGGCAGAGCATCTGCATGGCAAAATGATGATGACCTGGATGCCTCCTTTGCCTGGACCACAGCTCTGGACAAACGGACTCGCTGCTGCTTCTGCTACAGCCTCTGAAGCAGCAGTTTTGGCAGGGGCAGCCCTCTCAGGGAGCCCTGGTGAGACCCCTGCCTGCCTCTGGCTGCACAGGAGCAGCAGCCACTCTGCTGTCCCCCTGCTCCCGACGCCAGCCCTGCTCCTCCTGTCTCCTCCTGGGGACTGTCCCTGGCCTCTCTTTTACATGGCAGCCTTGCAAAGCGCTCAGCACCTCTCCTTGGCACCATATATTTGCACAAAACAGCTAATTGTGTCTGTATGAAACGTCTGTATGAGCTGGGGGGGCTCTGCAGGTCAGTGCAGGCTGTAAATAATCTTACAAGGATGCAAAGTTTGAAGGGGAAGGTCATAAAAAAAATGTTTTAAATTACATAACTAGTATGTTGTCTCTCCATCCATGCCACCATTCTTTAATTTTCTCTGGTGAATAAGGAGTCTGTATCCACTATATGAGAAGCTGCAAATACAAGCAATATTCTGGGAGTTGCCACTCATTTTCAGCTTAATTAAAAATAGTTCTCGAAATCCCTGAAGTCTGTTTACAATATCCTAATGAGTTTAACTTGCTCTTTTCAAAATATGCCTGAGACTTAAACTCTGACTTAAAGATCTCTTTCGTATATCTAGACCTCTTAGAAACCTCTTAGAGATTAATTCTGTGAGGTGCCACATTCCATCCCTCCCTCCACTCATTAGCATCAGGGAGGACTGGGCTGTAAATGAACGAGAGCAGACAAATGAACTATCAGCCAGTGATGCTTCACATCAGGTGTGCCAGTTAAGGAGGTAAAAAAGGAAGAGGAAATTAGAAGTTTTTCATACATGTTACAAGGCGCTTCTCAAGATCATCCTAACACGACAACGGGTCAGTGAAAAAGACAGTAGATATTCTTACAGATTTACAGATTTGTATTTACTTGATAAGCTACGTAGAGTCTTGCTAAAACATTAAAGACATTTTTGCGCTCAATGTTCACATAATGATGTGGAAACAGATGCCAGAAATAGTCTCAAGAGAGGAAAAAGAAACAGTGAACTAGGAAACCAGGCTCCTGTTAGGGCAGACAATTAGAATATCTGAAGAGTGACAAAATTCCAGTGCCAAACCAGCTCCATTTCATATCATGGAGGAGGTGCCAGCAAGATGGAATATAACAAAGACCCTAGAAAATGGCTAGTTTCTGTTAAAATTGCTGCAAAGGGCCCATACACTATGAAATCTGCTTCACAAGCACACGTTCTTGCTAGTCTTACCCATTTTTTCAGTTTGTGCCTTCACTACTTCAGCATCGGTCCTTTTTATATTTGCAAGTAGTCATTGTCTACCACAGGGATTTACACCACCTCGAGAACATGAATTTTTACGTGCACCAGAACTAAACCACATGTGAGAAGCAGACCCAGCCCAGCACCAGAGCTGGCTGTAGGCGAGGAGGGATCAGCACTGCTGCAACCTGCCCGAGATCCGCTTGTACAAGTCGGCTATATTTTGCCTGAGGGGACCTGGAGGTACAATGACCATCAGGACATATTTTCCCTTCAGCACAGGAGAAGCCTGCGAGGGCAGATAGTCTTCTTTACACTTCGTTGTGTAAGGGAAGGGGGAGGAGGAGGCATCTGGCAGCAAGGAGCAGAAAAGCAGGAAAGAAGAGGGGATGTGTTTTGCTCTGCTCCATCAAGTAGCCCTGCCCTGGTCCATTTGTTGTGCAATTTAAAACTGCCTGTCAGCAACTTTATTTATGGCAAGGCACAGGCTGAGTCTCAGAGTCAGGAAGCCAAATCCAGCTTCCCTGATGTCATTCTCCACCCAGGCTATTAGATTTTTAGCCTTAATTCCTAAGAAAATGATTCCAAGATGATATCTGCAGCCTGTTCGTACGAAGATCTGTGTGTCTTTTATCACTTTTTTCTTAAGAACTTTGCAGTGCAATTCACCAGTTTCAATCAGATTTGGCAGAAGGGCACAGAGCTCAAAATTGTTCAGTTCCCAAATGTTTGATTGAACCATTTGTCCACGTGGAGAAACAAAAGCCAGAGGAGCATTTGCTCCTCAAGGGAATGCAGACAGAGCCCAGCCTTTGTTCAGTCTGAAAGTGGCCACCGAACATGTCCCCACGTGCACCTTAGCTGGCCAGCTGGAATGCAGACACATCCCAACCCACCACAGCCTGTGCCGCCCAGAAGATTTAGGGGCTCTGAAGGACACTGGAGGGGGTTATCTGTATTGCAGTGGTGGGAAGCATGGGGGACATGAGAGGAACTGAAGGCATGGGGCAGAACCACATGTTGATGAGGACACAAAGAAGAAATAGGACGATTCAGTAAGAGGCATAGAAGCTATGTGGTGCAAGTGTGTGGTAAGTGACTTCCAGCCCTTCCGGAGCACCTGAGCCATTGCAGGACTCCTGGGCTCAGCACAGCCTTGCACACATCTAGCTGAAGTCTGAGAGAAGTGGCGATAGGTCGAGAGCAGAACTGCTTCATGATATTCTGTGTATTTCTTGGCATAGACAAAGCACTGGAGATAAACCAGATGATGCACAAATTCACAGATTGTAGTTTAAGAAGATTGAAGAAAAAAGGGGGGATTGACTTTATAAAATAAAAGACTCAAAGGAATCTTAAGGGTGGAAATAGAAATAGGAAGGGTCCAGAGACATGTCAATAGCAGACATGACTGCATTCCTAATAATAAACCAAGGGGCTCTGATTTAATCTATGTAATGACCAGACACAAAAGGAATTCAAGTGGAATTCTCTGCCTGCAGAGCAGTGGATAGAGCATGCAGGAAAAACAGCGAAGGAGAAAAAGGTGTGGTATGCAAGTATGGGCTAAAAAGTATTGTGGAATTTATCTAGAGACTCAGAGAGGGCCACACTTAATTAGAAAAGACTTCTAGTTTCCTTCTGTCCCAAAATGTCTCTCATTTGCTATTAGCAGCTCAGTGGGGGTGGCATGATACAATTACTCATTAGGTAAAGGAATTTCAAACCTTTGCCCTAAGAGGAGGCTAAACATGTCACTCAAACTCAATCCTGCATCTTTTCATCAGCCTGAGCAATACTTAAACAAGGATCACAGAGCCGGGCTTTATTTTTGTTTTGTTGTGAGTGCTCAGGGTTTGAAATAGAGAATCTGCTCCCGGCTGCATGTGCTGTGCTATACCGCAGCTGTCCTGCACGCACCATCCTCCCGCCTGCTCCATGGGGCCGAGGCAGCCCAGTCTTATCTGCCTAAGTTCATTTCCCTCATGAAATGCATCAACTACAGCCTCTCCTTTTCTAACAAAATCATTAGCTGTGAGTGCAATAACCATATTTCATATTCTGGGCAGAGGGGAAGATGCAGACAAAGAGGTTACATAGCTTCATGGCCATGTCTGCACGAATGATTAATCTTTTCTATCATCTTCCTGCTGTTGCTGTAGTTTTTGTGGTTTAAGGGTACAAGAAAGGTACTATTTTCTGTTAGACTGAATGACTTAATTGGAAAAATTGGCAAAACTTTTAGATTTGTGTCCTTTTTTCCCAGCTATGGCAGCTAGGCTAATAAAAGATATTTCCTCCCTCTACAGATCTTGCTTTTCTGATTAAATCTCTGCAAACGAAATACTGCACTGACTTACGGCACATTCAACATTATCCCTGTGTGTCACTCCTTTCAATAACTAATAAATAAAAATATCAAGTTAATGTACATCAAAGGCATTTAGAATAAAATCTTCAAATTAAACAGGAACATATGTAGCTCACATATCTTTATTTGAATAAAGAATATGGAAAAACTAACAAAGTGTAGTATTTCAGCTGATCTGTTTTCCTCAGAAAACTTTGCTGAGTAAGACACTGAAATGTTAAACTTTGTTTCTCTTTCCATTTCTGTTGCTTAAGGAATTTTCTACAATACTGTTGAGTGTGTGTGTTGGGAAAATAACACCGCTTTAACATTTTTTGTAAGTCACTTTGATTCTCTTTTGTTATGCCAGAGATTTAATGTTTCTTTTGACATCATAGCGGCTGTTTTTGCAAGGACTGCTTGGGACAGCAGCAAAGCCATCTTCCTCGCTTCCGTCCCCGCGTACAGAACAAAAAGCTAATAGATACCAAGCAGTTTTGATGTATGTTTGGTGGATAACAAGGAACTAGCAAAATACCACAAAATTCTCAGAAAGAGACTGAAAAAAAAGGAAGCAAAGTTATCCAGAAATAACAGCATTTAGTTTGTGACCCAACTGAAGAGCAGCATCTCAGGTTTCTTTGGGAGGTCACTGCTTGGGATCAGGTGCTCCTATGGGATGTACTCTGCAAGCCAAGTTTTCTCCCCACAGCTTGCGTGTGGGACTGCCTTTGCTTTCCCCAGTGGAAATACCACCCAACCCATCCAAGGACTGAACTGACCACTTTTGATTTTTCAAGGATCCTTTAGTGGGCAGGACAGCTATTTCCCCTAAGAAACTGGGTTATTGGTCAGCAAGTGAGCCACCGCTCTGCAAACACCAGCCCTTTTATAGAAGGGCTACTTTTGTGCAACCCTATGGTTTCAGATGATTTCCACAGAAACCTCCAGCAGAAGATTCCCCAGACAATGGACTGATAATGTTCTTTGCTCAATATATTGAAATCCAAGCCTGAGCCTGGAGAATAAGTGCTTTCCATCTCTCAGAACTTCCTTTTGCACAACTGGTTACAGAGGATTAAACTCCCTTGTGACTTCCCAGCGACATTGCTCTAGTTAAAGAGATATACACTGAAAAAAATGGAAAAGCAGATCTTGCTTTTTGGAAAAGCAGCTCAAAAGTTTTCAGCCAAAATGCATTACCTCCATGATTCAAACAGATAGAAAGAAAGCACATTTAGAAAATGTGATGAAGAAAGCAGTGAAGCGGGTGGCCTTAAACTTGGGAGTTATGGAAAATGTGACAATGAGCAGAAATACCTTTATTTCTGGCACGTTAGGCAGTGTAAGTTTTCCTGTCCTGACTAACCTGGAAGAAGCTAAAATTAAGTACGAGTTGGGTATGCTAAGCAGTTATTGCTGTATTATGGCCAATACGCCAGGGAAAGCGGAGCAGGCCAGGGCTCTGCAAATGCTCTGGGTTACCTGAGGAAGAGCTAACAAGAAACTAGACAATAGAGTGAATGCCTCTGTTCTTCAGATTAGGCTTGGTACATTGCTGGATAGGAAGAGGCACTTACTTTTAATAGGCACTTACTGGTGGGCTAAATTCCTCTAGTCCTTGGCTCAGATTGTTGTGCTTGGTGTTTTGCTTAGGTAGGATTAAATAAAAATGAAATGCAACAAAATACTAAGTGCTTTAGGGGACTAGACAACATCTACCTTACTGTGATCGTATCAGCAATATGCAGCCATTGCAGCGTGCCAGCATCAACACTAAAGCACTTAGGGGCAGGATGGTGAAGAAAACATCTTGTTCAATGAAAGAAATCAGAAGAGCTAGACAAGGACGCTATGGTTACCTGTATAATGGCATTTGGTCAAAACTCCCTTGTGAAGACAGACTGCTCCTTTATGGGCAGGAGCATAGCATGGTCTTTCACCCAGTGGGAAATACTGCTATTGCAGCCCAATACCATTCAGTACCATGCTGCCACCTTGACTCAAAGCATTTTATAAGGGCTATAAAAAGTAGGAGATCTCACGACCGCTTCTCGCAGCCCCAGGATATCTCCAGGGAAGTCTCCCTCCCTGGACAGTGCCATCTTTGCACAGCTTCCTTTGGCTTGGAGGGATCGGCTGTAGCTCTCGGTGAAGGAGTGAATCATCCTGCCAGTGAAACTGCAAGATGATTTGCAGAGAACATTTGAGAAAAACTTTTGATTTGTGAGGCTATGAGGATATCTTGCAAAATCTGCATTGGCAAACACAGCCACATAACTGGATTCCTAGGACAATCGCCTCCAGTTGTACATGCAAATAGGGTTTTCATACAATCACAAAATGAGAGCTGTCTGTTAGTAAATCTCTTTAATTTTACCATCAGTTTCTTGGCTACTTGGAACACAATGAATAAGAAATGGAAGAGCAAGACCTTAGAGGACCCAGTTGAAAAGTAAGAAATAAAAAAATTATGTGCTACAGATATAGAGTTGGTGTTCCTGGCAAATGTCCACATTTAAGTGGACTTTTCACATGATGTGGACAAATGTTGTGAGTTCTTGACAAAATACATTTTTTCTGTTTTCTCCATGACATGAAAAATCCCTTTTCTGTTTTTGCAGTAAGCCCAAACACTAAGGCTTATTCTTAGCAGCAAATGCTATCTAATTGCAAGCAAACATTACAAACATAAATTGAGTAAAGTTATCATGGGTATTTTAAGTGCACATAAGAGAGTGAATGCAACTGCTCGTCTGCTTCCACTTGAAATACTGTGATATACGCTTCTCTTTCATATTGATGACGGTTGAAATAAGTAGATTATAAGGTTTTATTCTCTAAACTGCTCCCTGCTCTGGCAACAGCTATATGTCAAGATGCATGAAGGATCAGTGAATATTTCATATGACTACCCCAGTCTTAACTAATGTTTGCTGCATTTCCAGAAGACCATCCTTCTGACAGGGTTATACATGTGAAGATTTTCCTGGCATCGAAGATAAGCTTATATATTGGTTGCTCATGGTCTTTAGGCAGAAGTGAAAGCATTTTGTTGAGGAAGGTTCTGTCAAAATATCTCTAAGCTAATTTCTCTGAACAAAAAAGAAATATAATGTATTTGCTCTGAAGCTCGAACAGGAAGGAAGCTCTTCTGTTAGCTGAAGGGAATGGAAGAGGACTTCCCCATATAAAATTTAAAGGAAGGAGCGAATAAAGACAGTGGATATCAGTAATTGTGGGTATGAAAACATGAAACCTTTTAAAATTGAAATATTTTATTTTTATGCCTGAACACCAGAAACATCTAAGGGAGTACTTCATCTGAATGTAGTCATACCTCTGAACATGTTGCAAAATGAAGTACATAGCTTTCATTTCTAAACCCACTTCCATTCTTCAAGAAAACTGGACGTGGGTTTTGGACACAGTCTGACAATTAAAACAGCTATTTTCTCAGGCTGCTATGTGTCACAGAGCATGACTTTTTATTATGATTTCTTTGGTAGCTCTTCCCTTCTGAATTACATGTGAGTGTGTAAACTTCTTCAATGACCAAAAAATCCTAAATCTGTTTGCATACGTGAGAACTGAAGCCTGACTTAGACACTACGATACTTGTTACGTGGAGTGAGAACAGTGGTTAGATGTGGTTTCAATAGTGGTAAATCCTGTAAGAAAAGTAAGCTGCCCTTACTACTTACTTATGTGATAGCATCTCTCTTATTAATCCACTCTGCCTTTACAGATGCTGCTCTTTTAACATAAATGTTTCAGACAGATGGGGAATTGTAGTCTATTTTTTTCTTATTAACATTGCCATAAATTATGGCATGGATCTGATATCCTCAAGGTCTCAAGTCATGGAAATTTACATCTGCAAGAAACCATTGCAATAAATGACTATGCTACTAAAGGGAAAGTACAGATGCCACAAAACGGCAACAAAGGACTGTGGAAAATATTATTAAATGTTTTTATTGAAACAGTGAGACCTGAGTGCCCTATAGCTCCACAACATTATGACAGTTGATGGAGAGATGGGGATCATTTGTCCATTTGATGCTTCCACATTACTAACACAAGAAAATGTTTCAGTGATAGCATTAATATTTTGGAGGCATGCAGGCCAAACCAGAGGCTTTTCTCTTATGCCGCTGCACTCTGGGAGGCTTACGCACCTCTTCCCTAAACCCCAGATACTTGGGACCTTGGGATGCATGTCCTAGTTGCTTATCTGTTATGGTTTCAGCAGTATATAGATAGCAGCTCTCAGCTGCAGTTTGTTGCCTCAGCTGGTGGCTAAAAGCAGTGCCTAAACATCAGTCTCAGGCCTTTTCTCTTAGGTAAAGATTTTGTTGCATTTTTGTTTGTTGAACTGAAGATTCAGAGATGGGAGCGCTTTCCTAGGAGAGATGAGAGGGAGAAACTGCTGCTGGGGAAGAGTTTGCATGAGTAAGTGCCCAGGTTTTTCAGTACTACTGATGATCACTTAGAGAAACTATACACAGAAATATCTTAAGTTCAACTCCCCCTTGGAGCTGTAGACGACACTTATCAGTTAGAGCTGGAGAGGAATCTGTCACAAATAAGAAAACTAAACCTAAATGCTGCCAATGGATGCCCTTGTGCTGACTTAGCTTCTTTACACAAGGCACCGTTGGGTAAGTGATTCATGTTATGGCTGAAGGAAATAGTGAATAGTGATGGAATGCGAGCTCCCAGGTAATCAATCATAGTTTGGAGGTAGTTGATAAATTTGCATTTGCTTAATCTGAAAATATAAAACCTGATTTTTCCTCTTTCAATTTTATATCTTTCTACCATGAGACTGACAGAAATCAAAAGTGCATCTTTGTTTCCTGATTATCTTAATTGCAATGGATTTCATTAATTTCCCAGCTGAGACATAGATTACCTGAGAAGTACTTTAAATAGGATGAACAATGCACATAGTTTGACCCCAAATATGACCATATTCCATGAGAATGACAACATCACTTCAGACTCCACCTAACCAAGCCATAACAAAGCAACTCGCCTCTTCCAGAACTCAAAATAACATTTTTTTTCTGAAAAAGTCTCAATTTCATGTGTCCTGATTTGTTCAGCCAGGCAGAATACTCCTTCCCAGACTGTAGAAATATAGAATAAATTACAATTATTCTGTTTCAATTTTGGAAAGGTTCATCTGGTTTAACCTCTTCTGTATGGATATTCGTACCTGTCCCCAATATTACAGAGAAAGATTAATGGAATAATGATGCCACCTTGGCTATTAATAGAATGAGTTCAGCTGATTAGTCAAGCTTAACCTACTTGTTTTGACAAGGTCTTCAAGTTTACTTCTGTTTAAACAAGAACAGAAAGCTTCTCACTGATGTTTATTAAGTATGCAACCATGTTTTTCTGTAATGGCAGTGAAAAGAAATGAATAGTTATAGGGTGCCAAACAAACATTTTAAAGTATACTTTGCAGAATAAGTGACCCCTGTCTCGTTTGTTTCCTCAGATGTAGTGAAAACATCCAACCCATGTAATAACAGGAGGTGATCCAGCATCAAATTCCTTTGTTGGGGAGTGAGCAAGAAATATGATTATATGCATTTGATAGATAAAAGAATGAGTATTATTCACTCTTAAAAATGTCATTTAGTGGAAGGATCTGCATTACTATCAGGAAACTATAAGTTGCAACTCTGTATAGTAAATCTTAATTAAATGTTGCTTGATCTTGAAGAAAAGAAACCTGAAGTCTAAATGTGAGTCCAGGTCAGATGCCTAGATGGCATTTAAGAATTTGAATCCCTTTTATCTACTGAATTAAACTTGCTGGCCAGATACTTTGTTTTCCACCAGGTTTCCCAAGACCCCTTCTCCACCGTATCCTCCTCCTTCAGACGGTGACAGCTATGGAGACAATTAAACCCTTAATGGAGGAATGTCACTGAAGCAGGAGAGGACAGGAGCCCTTTTATTTGGTAATGCAGAACAGTGGCGGGCAAAACAGTTCCCCCTGGAGCTACAGCTCTTAAACTCAAACTGAGATGAGTTCCCGTGCAGCTCCTACAGCTGTTCTTCATCTCCCTTGGGCTCACCACCCAATTAGTGAAAGCTTATGTGGCAAGTATCACACCGTGATACATCATGCCATGCTAGCCTGTGTGGTTTTAGCTTGCATCTATGCACGTATCTTAGGTACCAGTCCCCTGGTTGTGTAGGCTGTGTATGTTGTGCAGGCATGTTGGGGTTGGGTGGACAGGGGAGATGGCTGGCTGATGCACACCAGTATCTAATCTCAGTCTGGAAACAGAGCACAGCCCGGACCCCAAAACTGGAAGTGAAGACAGCTCTGACAGCTTAAATATTGCCCAAGCATCCTCATCTGCAATGAAAACATTGCCTATCAATCTGAAAAGACACGTAGCTCCATAATGATCTAATTCTCTTTCAACCACAGCTCTGAACTGTCAGACTGAGGCTTATCTGTCCTGACGTGTAATAACAACCAGTCTGGTGAGGTGGCACGGAACAACACAGGGACTGGCTTTCAGGTCTGGTGGGAAGGGGAGGAGGGCAGAGGAGGAGCTGTCTGCGTAACTGACCACAGGCGACTCAGCTCCTGGGAGAAGCTTGCTGGAGGCAGTTTCTAACATCTGGTTTGAGAAACAGCTGTGATTTGCTGATCTACATAATTGAGATGCCTCCCTGGAATTAAGCGTCTCCAGAGGAAACTCAGCCTCCAAGCAAATAAGACAACCAGGAAGGATGTGGTATTGAGATACATGGAAGTCGGGTCTCCCATCTCTTTGTCTGCGTGCTAAACATCTTTCTTGGGTACCTTGCTTCTTCACAGGAGATTTATAACAGGCAGTGTCAGTGCTGCAGCCTCCAGGGATAGCCATGTGGAAGTTAGTAGCTCATGACTAATCCTGTGTCTCTGTATTTGAGCTGAAAGACATGCATCCATCTCCCTGTCAGTGCAAAGTTCTTGCCCAGAAAGCATTTCCAGTCCTTTGTCCAGTCTCTATCTTCAGACACCAAAATTTCCCTTTGGACTCTATTCCAGTCCAACAGTGCCAGGCTATTTCCCCTTATATTTAGGCTAATTTTTTGCTACTTTGATCTCTTTGTGCTACCCCATACCCTTCTGCCCCCTCCTCATCTGCCAGCCCCTGTGGCGATGGTCCAGCATTTCTCTCCACATTCCTGTATCAAATGCTCAATTCTCCTTTCAAGTCTTTTCTTGAAAAAGCCTGTTCCCCCAGGCCTCTAATCAATATGTATTTTTGATGAAACTCTGTGTGAAAGCTTTTAATATGTATTCCTGATAAATGGCTGTCCCATCCCAAATGTTGCTTTGAGTAGTGAGGAGAGACAGAGGAGGCAGGGATCAGGAGAAAGGGAAGAAAAAGTAATAGAAATATTTTACGTTCTCCCAAATGCATGAAACTGTGCCTATCATTTCACAATTAAAAGTGGGATTCAGCTGCCTTTCCCCAGAGTGTTTTGGAATGGCAGGCATAGTTTTTGCAGTTTGGTGACTGCTAAGAGGTTTCTAAAATATATCATATAGCAAAAGTAGCCTTTTTTAACAAGGTAATTTCCTGTGGAAGCTAATTTCTTATTAAAAAGCAAACACATCACTTCTAATGGTCTTGGGTGCATGCCTCTGTCATAGATGAAATCTGGTTTCCAATTATATGCACCAAAGTTATAATTTTTCAGGAAAATACAACAATTACAAATAATATAATTGAAAACAAATGGAAACAAAGCACAACTCACAAACAAGCAGGGGAAAAAAAATGCCTGTCTTATGAAAACAGGTTGTTGTCATCTTAGCCACAAAAAAGTTTTCCAGGTTAGTCATCTCTCTCAAACACACACGGCCCTGCTACCTGACCAGCTAGCGCATTTTGCACTCACACGTACATACTTAGTGCTTCATGCTTTCTACTGCTTGATTGCTTGAGCACACCCGATCACCATCAATGTGATCTCCTCTGCTCACCAGTGCGTGAGGCTGAGCAAGACCTTGGGCTTTCACTTGTGGTCTACATGAGGCCCCAACCCTTGAGGCGATTTGAGGTGACGCGCATTCAACTTCTGCTAGGACAGGGCAGGCAGCTCCAGAAGACAATCCTGGGTACATGAGTATTTGTTAACCCTGGGGTCAGACTCGTGCTTGAGCCTGAATACGGGATCGTCCACACTGCCTACATGAATCTTCAACCTCTGGCTGATGTCCCAAGCAAGTTAACAGGCTGTCAACTAGAAAAGCCCAGGAACAAGGGAGGAACTGGCCCTTTCCTTCAGGCAGTGTAGAAACCAGCGCTTGGAGACACAGTTCAACAACTTAAACTCCAAATTTTGGTGTGTGTCAGAATAGACGTAGTCAAGGAGACTTAGACTCTGGAAAAGAAATTCGAGGTGGTTAGCACTTCTGAAAATCAGGGCCTTTGCTATCACGCCTGGCTAGCCAATCACCTCCCTAATTTAATATACTTGCATTGAGAAAACTGACCCTAATCCTTATATGCTTTAAAATTTTTGGTCTCATCTGTGGGAATTTTGAATTGCCACTTAGAGCAAAGTTATATCTGAAGTTACCTTTGCCTCATAAAGTCCTGAGCTTTTATATTCCAAGGACGGAAAGTGCAGAGGACAAATCCACCCACAAAGACACAAAGCCATCCTATGCAAATCTCCTTTCTCGTGACTATGCATAAAGACAATAATGTTGTGAAGTTGTCAAGATGTTTGTGTTATTGCAACT
This sequence comes from Charadrius vociferus, assembly GCF_000708025.1. Lineage (NCBI taxonomy): Eukaryota > Metazoa > Chordata > Aves > Charadriiformes > Charadriidae > Charadrius > Charadrius vociferus. The sequence goes on along the minus strand of NW_009648712.1, from coordinate 1,153,647 downwards.
TGTAAAAAGTGAAATATTCCTTATTCCTCAACTAACATTCCCAAATACCTTATTATTTAAATGGCGTGATTTATATGGCAGACACACAAATGCTACATAAACACCTCTGTTAAGAAAATGATGACTTACTTTACATGCTAATATGCATCTACTCCTCACTGATTCTATGTCGTTGCATAAAAAAGAACAGAAGAATCACAGCTTAGTATTTAGCAAAAAAGCCTAACATTTAAACTGGGATCATCTCTCTGCCGTGCAAGACATAGGAGTCTTAAACTCAGATATTTTCAGTAAAAGTGCACAGTTAATTGCTCCCAGCACTCCGTTATGTCTCGAGTCTAAAGCTAAGAACTGTCATACTGAAACTTGCAGGAGCTCTGGCTTAGAACTGCAGAAAAATATTACTGCTATGAACTAGATCCTTCGGGTTATACCAGCTGTGCTTCTGGCCCAGAGCATGAGTCTCTTCTCATTTAAAACCCAGCCAATACTCATGTAAATTATGTGGGCTGATCTCAGTTTTGTTTTGGGAAACGGACTAACTGCGGTGAAACAGCTTTTCTCCAGTGGCCGAATCCTGCAGGGCCCTATAGCCCGTGCTAAACTTCTCTCCTATAAGTAACTTTAAAAGCTTTTAACTTCAACAGACCTTTCACACAGAAAGCTGAGAATAATATCTCCTGAAGATATCTTTAGCTAATTGAGCATTCACACATTTAATCTTTGGGAAGATGCTATTACTAGTCCTTTCTGAATAGCTCTGCTTGTGGTCATTTAGGTATATGTATTTACTGCAAGCTGAGCTGCATTCCTTTTGGACTCCTGTTGACTCCAACAGAGGCTGTAGATTGAGCTGAAATCTTGTTCATGCAGAGCGAAGTCAATAGGAGTATATCCAGGGACTCAGATGGGCTTTGATGGGCTCTAGCCCAGGACAACGGTTTATAGTATTTGGAGCCAGAAAAAACTGAATGAGATCATCTGGTTAGATCTCTAGTTAATCACAGGATAATCAAGTTTTATCCAGATATGCCAGTACTGAAATAACATTTTTTTCCATAGGAGATTAGAAAGCGTGTGCCACGGAGAGGAGAAATGGAGGCCCCTTCCTCGCAGCATGGCACCCCAGCTGCTGGGACCTGCCTGGGCAAGATGTTCCCGGGTGACTCCAGCCACTGCTCCACAGCCGACCGCACAGCGCAGTACCCGCTTCCTTCCCAAATCCTGAAGGAAGCTGAGGATTGTTGGACTGCTGAAGAAAATTTAATCAATGCTGTTTCCCATCAAACTCATGAACAAAGGTGGTAAGCAGAAGTCAGACTGACGTACTTTAGGGCCGGAAAAGGCTGCAAAAACCTCTCACAGTGTGTGTGTATGTATAATTCAATATCACAAAGAAATATGGTTGTACAAGGTTAAATCAAAAATATGTCTAGCAAAGCACTACTTCCAAAAGTAGCAGATGCTTACAAGAAATACAAAAAGCAGGGCAATATAAAATCATCTGTCTCATAATGAGTGGTTTAGGAATCTCTTGAACTGGAGGTTGGATATGGACCAGTATACTGCAATAAACTGGTGGAGGGGTCTCTCCTCCAGGGACTGCCTGATTTTTTTTTTAAACCTTTGAGTTTACTCTCAGAATCTGGATGAATCCCCTTTTTCTTTTAATATATTTAATGTCATTATAAGAACTCCATGTGAGGGTAAATGCACTTCCTTCTCATAAGCTGTCTCAATATTTTCCTCACAGCTATGAGGAAATGTCTTATTTCAAGGCTGGATTTTTCCAACTCTAACTTCCCGGTGCTAGATCTTATCACGCTTTTGTCAGCACACTTGGAACAGAGGATGGAAAACAGATTTTTCTCTTTCTCTTCCCTGTCGTTCTGTATCCATTTTTAAGTAACAGCCACTCAGATTTTTAAAATCCTGATCCAGAGGACCATTTAATCGCATGATTTACTTTAAGTATGTAAGTAATCCCATTGACTTCAATGGGACTACTCTCAGGTTAAAAGTTAAATGCGTGGTTAAGTGCTTTGCTTGAATAGTATTTAAGTCCTTTTTAATTTCTTATTTATTCTCATTCCTTGCTCATGATACTTGATCTGTACAATGTGTTGGAAGCACAGCATTTCAAGTAAATAGTTCAGCATGGGATCACGTAGGTTACAACACAGCAATTTCCATTGCAGCTTTTGTCTAGCGCTGAAGGAATTCTGACTGATGGATACCAAGGGCCTTTTTGATGT
>NW_009648712.1:1127687-1151363 GCF_000708025.1 Charadrius vociferus | reverse complement strand
AATTCCCTCTGCTGCTTTGTTTATTTGTTCAGCAGTGCCCTAAACAAGAAAGGTTTCCTTCAAACAATAGGCTGCTTTGCACTCTGTGTGTGTGTGGTTTACTGAATCCAGACCTAGGGAAAATGTACTGGTCTTCAGCTGGTATGAATCAGAGCTGTCTGGAGAGATGAGGGAGCTATGCTTATTTACATCAGCTAAGGGTCTGACCTGTTGTCTGCTGCATTAATACATAAATGTGTGCATGCGTGCAGTTAAACATATAAGACCTGAGCAGAGGAATAGGCCTTCAATAATCTGCTCTTGGGATATGAGATATAATATTAGAGACACAAGGGCAAAAGGCTGAAATGAAAGCTTATTCCTTTCTGACGTCAGTATGAAAATACATAATATGGTATCATCTCCCAGTGCAAATAGCGAAAAACTTCTGAATAACATTTGCAACATATTTACATCTGTACTCTGGACTTTTGAAAGCTTTCTAGCACTTAAGTTGTTTCAAATGAATCTGCATTATTTCAGAATTTTTACTATTAGTCACTGAGCATTCTTGTGCCCTCCATATACGTGACCAGGGACTCTCGCTCCAAACAATGTGAAGTGGCCATTTCAGATCAGCCAAGCTAGGAAGTTAAGTATTGCCTAACTCATGGTTCCAATTATTTTCTGAAGGATTCTATATCTGTCTGTTGACCAGATGTGGAGCCAAACCCCTTCTGTACGGTGCTCAGAATATACAGTGAGACTACTCCTTATCACACAGTACTACCTCAATACTCCTGATTTTTTGTCAATATTCCAGAGTAAAACCTTTTTTCATTAAATTGCCTATTAGTAATTTGCATTTTAAAACTATATTGTACATAACAGAGATCCAATTCTTAAAGGGCTAAATAAAATTCAAATTGAATGAGCAAATGGTTATATTTTTCTGCCTAATTTCCAGTTGGAGTTGAGGTGAATATTTTTACATCTTCAAATTTTATAAAAATCTCAATGTAAAGGTGCAAAACAGCCTTGATTTGCACAGGAAGCAGCTTAGTTTTTCACAGCTCAGGAAAAGCAGGGCTCCACTGTAATGAGACCCTCTATGAGCAAAGAGGTCATCACTCCAGCAATTTCGGGAATAACATTTTGATGCAATTGCTGAGTCAGACTGAAAAACAGTGAAGTATCTCACTTTAGCATTTTAATGAGAAAAAAAATGCCTTCCGGGTAAATGCTTAAATAAGAGCCTACCCCGAATATTCTCCCAGCAGGTAGAAGTTCATGGACTTCTTAATCTGGAGACAGCATTTTCTCCATTGTGCTAAATAACCACAATGAGCCTATCTTCTAAGATTTCTTTATATCCTTTATCTGTAGGAAAAAAGTAAACACATCAGCATCAGGAATCCCTACAAGCCACTGTCCAGAAAGTAGGATGTGTAATACTGTGCTAGACACTAATTATAATGTATCTAACCCAAAACCTAAGTGAAAATCTAGCATGACTTTGAAGTGTTAGAGTCTAATCCTAAGTAAATTATTGTGCTATATTGCGCTCTGTAGGAGTTTGCCTTCATCTTTTATGAGTTTACCATTTTGATTCAAGTTTTCAGAAAGATGATGTGGTAGCTGACATCTTGGCTGACTGCAGATTGTTTAGGAAATGGTAGACAGGATTTTGTACAGCCTGAAACAATTTCTAACTTGGTTGTGCTTTAAGTGTGAATACTCAGAACCTGTCAACTTCCATGAATGACACACGTTGCACCTGTCCATATTTATCAGGCTATGTATGTATCCCATTTTGGCCTGTATCATACACATCATAGAATCACAGAATCACAGAACAGTTTGGGTTGGAAGGGACCTTCAAAGACCACCTAGTCCAACCCCCCTGCCATAGGCAGGGACATCTTCCACCAGGTCAGGTTGCTTAGAGCCCCATCCAACCTGGCCTTGAACACTTCCAGGGATGGGGCATCCACAGCTTCTCTGGGCAACCTTTTCCAATGTCTTCTCAACCTCATCATAAAAAAATTCTTCCTTACATCCAGTCTAAATCTACCCTCTTTCAGTTTAAAACTGTTACCCCTTGTCCTGTCACTAGAGGCCCTGGTAAAAAGTCTCTCCCCATCTTCCGTAAAGCCCTGTTTAAGTATTGAAAAGCCACAATAAGGTGTCTCCAGAGCCTTCTCTTCTCCAGGCTGAACAATACCAACTCTTTCAGCCTTTCCTCACAGAAGAAATGTTCCAGAGCCCTCTGACCATTTTTGTGGCCCTGCTCCGGACCTGCTCTAACACATCCATGTCTTTTTTGAACTGGGGGCCCCACAGCTGAATAAACAACCAAAATCACAGAACAGTTGTGGTTGTCAAGGACCTCTTAAGATCATTTAGTCAAACCCGCCTGCTCAAGCAGGGCGACCTAGAGCTGGTTGCCAAGGACCATGCCCAGTCAGGTTTTGAATGCCTCCACAGATGGAAACTCCACAACCTCTCTGGGCAACCTGTGCCAGTATCTGACCATCCTCACAGTAAAAAAGTGTTTTCTTGTGTTCAGATGGAATCTTGTGTGTTTTACTTTGTGCCTGTTGCCTCTTATTCTCTCACCGGGCACCACTGAAAACAGCCTGAATCCCTCACCTTCATTATCTCCCATCAGGTATATATACACATTGATAAGATCTCCTTGAGCCTTCTCTGCTCCAGGCTAAAGAGTCCTAACTCTTTTGGCCTCTCCTCATATGAATGATGTTCCTGTCCCTTAATTTTCTTTATAGCTCTGCACTGGACTTGCTCCAGTGTGTCCATGTCTCTTTTACTGGGAAGCCCAGAACCAGACCCAGCTCTCCAGGTGTGGCTTCACCAGTGCTGAGTAGAAAGGAAGGATCACCTCACTTGACCTGATGGCAATCCTCTTCTTAATGCAGGTCAGGATGCTGCTGGCAAACACAAACAAGCCAGGTCATGCTGAAACTGCATGTCCTATCAATGAGATTTATTTGTCCCAGTTTTAGAGATCTACATTTAGGTTAGCCTGCTGTGTTCGCTTTCTAGTCAGGGGAGAAAACCCGGGTCTTCCAAAGTGCAACTCATCTAATGCTGAGGTCAAGGTCTAGAGTAGGTCAGATAAGTCCCATAAGTCTTTTTTCAGTGCTCAGTATTTCACAGTGCCTGCAAATGTATTAAGCAATGTGAAGTGTGGGCAAATCCCCCAGTCTTTGCCAGAATGGTTTTGTACCAGAGCAGAAGGAAACAGCAGGAAGGAGAAAGGACTCTGTGTTACATAGTTATCCTATTCTGCCACATGTGCATCTTCATGGGCTTCCTACATTTTTGTTGTTTGCAAGAACACATAATCTGTTGGTAGAGGATATGGAAGTGTATTTTACTTCATACACTTCCAATTGCAGAGACTGTTCTCACCAGTGTCTCCCCTGATATTTTGGTACTTTGTGGTCTTTCCTATCTCACGTTCATTTCCCTTTTCTGCCTTTTTTGTCTCATTTCTAATTCTCGTTTGCTCTGAACTCAGTTTTTCTTTTTTAGGCTCCTCCCATTCATCAGGTCCCCGTAACTAATGCTGATGTTTTTTCACAGTGCTTTGAAAGCTTTGAGTACTGAGGCAGATGCATGGGGCAGTGTACTAGTTATATAAAAGGACAGCTGTAAAAACATGTGTGACAGCAATTAAGCAAGAACTCATAGAAGCATGAAGTCATTAATTCTAATTGCAGTAAGGCTCTTCTTAGAAATTGTCCTTAATATTCAAAATGAAGAAAAAGTCAGCTTCAGGCAGCATTCCAGCTTTACTTCCTCCACTTCCGTGCTACTGCGGGCAAGGAAACTCTGTGTGTCCTATTATTGGCTATATTGAGGAAATTTATCTTCAGACTTCCATCCCTCTTTGGGCTTGCTGTCCTGCAGGCACTGAAGCAGGTTCCTCTTTAAATGCAGCAGAGCCAAGAGGCCAAGTTACCAGCCAGAAGATTACTCCCCACCAAAGCAATTTCCAGTTTCTTCATCGAATATTATCAAGGCCCTATCCTGAATGCCTTCAATTACGTTTCAAGAAAGCAGCAGATTAGGGCAGTTAGCAACATCTTCAAGAGTTGTTCAGCACCTCACAGACTGATAATTCAGTCATCTTAATTTCATTAAACTCTGGAGTTGTTTTTAATAAGCAGCCACTCTTTTAACTAGCTGATATGGAGCTGAATGATGAAGATATGCTTAAGCAAACCAGATGAAAACACACAAGGAACCCTGTTCCTTTCAGTTGCAGGCTGAAAGCTGATATATTACATGTCTGCATGCAATAAAACTTTTTTGTTTTAATGTTCCTAGGGAAGCTTGAAACTAAATCCTTGCAAAACATCTGGTCCAAAACTTCAGCATTTTAATATTAAATGCTTCCTGAAATCTGTTTGTGTAACTGTACCATGCAGGTCTGCTTCATAGCTTTATAATGAATTGTTCCTAACTCATTTTGTTATCCTTGCACTGACTTTGATATCTCCTGCTGATAACACAACATCAGTAATAGTGCTACTCCAAGTTCAATAGTTAGCTGATATCCCAAGCACAAATTCTGAAGACAACTGCATAATTTTTAGGTTTCAGCTTCGTATTGTCTTACATTCATCTTTAACGTTTTAATTCTCTGTTCCTTAAAATTAATTAAATTCCTTCACATTATAGATTTGTCTTCCCAAATATGGTATTCAGTATCACTTACAGGCACAATAGGTCCCTTCTGCAATGCCTCTGGATAAGGCGTGAAGAAACTTTGCATGCTCCTGTGAACAACAGTTGTCACGTTACTGCTGGGACTGCTACTTAGAACTTCATGTCAAAGGCCTGGAGGGCTTGGAAAAAAAAATTCAGCAGTGAAGTGGAAGATTTTTTCCAAATGTAATAGTTATCCTGAGTGTCCATAGATAGACAAGCAAAAGGAAAACAGGAAGGGCTCATACACTTTAAAGCACGCTAAGCCTTGTGAAGATGGTCTTGCTGACCTCAAAAGCTGTAGTTTAATAGTTCCTGTGGTGGGCTGACCCTGGCTGGACGCCAGGTGCCCACCAAAGCCGCTCTGTCACTTCCCTCCTCAACTGGACAAGGGAGAGAAAATATAACGGAAGGCTCATGGACTTGGGGTAAATGAATTTCATTTATTACAAATCAAATCAGAGGAGGATAATGAGAAATAAAAACTAAATCTTTAAACACCTTCCCCCTCACCCCTCCCTTCTTCCTGGGCTTAACTTCACTCCCGATTTTCTCTACCTCCTCCCCCCAAGCAGCGCAGGCAGACAGGGAATGGGGGTTGCAGTCAGTTCATCACGTTTTCTCTGCTGCTCTTTCCTCCTCAGAGGCAGGACTCCTCACCCTTCCCCTGCTCCAGCATGGGGTCCTCCCATGGGAGACAGTTCTCCATGAACTTCTCCAACATGAGTCCTTCCCATGGGCTACAGTTCTTCACAAACTGGTCCTGCGTGGGTCCCTTCCAAGGCATGCAGTCCTTCCGGAACAGACTGCTCCAGTGTGAGTCCCCCATGGGGTCACAAGTCCTGCCAGCAAACCTGCTCCAGTGTGGGCTTCTCTCTCCGTGGGTCCACAGGTCCTGCCAGAAGCCTGCTCCAGCACAGGCTTCCCACAGGGTCACAGCCTCCTTCAGGCATCCACCTGCTCCAGCATGGTCCTCCACAGGCTGCAGGTGGATATCTGCTCCACTGTTAACCTCCATGGGCTGCAGGGGGACAGCCTGCTTCACTGTGGCCTTCACCACGTGGTGCAGGGGAACCTCTGTTCCAGTGCCTGGAGCACCTCCTCCCCCTCCTTCTTCTCTGACCTTCGTTTCTGCAGAGTGGTTTCTCTCACATACTCTCACTCCTCTCTCTGGCTGCAATTGCTCAGTTGATTTTTTCTTTTCTCCCCTTCTTAAATATGTTATCCCAGATGCACTACCACCATTGCTGATGGGCCCAGCCTTGGCCAGCGGTGGGTCCATCTTAGAGCCGGCTGGCATTGTCTCTATCAGTCATGGGGGAAGCTTCTAGTACCTTCTCACAGAAGGCACCCCTGTACCCCCCCGCTACCAAAACCTGGCCACGCAAACCCAATACAGCTCCAAATAAGGCCACGTTAAATCTTAGCATGATGCTCTAAGATATGAAGGCTGATTTCGTGCCTTCAGCTGGTTTCATGTTTGTGCTGAGTGCAGTGCAGAGTCCTGACCTGGCATTGCCTGACCCTCCCCCAGACTGGGTAATTGTGTCAGCCTGACTCTGAGCTGCAGGGCTCATGAACTTTGGGATCCTGTCATGCTAACACAGCTGTGCTACTTTTGTGGCCCAAGCTCGTTTTTTTGCAAGATGAGTAGCTTGGACTAACTCTGGCTATCTATCTAACTTGGGGTAGCCTCAGCTCCTTAGTCTGAGGCCTTCCAGCATGACTGAGAGCATCTCAGGAGCTTGCCCCTCTCTTTGGACTAAAGAAGGAGCCTTGGTTCCTAACTTTGGCTACTCAGGTAGAGCACAAAGACAGACTGAATACAAACTGAGGGAGGGCTCCAAGAGCATCTGAAATACAGGAGAAAGCAGGAAGCACTCAGGGGCTCCTGAAGGAGAAAGGATTAAAAACAAAACAAAACCCACTTCACACAACAAAAGTTCAATTCTATAGCCTTAAAACCCATATAAACTGTTAGCAAAGCTTTGTGCATGCTGTAGATTAGCCATGTAATTACACCATAAACCCCCACTAGGATTTAATTTCTATTGAAAGCAGTGGAACTAATGGTGTGCTTATAAATAAAGCTAATTAAGATTTTGTAGAACTGGGAACTATTTCATAAAAGTATCAAGAGATTTAATGTCAATATGTAGCACTTTGCATGACTCAGAGTCTATAAATATGTACAGGTATCTCCAGCCTGATCATTATATGACTGGCCTAGCTCAAAAAGAAATGTGAAAATACATGGTAGGAAACAACTCTTCCAAACAGCAAATAATTGTGTAAATATATAACTGGAACAAAATCCTACAGCTGATGTATAACACAGGAAATTCCATTTCAACATATTTCTTGATGCTTAATCCTGCCAGGTGGAATGGATCAACAAAAAGGGAGACGTCAGAGTACATTGTGAAAAAATGTTATACATTTGTGGAGGTCATCCAACAGGACAGAAGGAAACTCCACAAAGCAGCTACAACTCTCATTGCTCAAGTTCAGCTAGGTTCAAGCTCAATGTCTATCTGTATTGTTATAATTATTTACATTTCCATTTATTAGTACATTGCAAAAAGCCTAGTTTTACTGAAATACCTTTCCAAGCTATTTTCTTATTTTTTTCCATTATATACATATTAATTTCAATTAAAATATAGCAGTACTGGAATAATGGTTGGGGTTAGGAAAAAGACATCACAAGAGCTTCTTCAGACTGTCTCCAGTATGATTCAGTATTAGAAGAGTACCTGATAATTTGCAACAGCATCACTGAGCATTGAATCATCTGTTTGTATTAGACTGTGAAAAAATGAACATGTCAGCACAATGTCATGACACGGCACAGTATAGCTGATCGAAGCACTCAAATTCAGAGGAAAATAAAATATTAAGAGGAAACTGTTGAACATGGCACCTGAGATAAAAATTGGAGATCTCCACAACAGGGCACTGCAAATCAGATTTGGAAAGTTAAAAGAAAAGGGAGTGGATATTTGATACAAAACCTGAAGGTAAAATTGGTGAGATTTTTGTTTAATTAAATTCAAAACAAAACTGAGAGAGGAAAAGATTTCCAGAGTGAGCATAACTAATAACTGCCTTTCAGGAACAGAGTGTTGCATTCTTAAGTGCACTTCAATGGTTAAGTTTAAGACCAAGATCAACTTTAACAGGCATAGTAGCTCTAGACTATTTTGTCCTCAGGTTCCTTAGACTTTCTCTTTCAGCCATTAGACAGATAAGAAATAACATGAGAGCAAAGAAACAGGATTTGGTGTTTTTGTAAAAAGAAACTGATATATATAGTAATGCCTATTTCCATGTGGTTACATACCGGTTATAATAAAGTGTGAGGAATAACATCTAAGACAATGCAACACACTTTGCAATGTTCAAAATCAACTGAATTGAGAAAAGGAGCCCAACGCCCACCAGGACTCGGTGTCTCAGCATTAGCTTCGGTACAGATTTCGTTTAAGGACTGGCTTTGCAAGGTGCAAGAGTATTTTTGACCAGAGACCCCCACAGAGACCTTCAGGAGATGGGAAATTGTGAAAATAAGTGGTGGGATCTGCCAGAAGCAGCCTCCAGCCTCTCCGCCCTGGGGCCGGAGTGCTGCTCTCCCTCCCTGCTTTCTTGCAAATTCCTGTGAACTGTGGGTGATGTGTTGAAACTGCCCTTTTTGCTCTGGATCAAGTAAAGTTTTCTCTGTATTGAGTCAGGTCCAGAAAGGCCAGCAGTAACTTTTGCTAGTAAATGAATATTAGCAAAGATAAATGCCAAAAATGAGGGGGCAAACCCTCACAGTGAAAGATTAAAGTCTTTGTTGGGATTCATTACACATGTAACACGCATTTCACAAGTGCCTGTAACAGATTGCCTTCCTTTGTGCAAATGTATTTTCCATTTACTCTCTATCCTGAGCCACACATGAGGCCCAGAGAGAGAGACCGCTCCTTTTACTTCAGCCCAAGCCCCAGGGGTGCGTAACAACCAGTCTGGCCGGGGCACTGCGAGGCGCCTGCTTGGTATTGCCACAAAGGAGAACTTGAAAGGTTTTGTGTGGTGATAAGTCTTGGTCAAGGAGTTGGCAGCATTTCAGTGAGCCAGCAATTCATATATATTAAGACAAAATACATATTCCTCTCCCATCCATCATTTTCAGAAAGTAAGAGTGGAGCTATCTTAATTTTTAATGCAAATTGAGGACTTGCAGTTCCCATTAGAGCTAACAGGTCCTCCACTCTTCCTGTGAATGTGTTTAAAAATAAAACCCTCAAATCTCTTGCCTAGGCAGCATTAACCATGCTAGATCTTAACCATCAATCATCAATTGGCTTTTATAAACTACGAGGTAAACAAAAAAGAATGGGATGTTTTAAAATTGCTCTTACAGACCATGAGCTACAGGCATCTACTTTCCCCATCTCCTCTTTGATTTCAAGGGAGTATTATTGCTGAACATCCCAAGGTGGGATATGATTTGCTAACAATGCTTGTCCATATTTTATATCAAGCATCTGTTAATATTTAAAAATCTCATTTCAAAGTATCCAAAACTTCATGCAGGTCAGATCCCAGACATATTTTGCACACATGGATTAACTGAAGAAAATACATTAAGAAGGCAACCCCCCAAAACATTAGCATGAATAGAGATGTACAAAATGCCAAAATTTGCTTATCTTATTTCAGACTCTACTCATATACCAGCTTGCATCTGGATTCCTGAATTTTTTTTTGATTTATGTATCTGCAGAAAGTATATGAAGAAGGCCATTACATAATCCACTGTTTTTTATAGCAAACTAAAACTATGAAGAAGAGATTAAATGTTGGAAGCTATTTTTAGCCAAACTAATTGCAACAATTGTATTAAGAACATAAGCTGCAGATGTCTCCTAAGGTAAAAGGCAAGAAGATGGAAGAGCTAGTGAGACGAAAGGCTACCGACTACAGAAAAATAGCACATCCAAATTACATTAAATAATGCAATTCTGCCCAACGCTCCCCCTAGTGGTTTTGCCCACAGAGATGAACGGGAAGTCCTATACATGCAAAATCCTCCAGCCTAATGACAAAACGTCCTTAATAGGATTAAGTACCTTCTCATCAGATAAGTAGAACATGGCAAAATCCCTGTCACTCCCAGCAATTAGATCAGAACACAGCCCGACCCCTTCCTGACGCGGGGAGCAATCTTGCAGAGGAGGTTTTTCAGTATTAATGGTAAATATGTTGTTTTTTTTTTTTTTACTTTTCTTTGGTAATGGGTTTGTATTTCTTTGAAAGTTAATTGGTCTTTCACTAGAAATGTAAAGGTATAATATGCAAGTAACTATAGAAGTAAATACAGGCTATAAATAAATCCAGGCTCTTAATTTACACACGCGCTTGCAGCTGTTAACTAAATATCCAAGAAGGCTATGCTAGCTAACAAGAAGGCACTTAAATACTGTGTTCACTTAATTAGACAAGAACTACTAAGTGTAGTTGCACAGTTTCTAAAATATAAACCTTTCTCCTCTAACTGCTCTTGGGAGGGAAATAAAGCAAATGGCATTTCTTTCCCTTATTTTGTAGGGATTTCTTTCAATTGCTGATGTGTTTGTTTACAAAACTGATCTAATTGCCAATTTCTTGGCACACTTATTATTGTGTCTGCTATATCAAATATTATCCTGAAGGACAATGAAAGGATGCATGTTTGGAGACAAGGAAGGTAACAACATTCTAGAAATTACCGTTCTTAAATTTGGCAATAATGTTTAGCATGGATGCATTTATAATATGAACTAAGAACACAGTGTGAGATCAGTAATTAGTACATTTCACAAAGTAGAAAAGGGACAGACTGAGCTGCACAAGCTTTTATTTATATATATATATGTCCTGATTCTGTTACACCACTGTGCAAACTCAGTGGAATTCATCTAGTTGGTCTGAATACACAATTACAAAAGAGGTCAAGCTTCTTACTCATGTGTTTTCACTAACAGTAGCATTTCGGTGCATGTTATAAATCTCAGAAACCATAGTTAAAGTCAAAATTAATGGGAACTTGTATAATACTTAGTAAACATTACACCTAGACGTTTGAGCATCATGAAGATGCTTCTATTTAACTGCACCAACCTGCTTCTTTAACAGAAAGAACATGAAGACCTCTTGGTTATTTATAATATACGTGCTATGGCTGAATGGTCATCAGTGTGCACCGACAAGGCAAGAGGAAATGAATCGCCGGGAAAACCTGAAGCGTATGTATGCTTTTCTTACTAGGGGTGTGCTGGAAGCCCCTGGGCCCAGGTTTCCAGTCAAGAGGATCCGCTTTCACATGTGCAGCTTAGAAACCATCATATAGCTGACTACATGCATCCACACGCACACAAAAGGGAGATAAGAACAACTGGGATGAGAAAGTAAAGGGATTAACAGTTAAGCATCCCTTTACAAAAAAGTATTTGCAACATTTTTATAGGTTATTTGGTCCCTCATAGATCATTAGAATATAAACTGAACCCAAAATTCAGTTCAACAGATTTTGAATTATTTTGTTTGCTTAAATAATCTTTGGAAAAGATGGTTATTACAAATAATTGAAATAAAATGACTTAATTTAGAAAAAAAAGCAGGTATTCCGCATATACTCACCTTTAAGCATGGTCTTATTTTGCGGATAGGAATCCCAAGAGAATGGAATGGAGAAACCATGAAATATTCCTTTGCTTCAGTCTACATTAATAATATTTCTGTAACAAACAAAAAGTTAGGGGAGGGGAAGAAAGATATAAAGGAAGAAATTACTGACATGTGCTTTTGGCAGTCTTGGGGTGATGTGTGCTTTACTTGTTTTGCATAGCTCCAGTGATATTCAGGGTATTTCTTCAAAGGGAACAAATACAGATAAAGGATAGGCAATCATGAAGGCCTTCGAGGTGGAACATGTGGGCCATCTTGGGCTTTCATCAAAACTCTATGGTCATTACTGCACAGGAAGTCTAGAGATTGTATTTTTATGAAAGCAGGTTGAAAGCACCTGTAATCTACATTTTCAAAATGCAAAGGGAAGCTCTCACAGGCTGCTTTCAGATCAAAGATAAATATATAGGTTATGTCACTATAAAACTGATGAGTAGTCCTTGGAGATATCCAAAACCTAGGATGAGGTCCTGAGCAACCTGCTCTAGTTGACTCTACCTTGAGCAGAGGGGTTGGGCTCAACGACCTCCAGAGGTGCCTTCCGACCTCTACTGTTCTGGGATTCAGTGATCAACAGTGTTACGCACAGCTGATCACTGGCAAAGGCTCTGGGCCTGATTCTTATCCGATGGAAATTGTCTTGGCTCTCTGTTATTCAGCATTCACTATCTCAAGATTTGGCTCTGCAACTGTAGGGAAACATAGAGCTGTTTCATTCTTCCTTGTCATCAGTGCATCACAATTTGTGATAGTATTAAAATCTGATTAAGTCACAGTATAATTTGGCTTTTTTTTAGTATTATCTGAAGTTGGAGAGAAGTATGTAGATGAAGAGGTAAAGAAAGCTTTGATTGGTATTAAGCAGATGAAAATTATGATGGAAAGAAATGAAGATAAGCATGTAGACCTCATGAAAACCTTGAAGAAGAGCAGTGAAGAAAAACAGGTAACTTAAGTGTATTTGGGTTTTTTTGTTTGTATTTTTGTTAAGTTGTGGCTATTTTTACTGTCCCCACCAAGCACATTCTGACCGAAGTTTTCTTCCCTATTGAAATGCTGCCAGAAAGGAATAAGACTGACCAATCAAAAGGTTTCTGTCATCCTTAGGAACTCCTTGGAACATTGTTTGGAAACCTAAACTATTAAAATATCTTGTACTTACAGAAATTCCTGATGTGCGATCTACTTCAATAGGAAGAACTCTCTGTCTTTCCAAGAGCAGGAAGAAACCCCTTCACTACAGTCTTTTGATTAGTATAATCCCAAACTGAGGAAATGCTATACTTTTACATATTTCTGCACGAGAGAAAGAATCCACGTATGGCAAGGACCTAGCCTCATGAAATACCGGTCCCTTAAAGAATAGAGCACAGAAACAACAAAAAAACACCCCTATTTGTGGAACAGATGAATACTGCAGATACGTTATGGAGAAAAACGTATATGAATTGAGCACATAACCTTGTGAAAGGTTGAATGCTCTTACACAGAAAGACATGTGGGTTTTTTCATAACCTCAAAGATCCAGGTAGACTGTAAAGATCCATTTGGTTTTGTTGGCTGTGCCCTCTGTTTTTCATTTTTCAGTTCCCTCCATATGTCAGTGCAGCTGAGAAGACAACCTATCCTAATGGTTAGGGATTAGCAAAAAAAGGGACCATAAATAGCCAAAATCAGTGATCAACAACGGGATAACTATTTTAGAATATTAATCTGAAAACTGCCCTCAACTGAATCTTTTTTTCTTACTTAGCAAGCCTTGCGACTGATGGATGAAGTAAAGGAAAGATTAGAAGAAGAAGAAAGACAATGTCAAGTATCCTTGAAAAATTTATGGGACGAATGTGAATCTTGTTTAGAAAGTACCTGCATGAGATATTATACAACTTGCAAACATGGTTTGTCAACATTTAAAAGAAAGGTAGGAAGAAATTTTGTACCTGGGAAATATTCTTGAATTCACCTAACAGTTTTAGAGAGAGCACATCTTATTTTCTCAATATCCAGATCTGCCGCTTATATCAGGTTACTAAAATGAATTTGATTTGGAGGGTCTGGAAATGTGAAGTTATGTGGCAGAAATTACATGCAATTATATTCATTGAACATTAAGCCAAAATGAGTTTGGTTGCACCCTGGCGTGACTCCATGGACACTGATTATTCCCCTGACTCCAACTCCAGATATAGTTTGTCTCTCACAGTAGGACATGCATTAAGATGCTCAATAACCTATTGTGAAAAATACCACATAGATTCTTTGTGGTCCATCTGAAAATCAGCAGAGTTAAAAGTGTAGATATACTTAGCAAAATTACACGGGAAAAAAAATCACCTGCTTATACAACATCATTCTTTCCTGTATTTATTTTATTTTAAATCTACTCTTCAAGTAACAAAATAGCTTTAAAATGCTTAACTGTTTTGTAATAAAGGAAACTGTCAGCAAAGGAGATTCCCCTAATTCTACCAGAAAGAAAATATGCTTTCCTGGCTGACACGTTATTATTACAAGATTTAACAAAATTATAATCACATTTTTTATTTGGGCATCTGCTTTGAGTGCAGCTTAACAACTGAAACTGCACAATTACTGCTACTGAAATTTTAGCCAGATTACCTAGCTTTCACATCGCCAGGCACTGAAAAATACGTTAACTTAAAGATTAAATGTGGTCTGTTTCAGAAGCAACAAGCTTTAGAGCAAAGGTGTTTAGCATTTATGCATATTCTTAAAATTATTCAGGTAAAAATGTGGAAGATATGAAATTCAAGACTATTGGTGATACTTTGGGCTTTTTAGATACTTCTCATGGGTACCTCAAATGTATCTCTTGGACTTTGAAGAGTCTGTGGATGTCAGGTTGAAATTACTGCAGTAAAAGTTATATGCTGCACTGTCACTGTCTTTGACCCTTTTGGTAACTTCCTCAGTGAGCTATACGGTTTCTTTGAAGCATTCAGAGTTAGAAATGCGCTGTGACCTAGATCATTTAAAAAAAAAAAAAAAAAAGAATTTGATCAGTAACAAGAACAAAAGTTATGTAAGTTACCCCAAGTCATTTAAAAAAAAAAAAAAAAAAGAGGACAAAGACGATAGCTGTGGCTGATGACACACTGGCAGCAGGGGCAATACTGGCTTAGGCTGTTCCTGCAGTGCCGTTTCACAACCCACCTTCCCTCTGAGCTGCTCTAGTGGTCAGGTCAAGCAGTGGATCTGATTTTTTTTTTTAAAAGGTATACGTATGTGTATGTGCATGTGTTCTGCAGGGTGTTTCTTAACCCGTACCAGTCTTCTAATGCCATGAAGTGCAGCTCCACAAAACATTGCATCTGCTCAGGCGAAGGTAGTGCGTTAAAGCACGGAGTGGGGAGCCAGTGGCTGAGATCCAGCAACTGGGAACTCCGCAAAGCAGAGCGGACGCCCAGCCTCTTCCAGCATCAAACCATGGACTCAGCCACTGCTTCATAGATGTTAATGGGTTTCAGTTTGCCGAAGTATGTGAGGACTTGGCCATTGGTGAGAGAGGGTAGGGCGTTTATAGATCACAGCAAGAACAATTGCCTTCTGTTCCCTGCACTGCACATAAGCACCACAGAAATGTTTCCAAGATAAAGTTCAAATTGTTTGTTGGAAGAAACCCAAACGCCGATATTAACTTTGAGCCTCCACAGTTTAAAGGCCAACTGGCAACCTTTTTACTCCAGATCTGATTTGGAGCTAATGATTTAGACTGCATGTACTTTCAGTCTTTAGAGTCTAATGTCTTAAATTACTTTGGAGAATATGCTGTGTTTGCAGTTATTAGGAGGGCATTGTTTCTATGGGTATTTGAAAGAGAAAAATTAGAGCTACTTCCCTGAGAGATGAAAAACTGGTAACTCATTAAGCAGCTGATCTATCTCCTTCTTATACACAGGTTGAAGATTTTTTGAGGAAAATACCCCCACTCATTTTTACTTTTCATGAGGATCAAGGAAAAGACATCCAGTTTAATGAAAAGCCTGAGAAAGAGGACACCCAGCTAGTAAAAATGGAAGATCTATTTAGCCAACTATTATCAGACATGGGCTCAATATTTGACAGAAGTTTAATTTTTTTCAAGCGGATGCAAAAAGAATTTGACCAGTCTTTTCAGATGTATTTCATGTCTGATCTAAACTTGAATGAGTCTCTCAGCATGCCAGCTTTACCTGAGGACACCAGCAGAAACGACGGCTCACAGAAAGGCTGGGGTATACCTGGCTTCTTACAGATAGTTTTTGATTTCAGTAAGACAGTGTTTGAAGGTGTCAGTGAGGTGATTACCGAAGTATTTGATGAATACAGAAAGAACAGAAGAGATGTGCCAGAACAAGCCAAAGGCAAGTGTTAGAAAATGAAAATCTACTGCATTGGCAATGACATCAAGCCTCTCGGGGTTGCTAAACTATGGTTAGGGATTCAGTGTGAGGTATGTTGGTCTGAGATACGGTATGGAAGCTCTGGAGGCTTTCTTGGTTAAACAGGCATGGGTGAAGGACAACTCTATCAGTTAAATTAAAAGGTACAAATCACCTAGAAATCTCAAAGAAATGTCACAGGGAGACTTATGGGTCCCATATAGCCTGATTTTCATGGCAATTCTCAAAGCATTTGCAGGAGTTCCTCAGGAGCGCTTGAATTCATGACAGATGCAGGTTTTCATAAGGCTGACTGACAGGTCTGATCTCAGCATTTGTCAGGATCTGATATGTATCATGTCATATCGACGTGTCACCAATTCTAAAAAATTAGACTCATTCTATGACATATCAAGGCATATCCTTGCCCTTGTCAAAAGACACTACGCTCAGCCAGACAGCTGCAAGCCCTGTCCTCAGCTTCCACAGAAATGCAGGGTGCCAATCAAACCCAGGCTAGCCATCAGGTTTTCCAGGGACTAGAAAAATCCTGGGCATAACATTGGTTTCAGGTGATAACTCTCAATAGAGGAAACAACCCTTGGTCACCTTTTGGAATACAAATAAGCCTTATCCTTTGTATCTTACTAATGCAAATAGAAAACCAAGCATCATTCAAGTACATGCTGGTGCCTGTCTATAAGGACATCACAGTAAGGACATGCCGTAACTCCGAGTGGTAGGCGACATAACCACTACCTGTTCATCAGGAAATATAAAGTTAAGTGATCCTACCACAGCGTTTGTTTAATTCTTCCTGTATCTTGACCCCTGATACCTCAGAAATAAGCTTTGGTCCTATGCTCTCATCTAGCCGCTTGTGATTAGGAAACATCTTGTCTGCTAAGGGTCAAAAAGATCTTATCAGAACTTGCATGTTTTAGAAAGAATGTGTAACAATATTATCAATTGTTTGGCTATTAGTGGGGAATAGACTACTATGCCTTTATAAAGGAATATACCACAGTGGCATGAATTCCTTGAAAGAAAACATGATTTGCACCTTCTCCTGACTTCTACTTTTTAATGTTTTATTCTTTTTTTTTTTGTGAGATGAGGAGGGAGGGATTTATGCCAGATATTTTGGACTAAGGGCATGAAATTATATTCTAGCACACAGAGTAGGTAACAAATGTATATTTATCAAGACCCTAAGCTTAATGGCAGTCTAAACATACTGTGACTTCATTCTAGATTCCGACAGAAGTGGCATGTTCTCAAAAATTGTGTCAGGGCGCCGGAGGCCTCTGTGCAGGGAGCTTCGCGAGAACTCTTCTGGATGCCCACAGTTTCATGAGAGATGTCAGAAATGTCAAGACAATCTTTTGCATGGTAAATAGCTATTTTCCGATTTTTTTTTTTTCCTGTAATGCATTGGTAAATGCTTTTTAGATTTTGAGGCTGTCTTTTTCTACTGTGCTGTTTCCATATTTTTGGAGTTAACATTCAGTCACTGTCTCAGTACCTACAGATACAAACACTATTCTTCATTCCAGATGATTTCAATTACCTTTCCCCACTGTGTCCACAGAGTGTCAGTATAACTCAGTTATTAACATACCTTTGGAGGTCCAAAAAGACGTTCTACACTCCATAACAAAACACCTATGCATTTTGTTAGAGTTGCCATCCTGCAGAGAAGCAAGAAGCTGGGCAGAAATCGATCGTGCCCAGATGCAGAAAGTGAGGAGAAGCTTAAACTCCTGACAACTGCTTCTCCTGCAGACAGCCAGACGTAACGTCAGGTAGCACTCAGCTCCTCACAAGGAAAGCAAGAGCTGAACAGCCTGCAATTACTCTTTGTCGAATCATGTCAGCAAACAGGGCCGACATGAAAGACAAGAAGGGGGACTGCTTGTCAGTACCTAAGGAAATAGCAAAGCTCTGGCACACGCTCCCCATAGGCGCCCAGAAAAAAATCAGACTGTCTCACCTAGAACTGCTCTCAGGACTCCCGCTGCAGCATAACACATCCATGTTTCCAGACTTATTTAGGTCTTAAAAGCAACAGAATATGCTTAAACCCAAATGGCTTCAGAATATCTCCGGTGCGGCAAATATTAATGATCCAATGACACATTTTGAAAAGAATATCAGATGACTTCCATCTCACTAAAAATATCTTTTTGTCCACAACTGTGCATTAGATACCAATTTGTATCTGTGGTTACTGTACTATCAGCCTGAAGGTGCCCCTTGACAGTGCTATTTGACAGAGAATAAATTGAATTTTTCCATAGTAATTTTTGCATAGATTTAATATAATGTTTGTGTTTAAAATCCGTATTTTAGTAAAGAAAAAACCAGCAATCTTCAGTTCTGGATTCATGGCAGGTGATACCAGTCAGATACTAATGTCTATCTATTGATAGATAAATATTAGGCCTTAACACTCAACAGAAATACTAACATACATTACGTAATAATCTATATACTTGGAAGGCCTGATAATGGAATATGAGCAATTAAAACAAAAGACAATATATACGGAAATTATGAAGTTGCTATATGTAAAATCTACCAATTCTTATTTAGCAATAGAGAAAATCTATTGCCATGAAATATGATATAAACCTTAAAGTATTTGGTAAGTCATTGTCATGACTGAAATGGGATAATTAACCCATTCAGTCATTATAAGCCTAAACTAAATCTATCAAAATAGGTCAGCAAGAATTACCCCTACTTTTTTTAGCATTATTTAAAAAGCAACCCGAAACATGCCCCCTTGCTAGACTTTTTTACAGTTTTCTATACTTCAGATAAAAAAGGTGAAGTACAAGACATACTACTTTCCTAGAAGCTTCACGCTGGCTGTCTTTTCTAACAGATTGCCCAAACGTTCCCGAACTGCACATCAAGTTTGATGAAGCCTTTAAGCTGGTTAATCTCTCGGGGGAGCAGTATGAGCAGATTCTCCAGGTGGTTCAGCGTCATACAGACGACACTTCGTACTTGTTGAACAAAATGAAAGAAAGATTTGGGTGGGTGTCTGAGTTATCCAACATGACCATCGGACCAGAAAATATTTTCAATATAGTTAAGGTAAGGGTTATCTTCCGAAGGGAACTATTGCACAGTGCTGTCTTTGACCTGCACTTTGCTCATACTTATGCTCTTGGGGATTGTGGATATTTGTACATATGTAATGTTTGGTTTTTACAACACAAAGTTCCTACTCATCTTGAATTTATGTATGCTTGATAATCCCTCAAAACTCCAGAGGTTAGAAACTCTTTTCCTCTAAATCCTTTTAGTGTGATGGATGGCTGACAGACTAACCTGAATCACAGTCTGATAGGAGCAAATTGACACTAGCAGCTTTGACTGACCTCAGATTACCTTCCCAGATAAATTTCACTGTACCAGTCAGCCACACATCCTTATTGGATCACTGAATATCTAGCTATATGTCTGTGTCTGTATCTACATATCCCAAAGCTCAAAGGTGGCAAATGGTATGCAGGTTATTGCAGTGGAAGCTGCATGTCTTTAAGAGCATCTGTCAATATTCCCATAAATACATCATGATTAACTGTATCTCGCACACAAGAATATATCCAAGATAAATTCAGTCCATTTTCCTGGGCGAGGGACAAATCCAGTTCTCCCTTCCAACTCAGAAATCCAATGTAGTACTACTACTACAAAACTTTATACAAAATGATTGTGAAATCCACCAAAAATCACAAAATCAGGAAAAACGGGACAGGCAATATTTAAGCACACTTTCCCAACCAAGTCTGAGCTATCTGCTCTGGAAAAATAAAGCTACAGAACTAAGTCTGGCTTAGAAAAACACATAGGAATGAGTAACTTCAATCACACAACCTTTGTCTTGAAATTAGTGGGACGACTCACACACAAGTTTTCATTAGGAGATCAGAAACTCTTTACAGATGTAGTTCATGGTATAAATATTAACATGCAGTTCTTTAATATGGTCTTGCAGGACCACGTCAACTCTTTCCACCACTTACAATAACCTTTGACATAAATTCAGACACCCACTGTCTTTTCAGAAGAAAGTTATTTAAAGGAAGTAGACTAGTCTGAAATATTCCTATTTAATTTTTGCCTATTAAAGACAGTAGGCACAGTAGGTATAAACAAAACTGAAAGGATCCAGGAGTTCCTAGTGTCTAAAGTACTGATTTGTTCTCTTCTAGGTGGTACCTGGGGATCCCTCTGGTAAAAATGAAACCGTGGTAGATGTGAATATTCTGACTTCACCTACTTTCACCATTAAAGTTCCTCCCAACTTAGACCCAAAGAGTGCTGAATTCATTGAATACATAGCTGGGAAAGCACTGCAACTATACAAACAGAATTTTTAAGTGGTAAGTTCATTCTTTCTCCTTTCATAGAGAACACAAGTCCTTATAAGAGGTGTTTACATTGTAATAAACTTTAGTTGGAACAGGATTCAGTCATGGTATATTCAAGGTCTCCTCAGAAAGGACACGCTGATTGAGAGACAAACACAAGCATTATGGAAAACAAAAACAAATGCTCAATGTTCTAGTGTGCAAAACACAGACACGATGATATTAAAAGACTTGACTTATTTAACTGTGAAACCCTCAATCTTTAAGTAACATCTGGGATGAGGTAATGTGATGATAAATGTTCGTTCAGAAAAGAATTGCCTCACAACCACAGTGTAGAGCCTTGGCATCGGAAACCATGTCTTTGTGTTCATCAATCATGAATGAACTGGAATTACCACTATTCATTATGGTTTTTATTTTAGGTGGTGTTTAAGAGCATGCTCCTTATTATTTTTATGATAAAGGAGTGCCAAGTTAGAATCAGCACCAGGACTTGAAAGAGCTGTCTTGCCGTAACATTTTCCCATTATCAGCTCTCTGCTCAAAGTGTTAACAGTGTCTGCAGTTTGACTCGTAGGAATGTGCACAAAAAGATCCTTCTCATGGACTTGTAACCATTTTTGCAGAAAAGGCTCACAGAGGCCTCTCTTCATGCTTAAGAGATTTCCAGGTGGGGAGGAAAGAACCAGGCAGAGAGGCAGGGGGAAACAAGACTTCATATTCTCGAACCCCACGGGGAATCTCCAGGAAAGATGGGGTGGATTCAGGTGGCATCATGCTGCTGCGGGGCTAGCCAGCCACCCAGGGAAACCCAGGCGGCTCTGGGGTGCACAGCTCCGGTGGCCTCTGACTCTCACAGCTGGCTCTGCCAGGGGCCAGAGCCACAAGAGGCACGAGACTTACAGGCAGTAAGTCCTGCCTGTGTCCTCTCAGTTTTCTGAGGAGGCACTAGATTTGGACATGGTTCCTCTTTAGGTCATGAGTGTCTGATAACCTCGTCTCACCAAATAAAGCATAAGCTGAATGCACACAGAAGTCTCGGAGGGGCACGTAAAAAGGATCCAACGTTAACAAAGCAGACGAAGAAAAGAAAATTTCCGCCTTTTATATTGAGTCTAGTTATTCTTTTGAGGTCAGACTCACAGTTATTAAACAAATGAAAGAAATCCCTTCCGCCAGAGAGGATGAGGTGGGCTGCAGAATTTAGACAGAATACAATAAGCCTCACCATGGACTTTGATTAGGTAAATACTGGTGAAATTATGGGTATATTAGATTTAAAAAAGAAACTTTAAAGAAGTATTTATAAACATATAAAATAAAATGTTAATCAGTTTCTCTACAAAAACTCCCTGTAATTTATATGCAGCTATTGATGATATGTACTATTTCAGATCATGTAAGACTAATCTTAAGGGCCTAATGTGACAATATTAATTTTCTTAGTCTGATTATGATTTTTAGCCTGAATCTTAGTCTGATTCTTCTGTGCAATATACCTTGTGTAGCCATTTCATACTCAAGAAAAGGAACTGTCATTAATTTCCAAATCACAATACCATTTAATGTTCAGTTTGCAGAACAGATTCAGGGTACAAGAAAGCATGACGAAAGCAAAAAGTTAAAACTTGGAAAGATCTACAGGAAGGGAAAAAGAGAAAAAAATCTGTTTCAGTCTGGTTTTTATGTTGTGTATGTTCCTAAAGCGAGGGCACTGATACGTTCCCCATACACTTTTCTAACATCTTTTTCTTAGTTCAAAACCAAAATGCTTAATCACTTTTTTTTTTTTCTCCTAGGAAAGATGTGTGAAATCTTTCTTCCTGAAATATGGTAAACCAATATTCCTTAGGTGAAATACCCCTAAGCTTAACATACAGCTAACTGTTAAATGACTATGGTTAAAATAGTTGTATATAAATAACATTTTGTTTAGTAAATACTGTGACATATGAGCTAGCCACCGAAGACTATAGAAACCTTTTAATTCAAAACCAAATTCAAATCCATTTCAATATTCATTTATTTAAATAAAATTTATTCATGTTGTAAATCAGGTAATCTTTGATAACCAACTATGGCCCTGGTTATGCAAAGATTTAAGGAAATAATGAGCTGTAAGCATACAAATAATTCCTATTTGCATACTTAAATTCAAGCACATTCTTAAGCCTTTTCAAGATTGGTCCCTACAGATATTGCATTCAGCTAAGTCTAAATCAACCAGATTTCCATATGGATGTAGCATATTATTTTCCAATGAAAATGTTCCATTTCTTCTTCTAGTTGCTTTTGATGTTTATCATGTACATTAAATGACTTTCTGAATATGCAGTAATGAGTAACTCTTCTGCCTCTGGCATTGCTTACTTGTAGTTCGCCTCTGGAATCATAATTATCAGGGAATGCTTTATCAGAAAAGATTTTTGCTTTTTCCAAAATTATACACATTAGCTTGCAAGGGTATTTGCAAATTACAATAAAGGTTAGGACCTGATACACCTCTCAGTTCGAAGCAGAGCTCTAGGTGATTTGGTTTCGTTTGCTGTGCCTTGCATTTCTAAGTATTTTTTGCACACTGTTATAGTCACCATTTCCAACTGTGTCTCTGCTAAATAAACTGTATTAATTTCAAAGTGTAGAAACCTACCTATAATAGATACATGTACAGAAAAATAACCATACCCTAATTATACCATACCTTTTCCATTACTTCTATACATGCAAGTAAGTATACGCATTCGCACAAAAAGGACATTTAATTGTTTTAATTCATGGGAGAGAGATGTTTTCCTGCCTGCTGTAAGAAGAAGTAGCATCTTCTAGTCCACAGTCTTCTGTTCCATTCAACCTCCATTATATACACGTGTCTTAGAGGCTCCTAATCGTGAAGAGATTAGCAGTCGTAACTCTTGCAATTACACCAGTCCTCAGAAAGTTGGGCCTTAGCCAAGAGATAAGTGACTCACAAAATGCTTGACTTCTAAGATCATCATCTCGTAGAACGGTTTGGGTTGGAAGGGACCTTGAAGATCCTCTAGTTCCCACCCCCCTGCCACGGGAAGGGACACCTCCCACTAGCCAGGTTGCTCAAAGCCCCATCCAACCTGGCCTTGAACACCTCCAGGGATGGGGCATCCGCAGCCTCTCTGGGCAGCCTGCTCCAGTGCCACATCACCCTCACAGTAAAGCATTTCTTCCTAATATGAACCTAAATCTGTATTCAGAGAAGGGTCAGTTTGTTTTGACTAACAGAATATACCTAGAAATTTTCCAGAGGACATCACGTCGGTGATTTTGGGACAACACCGGGCGCAGAACGAGGAAAAACCAGTATGGTTTGGAGTGCAGACTTGGCTCGGGTGCTGGGGACGGCCCTCCGCCCGGGGGCCAAGCCCCGTGCGGGGCCAGAGAGGGAAGCAAAGGAACGGACACGGGACACCCGCCTCAGCGCGGCCGTGGGGCTTCTTACTGCC
>NW_009648712.1:1085160-1126984 GCF_000708025.1 Charadrius vociferus | reverse complement strand
GAGGGCCAGGCCTCCCCCCGCTCAGGGCTGGGGCTCGGACCGGCTCCGGGGGCCTGGAGGGGTGTTTTGGTCTGTACCCTCAGCTCCTTCGCCTTCTCGCCCTCTACCTGCCCGGCAGCGTGCGTCAGCTGGGACCCCTCCTCTCCCTCGGCCCAGCAGCCAGGCCTGGCCCGGCCCCATAGCTGTCACCTGGTGAAAAACGGGAAAGATCTTGAGATAGCCGGTCCTGGTCCTTCCTACCGTTCAAGCATAGTAGGAGGGATGGTTTGTGAAGTAGATTTGCCAAGAGTTTTATATTTAGCCCCCACTTTCCCATGCGAATGCCTACACATGCATACGTATGGTGCACCGCAGCGTGTTCAGGGCGGAGTTCATCAAAGTCCCCACGGGTAATTCATCTTCCCACTTTGCCCAGGAAAATAAAAGTCTGGTTCTTGTCTTCCTTGATCTGAATATGAGAATTACACATCCTTTACCAACTTCTTACTTCATATCCAAACCTCTGGATGTCAGATGGTGGCATTATTCTCAATATGGAGGTCACCCTGACAAACTGCTGGTCACCTGTGACACTCTGAAACTCTTTTTCAGATCAGTTTCCACTGCTGACAACCAAGAGGGTATTCTGGAAAGGAGTGCTGGAGGAGCTGCTGTGGTTCATCAAGGTTCGGTGTTTGGATGTCTGGGCGGTGTGCTTGAGAGCGGTATCAATAGAACGAACTAGCGTGGAATGGATTAAGGAATTTGGGGTGACTGCAGATGCTTCTGTTCATACAACAGAACAGAAGAAGTGCAAGCACCGAATATTTTGACTACGCATGGAAGGCCATTATCTTTACAGCATTCTGTGCATTTTAGTAGAGACTATAGCATTGTTACCAATCAGAAGACTTCTTCTGTTTCTTTTTAAGGGAAATAGTCTGAAATAATGAGGGCTTTCAACAATTTACCTATACCCCATAGTTATACAGCCTAGTACAGTCTCTTTTATTAGTGTTTGAATAAGAAATAATAATGTGAAGTTGATTGTAGGCAACTTAATTATCTGCTTTTTAGTATTGAGATAGCATTTATTGATTTGAACAGGAATAAGCAGCGTGGAATCACAGATGAAGTAAGACTGATGTAAACACTACGCTCTTCAGTAGCAAAACCCTGAGATCTAATGGAGCTAATAGCTGTAGTTAGAGTATTAAAATTCAACTGTAGATAATATATTAGGATCTAAAGTGCTCCTGTATATGTTGTGACATTGTGCAGGTTTTGGGAAGTCTACCTAACCGTTTGCTAGACAGCAGGACTCAAATACAGATTCTTTTTTTTAAAAAAGAATATTTATTCAAATACAAAAGACTAGACACTCCCCAAAACAGAACACTTTCTGCGTTGGATTTTTGAGCGTAGTGATTTGGACATGTTGCAGGGCTTGGTAAGATTTCTCTGGGTCATTTTGTCATATTTGTCGTTTTTGTCATTTTAATAAAAGGATTTTTAAGACCGTAGGCTCATTATACGTGGCTTGGCAAAGACAATGAGTAGGCTGTAAATTTTTTGTTTGCCTGCTTTTATCCATCTGTCAAATGAAATCTCGTTCTCTGCAAATGTGCATATGAAATTATATACCAGTTGACCTTGAGACTGTACTGTTTGTACATTCACAAAGTTAGAAGAATCCTGAGTTAAATAACAGCAGCATGGCACTTCAAGCTTCATCCTGGTGTGTTGCCCATAAGTCCTATTGTGTCCATGTACAAGAATCTCATCCAGTACATTAACCATACTGTTCATCCTTTATATATGGAGAAGTACTGTAGACTAGCAAAGCTTAATACAGCTGTTTCAAATCATGTCCTCTGTGTTGGGATTAGGATGTAGACTCCTTACTGTCTGTGTTTTGTAGGGTTCTACAAATGCCAAAGAGCTGTCCGCAAAGGGTGTGAAGATTTGGGATGCTAATGGATCACGTGAGTTCCTGGATAAGCAGGGTTTCAACACCAGAGAGGAGGGGGATTTGGGACCAGTTTATGGTTTCCAGTGGAGGCACTTTGGAGCAGAATACAAAGATATGCACACAGGTAATCACATACAAATACAATCATGATTGCTTAGTGAAATGATGAGGACACCTCACCTCCAGAATACCAATGCAGGGTCCTCATTTCCATGATAGAATTGTGCTGGCAAAACTGACGTTAGTGCACTACACTCATTGGAGACTGCGGAAAAGAAAGATTTTTCCATTCTGCACCTGGAACAAAGTAGGATGTATCCACAGCTGATGATGCCGTGGACAGGATTGCTGTAACAAGTTATGATGTGATGCAGTACATGTTGGCATTATTTTCAGTGGAACTGCTTCATTAAATGTACCCTGAAGTGTCTTGATGGCTCTTTTCTAAGTCACTGAAGGAGGGGGTGTACAAAACATTGAGAGGACTGCCATTAAAGTCATAAAAGATTGCCCCTATCTGGTTGGTGTTACTTTTAACTCAGAATAACAACATGGTTAATTATGTTTTTTCCTCTTGTTTTTTTTTTTTTTTGTCAATACAGTCTCAAAGTTCACATTAGTTACATGTATTAGACTTAGTATTGGCCTGTTGACTGCTGGCAGAATACAATTGCTAACACAAATGATGCAAATTGTGAACTGACACATCTAAAAACTTAGTAAAAGGTTTTAGCATTCCTTAACTTAAAAAGTCTGAGGCATAACATAGCTTGGAAAAAATGAACAAGATAAATTCCCATAGGTTTCATTACTAATAGATTTCGTTAAAATGCGTTACTAATGGATAAGTAATTAGCTTTAGGAACTAACACAATAATTTGAAAAGGCTTCTGGCATAGTATTGCTGGCAGAAGAATTCCCTGAGATGCTAATTATATATTACTACCTTGTTTGCCAGTTTGGGTCTCCCTGTAACCATAATTTGGTGTTTCTTTGCAGTAAGAGTTACTAGAAAAAAAATAAGTTACCAGCTGTGCTGATTCACTGGCATGATTCAGAACAATGAGTAACAACTAATGACTCTTTTGTTCTGGAATCCATTCTAATGTTCAGTTAATTCCAGTGAATTTCTTATATAACTGGTATTGAGTCTAAAAATCAGCCTGCGAGAGTCGTTGGGTGAAATGTAATATCCTGTGCTATACATGATTAAAGTTCCCCTCTGGCACTAAATGCTATGGGAATTTAGTTTTCATACATGACCTCGTGAGTGCCAGATGGACGCATTTATTTATCTGTCAAAAACTTTCTCCTTCTGAGTGTGCAAAGAATGCCAGCACCCCATGCTACTGGTCTGGGCATTTTTTAATTTTTTTTTTTATTTGAGAAGGAGCACTGTATCGTCATGCAAGTTGAACCTCTAGAAAAGCATCTTAATCCAGAAATGCAATGAGCAAATTAATTTAAATACCATGAATGACAAGGTGGTAATATCTTGCCCCTTCCAGTACAGCTTTTGTCCTATTTAGGTAACAAGTCATCATGAATGGTGAAGTAGCATGCTTTGTCTAACTAATATTTTTGTATTGCAACTTTTGTTTCCTGGGATGTAGTGTTTATGCAGACTTCTTGTTGGGTCTTAAAAGAAGTCTAGTTGTTGAGGCTTGGAATAAACTGTTCTAAATGGTCCTGTTTCAGTGGGTGCTAAAGGTACTCAAACCACACAAAAGACATGGGGGGGACATACGAAAATACCATCATGAGAATTTCACAAGCCTTAGACCACCCGAAGGAAGACCAAGAGTAGCCTGCATTTGGAGGGTGCCAACTGATAAATTTAATCACTTTCAGAGTTACCATAAATTCGTCAGAGGATGTCATTTGGGTATCACTTTTCAGTGGGATGTGGGCTGGGCTTTAAAAAAAATACCATGAATTGAATCTGTCTGGCTTATTTGGTATCTTTCTTCAGATTACTCCAACCAAGGAGTTGATCAGTTGCAAAAAGTGATTGAAATGATCAAAACCAATCCAGATGACAGAAGAATCATTATGTGTGCTTGGAATCCCAAAGGTATTGGACAGCAGACTTCAGTGAATGCAGTTGCACATTATCTTGCTGTATGCTAAACGATGTTCTAATCCTGTGTCAACAGTCAGTTCCATTTGATGTCCTTGCTTATTCCTTATAAAGCTACCAGGAATGCAGTAAAAATGGCCAGGGCCTATAAGCTGGATTCTCTTTCTACTTAATTCTCATGGCCAGACCTCAAAATTTTTGAACTGTTACTTCAAAGTTTTTCTCTCCAGGTTAAAGCAAGGGATATACCTGGCTACCAGTGCCTTTGACATGCAGTCCCTGTTCAAAGACAGCAATTCTTATTTTAAAAAGGTTAAAAAAAAAGCAAAGGTTAAAAAAAAAGAGTGTACCAAAGCAGTATGTCTGTTTTTTAGCCATATAATAAATTGTGAATTTAACAAAAACCTTAAAACTAGAGAATAAAAATATTACTTGTGTTGTAGTCATCTCCTTGAATGTAGATTATCTACATATCCATTCACTCTGTAGGGCCATGTCTAAATAAGAGCTGGTGCCAGAGAATGTTTAACTTCAGCAGCGGCAGATCTGTGCACAAAAAAAATCACCCAGCATTTTCCACTCATGTCTCTGAAACGGGATGCCATATGCTGTTGCTGTTATTTTTAAGGTTAAACATTCTCAGATATCAGGAGATGTCTAGTTAAAGTTTTCCTTGCCAAGCTGTAATTGCACTATCTGCACTTTAAAGTGTAGATAAACACTCAAAAGATCTTTTGTTTTCTGATTATTTTTTTTTCTTGATCATTACTTTTGTATCTCAACAAGCACTAAAGGCGCATTGCAATGGGAAGAGAGTAGGATGAAGCAGTTGGAAGTCGCTCTGGGGTAAATGCTTAATTTTACTCTTAATGTCTTCCTTTAGGGAAATCAACTGTCTCGAGGTGAGTAAAACTAAACTGCTGTGCAGCATTGTGGCATAAATCTGTTCTATGGAATATCCGTTTATGACTTTTCTGGTCATACAGCCCAGGAGACAGCTTGTCATGACCCAGACTTAATTGCTTAGGCAGCAGGTGCTTTTAGACAAGAGAAAAAGCAACAGAATGATAGTGCAGTTGGATGTTTGTGCTATACTGTGTCTCATTAAATGCTTGTTCAGGTTTTGCACCTTCTACATTGATAGCACACTAATGCTGTTACGATTCTTTTTTCCCCCACCTTCCTCCACTGCAATTCCTAGATATTTCTCTGATGGCTTTGCCTCCGTGCCACGCCCTTTGCCAGTTCTATGTTCTAAATGGTGAATTGTCTTGCCAACTCTATCAGAGGTCTGGAGATATGGGACTAGGAGTGCCTTTCAATATTGCCAGCTATTCACTGCTCACATACATGATTGCCCATGTCACAGGGCTAAAGGTAGGCTATTTAATCATTTTACTTAATCTTGTCTGAGAAGTGAGGGACTAAAAGATAAGACTCTTCATGTCGTGTCCGAGAAAAACTGGAATGAATACGCTGTTCAAAATCTTGCTGAAAAATGTGTAAGAAAGAGCCCTGTGAATTTAATGTGAGTTGTCTCTGGTCAGTATGGGCAGTTAGGATCAGCAATGTAAGAATTCTTAAATTCGGGTCAAACAGACAGAAGATCCTCCAGGTCTTTTTCACTGAACATGTCAAAACCGACCTGTTCCACTAGTCTACTTCTTAAAAATTGGAACTGAGCACTTGTCCTTACGGGATAATAACGTACAAGTGATTAAATTTTGTAGCATGTGTTTTTTATTGGAAGCGAACGGTAGCTCAGCGGTTGCTGTCAGGGTTCCAATTTGGATATTCTGCCCACCTAACTTCCAGTTATGATTTCAGCTGGGTATTTTTTTCATTTCCTACTGTGGATGATTACGTAGAGTGGTAGTATGTGCTCAAATAGCTACTGCTGTGACTCCAGAGCTGTATTTTGTAATTTGGCAGAGTAATTTAAATGCCCCACAATCTTATAGAAGTGGAAACCCCCTTTTCTTTACAGCATGTAAAAAATTATACTAGTAAGGCCATTTGGCCTGATCCTCCTCCTACGAGCAACATGAAGGGGAACTTAAAATAGGAAAGTAGGGAAGAATTGGACTTCACAGCAGTTGCAGACAAACGGAAGAAATTAGGCTAAGGTACTCGAAAAAGTTAAGTTTAACGTTACGTCCATAAAGCTGCTGTTGTTTCTCAGCCATTTCGTCTCACAGCTTTGGTGATTTTTAGCATAATACATCTGAGGGCTGATGTACGTTGGTCAGAGGCCAGAATAATAGTTGATAAAACTTACCTTAATATATTAGATTGCTCAGAGGCTGGTAAGTGACAGAACTTGCAAGATTGCAAAACCCATCTGGACGCTAGATACGTGCTTTGAGATTTAGCCTGTGACTGACACCTCCACTGCCACGAACTACATTGTTCAGTAGCAGCTACAGCAACTAGTTTGAAAACAACTTTGGCAAATCCTACCTATTAGAAGTGGAGTGGAAAAGCTGGATGTCACTTTCCGATCTGTTGCCGTCTTGGGGAGCAGATTAGTAGTGCTTCATTCATTTACCAAAGCTATTATCCTAGCAGGATTTCAAAGATAACTTTTTTGGTAAGCTAGTGGAAATTTCATTATATTTTTCATTAATTATGCATTAGTCTAGGAAGATAGTGTCCTTCAAAGTTTGCAAGGATGTCTTGATAATCCATTCAAGTACAGAAGCTGCAATTCCACACTAGATGTAAGATGCTAACAATCAATACTGTAAGCATTGTAATGTTTTGCTTTCTTGAAACCTGACTATTTGAAAATGACATATATTCTCCTCTTCAGCCTGGAGAGTTCATACACACATTAGGAGATGCTCACGTATATCTGAATCATGTGGAACCTCTGAAAGTTCAAGTAAGTACTTATTCTGTATTCTTGTATCCTTTTATCTTCCACAATGCTTATTCAATAAAAAGTTATTTTGGTATTGGAAATACTGTTTTGCAAATATTAATTTGTATGGCTTTTCTTCTCATTCCTACCCTAATAATTGTAGTACCTTCACCTCTGTTCAACTCAGGTTGCAAACAGAAATACAATACAAACATGATTGAAATATACATCAGTGTGCTATTCCAGAAACAAGTTAGAGATCCAGAATCTGTACCCCTACTTTTGACTTCATCATTCCAAAAGATTAGAAAACCATTCCACCGAATACAGATAAACACAAAATAAAATGTCTTTGTAGTATATCAGAAAAGGATAACTTATCAATGCACAGAGTTAATCAGCATTACTATATGGCTGGATAAGGCTCTGTTTTCTTCAGGAAGTAATTTATTCCAGTAGGAGCAAATCAGAATTTTATTTCATTAGACTTAACTCAGACTGAATGTCCTCACCATTCGTAGGGTTCAAAACCATCCCGAGAACTAGTTATTGGTTCTGACGCAAATGTTCTGTGAGAAACTGCAGCACATTTGATGCTCATCTTGGTCAGAATTTCCAGTTTAGCTTCCTCTGGAAGGTATCTAATCTGTAACCAACAGAATCGCTCTGCAAACTGAAAATGCTGGCAGCGCATTTGGATGATCAGGGAATCCGCTTTAAAATTAGGCTGCTGTTCCCTATCAAAATACTAAAGTAGATTCAACCTAACTGGATTATAATTTTCTTTTTTTTTTTTTTTTTTTTTTTTTTAGTATAAGTCTTCCTGGAGAGGAGACAAAATCTACATAGTGTAATCTGAATTGAGATTAATGAGATCTGATTTATAACACAAAATCTCTGCGTTCAAGTATTAGCTTTATACAATTAAGCTTGCTTTTATTTCAGCTTCAGAGGGAGCCAAGACCTTTCCCCAAACTCAGAATTCTTCGTAAGGTTGAAGACATCTGTGACTTTAAGGCAGAAGACTTTCAGATTGAAGATTATAATCCTCATCCACCTATTAAAATGGAGATGGCTGTTTAATGCAATAAACCAGCTTCTATTAATGTGCCAGTGTACCTAAGCTGCTTAGCTTTCTCTGTCCTTAAAGTTACGGGAGTTTTACGTACTTCAAAAGATACATACTTTGTTATTGAAAAAGAAACAGGTAGTAGACGACCAGTACTGTCTTCAATACTAAACTCTAGTCGTACGGAACAGGTGATTATTTATTCCCGCTGTACTACGCAGATGCTAACCCGGTTTTAAGTTGTTAGCGAGAGAGTTTTCTGCCCGTTGTTTCAGTTACCGGTGGCCACTTCTGTTATCATTCAGTTACTGTGTGTGAGTAGCGCTTACATGCTTCATTTAGTACTGAAAATAAGAACTTTTATGTACGATAGAGGATTCCTTCATGGTTGTAGAAGGCTTTAAGTATGTTCTAAAGAGTATATGTTTAATAAAGCTTTTTAAAAAAATCTTTTGGAAGGGATGATGCATTTTTAATTTTAGTATGTTTCCTTATAGTTAGTAGTAAATGTGAGTTGGAAAGCAAAGGTAAATTCTGTTTTACTTTAGGATGTTGGAGGGTGAGATCTAGCAAGAAAAAATAAACTCAAACTTCCCATGGTCTTCATATATGAACCAGCAAGAAAACAAAAGATCTTAATGGAGCTTTGTCTGAAATGCAATCTCTGCATAACATTTCTGTATCAGCATTTGTTTTATTCCCCAACCCTACATGAATGATGAATTTGATAGAAATCAAAGAAACCTGTAGTTAAACAGAGGCTACTAGGTAGTATTAGCAACAATGTCTGTCATGGTTTAAGACCAGATCCCACAGACATATGGACTAAGTAAAAGTCCTTAGTCCTTAGTCTTTTACTGCTCCTACTGGAGAGATGATAGTATTTACAGGATTGGAGCTTATTAATTAAATCTTAGCAGAATTCAGCTTTCATCTCTCCTTATCCTTGCAAATTCTGCAGTAACTTCAGCCTTATAAAATTCCTCTTTAAGAATTCAGTTGTGAATAGATGTACAGTTAACATTCAGATGCAGCATATTCAATACATATTTGAACACGTGGAGAAATGCATAGTCATTTTTATTTGAAATATCTTGATTAATGTTTAATCAGTAAACAATGGTAAATATTGTCAAATTGTACAATTTGAGATAAATCTAAGAATTTAATAAACAGTGTGCTTTTATTCCATTCATTCAGAGGCCTGAATAAAAGGACTTGCATCTTTTTTAAACCAACTGATCATAGCCTTCAGAAGCACGTTTTGCATCAAAGTTGTTTGCAAATCTCATTGTACTGATCTTCATTATACTGATCGCTGATCTTCAAACTAAGTCATGTCATGCACTCAAAATTAAGTTTGAGGAACCTACTTCTCAGCTAAAATCTTACAGGGTTAAATAGTCAATGCTGTTGTGCCTTTTGACTGAAAAGGAGCTTCTGCCAAACTTCTCCCTCTGGAAATGGATAGTTTCTTGCAGAATATTCTTTCATTTCAGTGGAACATCCACATCTTTTACAGATTTTTTCAGCCATTCAGACAATGAAGACGTTGCAGTTGAGTAACAAACATCCTTAGCTCTTCAAGATTGAAGTAGGAATTTGTATCTTCCTTTGAGCCTGTCTGAAAAGCTAGTGGGAATCTTCTTCCCAATCAGTCTCAGTCTATCCCTGTTGCCTGGTTAAAGCTGTGAAGGATCACAAATGTTGAGGCAACTCTCTTAATCTCTTTACATCTTAGCTAGGT
Source organism: Charadrius vociferus (assembly GCF_000708025.1). Taxonomy (NCBI): domain Eukaryota; kingdom Metazoa; phylum Chordata; class Aves; order Charadriiformes; family Charadriidae; genus Charadrius; species Charadrius vociferus. The sequence continues at coordinate 1,117,274 of NW_009648712.1, read as the reverse complement.
GAGTCAGCAACACAAACTATTAGACAGACCTCGTCCATTCCTAGGATTGAGTTCTGACTAGGGTTACGCTCCTTTCAGCTTCACACTTTGCATTTAGAGGGTATAAATCCATAACCCTACATCTTCACCATATTAGTCCATCTCTTACCCCATTTTTCAGTATAAGTGTACTGAAGACCACATGAAAGGTCTGCTTTACGTATTAAGCCTTGCAAGTCTTTCACTGCAGTGGAGATGATACTTTGCAGCATACCTGAGGTGGCACGTAGGAAATTTCCTTACATAAAGCAATTGCAGCTTTCACCGTAAAACTAGTGGTGTCTTTCTACCCTCGTTTGCTGCTGAAAATGCATTCAGGACATTAGTCTTAGAAGATAACTTGGTTTTGAATTTCCATCAAGTAGGACTTTTTAAGCTTAAATTGTTGTTCTCTTTTCCTACATTTAGACCAACACAACGAAATTGCAGAAAGCAGATGTCATTACCTTTTCTAAGTACATCAGATGTAAATAGGTCACTACTTATTGGGAAGGTTCTCCGCAGTATCTACTGTAGTCCATCTTTCTTGAACAGAGATGATCAGACTGTATGTGCTATTTCATCTGAGATCATATGAGAAACTTGATACATGGAAGAATCAAACCTATCTTTTTCTGAGGCTGCATTAAATGGACACTCCATCACCAGTAGTTAAACACATTCGAGTCTGCTTTCAAATTACTGAACACACAGATAGTGGTATTCTTGTTACTAGACCTGAACCCCACATCACATGCTTCTTCCAATAAATTTCATCTTAGCAGTCTTATATTTTTCATGTAGCAGTCTTATATTTTAAAGTAATCTAGTTCAGATATTTGAGGTGTCACCTGCATTAATGATGCCTCCCAGCTTTAGGTTGTCAGCAAGTTCTTACCATGTGTATACTTTTATAAGTTGAAAGTTCTTGAGTGTATTTACAGTCCTCTAGCATACAAGAAAACAGTTTAAGTTGCAAATTCACTTAACAGTTCTGCCTACACTTAGCAAGTTGAGTTCCTTTTGCTGGAAACCACTTTATGTAACATGTCAGATGAGGTGGAATCTGCAGGGCATTTTAGCAAGTATAGCCAGAGAGGATGTGAAACAAAATGTTGGCCTCAGGGCCTGACTAGTGGGAATTAGCAGTCTCAGTGAAGTTAACCAGGACAGGAAGACCCAGCCAAGAGAATAATTTAGAATGGGAATCATTTCGTAAGTTAAAGAGGAGTTAGTCCAATCAGAAGGAAAACTTAAAAAACCCTTTGAAGTATTACCTTTATGAAACATGACAAATGGTCTATTCTCACACAGGTGTATGGGCATACAGAGCATGCTTAAACAGACCAATATATACAGCTCTGGAAGAGGAATTAACCACAACTTCACTGTTCCCCTTCATCAGCACAATTTACTACCAATAGCAGTTGCTGAAATGAAGCGTCTACCTTGAAGTCCAGGAAGGTTTATGCTACTCAAAAGAGCAGAAAGATGTAAAAAGCAGACTTTAGACAGCAGATCTTAATGAGAATAACAGTGAAAATACATGCTTTAAATTAATAGATATGAGACTTACATGATTTCAAGCAAAAAACCCGAGTATTCAAAGAATTTTGATATATAGACTTAAACAGGAGGTACTCCTGTTTTGATTTGCCGAGTATGAAGACTGTTCACTGCTGCAAAATTGACTAGTATGACTGCAGGCTATATTCAGAGCAGTATTTTAGACAAAACACGGGACATTATTGTTAGATCCTTTTAGGAAGCTATGAAAGGAACCCACAGGACCTGCTGAAACCAGGGGGTGTTCTTGGACTTACTTCCTGATGAATAAACTGTCCCAGCAGTTCCCTGTCCCACACACTCCCCAGCTGATGACTTAAAGGGCTGTACAGGTGGCATTAGACGTCAGTTCCTTACCAGCTCTGCATATCCATAGCATTTCTGAGTCCTTGCCATTTGCGCTGCTGACTGCTACACTCATTCTGCCTCATATTTTGGCCTTGAAGAGTTTCCTCTCTTCTGTCATTCCTCCTCCGAATGCATCCTTTTATCATTTCCCCACTCTCCAAGGGTAATTCAATCAACTTGGAGATGGCAAAGAAATTTCTTACCACTTTGCTCAAATACTAACTCCCTCTATGTTCTACCTTCTTAGACAAACTTTCGTAACCCACATTATTTCTGACATGTTGTGATGGCGTGCAAAATTGGCCTTACTGCAATACCAGAAAGAATATTAGTTGCCTGGTCATGACCGATGAGGGTTCAGAAAAGAAGGAACTGTTTCTGAATTTTGAGATAAACACCTACCTGTTAAGCCATCAAAATCAATAGTCTGTTAATTAGTTTGACTTGGTCAGTTTGCCACCATAGTCACTGGCATCTGTAAAGTGTCTGAATATGGAACACAGCCCAGGTTTCAAGTACTTTTATCAAAACCACAAACTGTTCACTTTCACCTGCTTAAAGTTTAATCCACACTTCTAACTTCCCTTTGTAGCCCGCAGGTAGCTGGGCTTGTAGAGTAACAAGACAGATGCATGCTGTGACCACCATTTAGCAACATCTTTTTTAAGAAAAAAAAAGAACGATCACTATAGTCAATTGCTGCTGGAGTATTTTGTATAACTAACTTGCTTTCAAGGCTTTCAGATACTGGGATATAATCAAATATTATCGAATGCTGGACTAGTTCACAGAGACCCCCAAGTCCAGACGAGAGAAAGATGGAGCCCCAAACCAAAACATCGAAAGTGCTTTGGTGCAGCTCTACAGCATGACATGAAATACAGAAAATTACAGCAGAGCATGCAAGCTTATGCTGAGAAATCACAAGCATGACAGCTGAAGAAACTAATCAGACTAGCTTGGAGGGTGGGGACAGAAAGATTTTCTCATTGCTGCTTCATTTTGCAGTGCCTTACTCTGGAACTTTTTGGTCATCAGCAGCCACAGACAAATTTTCATTCACACTTCCCAGCCTGCAGCTGTCAATTTGGACATAACTCCAGGCCTTAGCTTGTAGAAGCTGTTTAAAGATTACTCTGTTGTGGCAGTGCACTGGAGAAAATAAAAAGTTAATACCTGAAGTCTCCCAGATTAACGTATTACAAGAGCTGCTGGCAACTCATATAAAAACATTTGTATAGTGTCCCTTCTGTGTGTCTCAATAAATCCAAATTATTTTAATTACTCCATTTAAACGAGAGATCACATGAGAAGTTGAATGACACACCCCCCCCCGGTCATGCCACTGTGTCCCCAGGCAGGGATTTGGGGTACATTGGGGACCGGACTGTCTTAGCCCCACTTCAGCATGCTCAGGACTGCACAGCTTTGGGATGTGCTTGCCTATGTGAATGAGCAGACGTTCCTGTTTAGATACAGCTAAAGTGAATATAGCAGTGATTCTGCTGTAGGAACTCATTCCTTCTTCAGTAGACCAGTCCAGCCAGATGAAAGATGGCCTTGTAGACAAGATACGCTTGGATAAGAGTCAGGATTCCATTTTTAGCTGTGCTACAGATTTTCTGTCTGGAGCTTGGCTAAGTTGTTCAGTCAGTTCAGGCCTCACATTAATTTCCCGTGTTTGTAGTACAGATAATAGTACTCCCCTTATTCACAGGGGAATTCTGTGGATAAATACATTAAATGCTTATGTGGTTCTCAGATGTTATGGTGAAAAGAAGAAAAAGGTTATACAAACCATCAAGTAAAGCCAGTATTCAGGACTGGGCTTTACTTTGTAAAGCAAGGCTATACTAATGGGTAATTCAAACCCATCCTAATAGATGTTCATTATAAAACACACCCCTCCCCGAATTAAGTGTCCTATCTACTGGTAGACAACAGCTAAGAGCGAGAAGCACAATGAAATATATTGATAGCAGGGCTTGGCATGAGAACCTGGCAGCAGAGACACTATGCTCATGCAGTCGCTGTTGTCTCCAGTTGCTGCAGAGAACCGGAGATTTGTTAATTCACGTTGTTTGGCTCTGTAGATATGGTGTCAAGACCTGGCAAAGAGATGGGTGCAATAAAGAACAATTTTCTTCAGGTTGGAGAGCGGTACTCTAGAAGGTACCAGCCTGTCTACTGACACCTCGCTACTTATGATATATCTGGGAATTAGTTCTGGTCTTTGGACTCATTAAAAATATTTCATGTGAAAAGTGTTTAAACACATCTGATGGCAGTGACTTACTACTAATGCTAGTGACAAGCTTCCTTGGGAGACAGGGAAGGTTTCAACCTTATAAAATAGCTGCATATATACAGGCGAAATTCCTCCTAAGGCCAGACAGGGCACTGAGCACAGCGACAGTCCTCACCCTGACCAGTCCCACCTCGGGCCCACATCCTTGACCCACGGGCTTTAGTTTCTGCCTGGGCTGCATTGCAGGTGTACCTGCTTCCAGCTGTGGTACAGCTGTGGGCACATCTGGCCATGGACCAACACCTCGATGTGGCCTTGTGACCGTGGCCCTGCTCTGCCATGGCCCTGCCTGGGCACACCCTGGGCTGTGTCAGACCTTAGTTCCCCTCACCAGGCCTGATCCTCAGCCCTGCTGGCACACTGCTGGCCTGGCCTGGCCTCAGCCCATCCCCGTCCTTCTCCCCAGGGAGGTGCCCAGTGCTTGGGGCTGAGGCTACCCCACTGCCCCCCGCCAGGCCGGGCTGGGAGGCCTCTGCCCTGCTGCCCCCATGGGGACCCCCGGCAGCTCCCCCTCCCCTGGGAGCAGCTGGCCTCTGTGGCCCCCTGCCAGTTCTCTCAGGCTGCCTCAAGCCCTAAGGCAGCACCACAGATCCAGGCCCATGGCTGTGCCAGGCCTTGCCCTATAAACCTGGCCTGGCTCTGGGCTCTGACCCTGCCACAGCACCAGCCCCTGCCTAAACCCAAGCTTCTGAGTGAATACCTCACAGGGGTGCTTCAGGGCTCCTTGGGGACCATCTAAGAACCCCCTCTTTGCCCGCACATGAGCTTGCCAAGCCTCTGGAGCTACTCAGGGTTTGCCTGAGCCCCCCAACCTGGCTCCAATTTTTCCCCCCCTCCATGTCCCTTTTCCATTTCCCTGTCCCCACCCTGGCTCTGTGTCCCCCGAAATGCCCCAACACCCCACAGCAATTAAATCATTCTTCAGCAAGTCCCATCTGAGCCCAGACCTCTGTTGGGTGGGAGGACACATGCCTCCGGTGGAGGGGGGGGGGCTGCCCCCAGGGCACTGAGGGCAGGAGTGGCCTTGCTGGCCCTGTCCAGCCTCACCGGAGGCTTCCCCCCACACGCCTGTCCTCAGGACCCATCTCGACTCAGGCCATGGCTCCCAGTCCCTGCCTGAGCTATCCCCAGGTGTGACCATCTCCCGTCGCATTGCAGCTGTGCCAAGCTGTGCGCCTAACTGATCCGGACCCTGGAGAGCAGGTTGACAGCCCAGCTCAACCTGGGTCCGACTTCATCACCGTGGACAGGCTGGCAGTCACTGGGCTGTGTCTGACCCTGGTCCCTGTCATTGGGCCAGACCCTGCCCTCAGAGCTCTCTCCTCACCATGACCTCGTCTGGCAACCTCCTCAGTTGACCCTGGCTGCCACCCCCAGACCAGCCGTGCTGTCAGCTCCTGGCTCCCCAGCCCTCCCTGCACCCCTGGCACTGCCCCTGGTGCCACCGAGAGGGTGAACTACAGCTTGCTAACTGCATGATTTTCTCAGATTTCAATCTTTACAGTAGAGTTAGTGCAGCACAAATAGAGCTGATAGAAGAAGAGAAGCCAGGAGCCTCTCAACTCTAAAACCCACTCCTTCATATAGCCCTTGCAATGTCATGTCTACACATGTGCTGCTGAGCTGAGCAAAACACTCGCTTAAGCACCAAACCCACAGTGAAATGGGATCTGTGATAATTATCCTTGGGCTACAGGGGATATCACCTTCAGCAGCCCTGCACCTCTCTACAGATCACATCGTCCAGCCTACACTGTTCTGCACAGACATTACCCAAGTTGTCCCATGGAGCTGCAGTGTGCTCCATGGAGCAGCATGGACTTACTCTTTGTACCTTGCTTCTCTACCTTTCATCAGGGCAATCATGATCATGGATGCATTCTTTCCTCACTGATGTGAGAATATGAAATTTTAGCAGATACTCTCATAATAATAATTAAAAAATCAGGTATTTCCAGGTTGCTCACAGAAATCATGTGTGGGAAGAATGAGCCAGGGAGATAAGGTGAAGGGACGCAACCTTGGTAGGGAATAGCTGAAATAGATAACAAATAATTTTCAGCTGTGGCATTTAACTTTAGTGAGAAATGCAAAGGAGTTTTGGCACCAGCTCCAAAGGTTATGCAGTAGTTGCATTAAACAAGTAATAATTAGAAAAAAGCCCGAAGCACTTACACATACACTCACACGTTCTCTGGTTGCCACACAATTCCTAGCAGTGCTAAGGCCTGCAAGTTAAAAACAAACATTCAAGACTTGCTTCTGGTTTTTAATTCCCAATGGAGTTACTCAGTAGCATAAAGGATGGAATAAGAGATGATTCAGCATACAGTTTTCTACTCATTTTATAGAAAACGTAACATATGTTATAAAACTTTTTATTGATTTTTTTTTTCTGCTTTCTCTGCTCCACAAGCCATGTAAAGAATTACATAGCAGAGTGTATGGAGCAGTAAAGAAATGCAGATACTGTATATCTGGGGTTTTAACAGTGCTGCTAAGTGTAGCATGTTGGGAGCACAAATTCTGAACCGAACTTCCAATTTCACTGGAAACCACACATTTTTTAAACAAGCCCATGCACATTTTATACTAAATGTTGGCAGCCTTCCTCATGCAGGCATTACAGTCCTTTTACATACCTTTTTAGAAACAAACTATTTCTTTAAACTTAAGGGAATACAGGTGCAGAATGTGCATCGAGGTCCAGTAGCAAATACATTTAATGGTACTCTGAATAACTAATTCAACCTGAACTCTGAATATGCGAAGGAACAGTATCAACATTACACTACAGTACTGACTGGAGTCACTGTGTTATTACTGAAATAAAAATTTAACTCTCCAACCTTTGGAATGGTTGTGAGTCCCATCTGGATATGCATATCCTCATCTGGAAAAGTTGGCTCTTTAATCCATGAGGGTTTAAACTCAGCTGGTTTAGTGAGCCACTCTATTGCTTCCTTTATTTCCCATTGTTGGTTTGCAACCAGCATCTGGGGATAAGGGAAAAAGAATCAAATACACTGAAGGATTCTATTGACATTTTTTATGTCAAACTCTCATAAAAGAGCTGCAAAATGGATATGAAGTGGTAGAAATTCAGGAAATAAAAAGAAAATGAAAAGCTGGAATTGCCATTCTGTCTGTATTGTACTTTTGGCCACATTTACGCGGAGTTGCAATGACTATAGTGATATCCAGACTAGGTTTGAACCAAGCAAATCAGGAGCTCTAGGAAGTAGAGCAGAGTATTCTGTGGGAATGAGCAGATACTTGGCAGCAGATACTTGAGTAAAGCCCCCTAAAGCATGGACATCGCTGCCTGAAATTTTCAGCAGAAAAGCTTCTTGACAAAAAAAAAAAAATGCAGTAGTTTCTCAAGCAGCACTTCTCTCCCACACAAGGGAGAATTTTTCTCCCTACAAAAAGTTAAACAGGCCCTTCAGGTCCTTGCCACCCTGTATTCACAGAATTCCTGTTTTGGCATTTCATGGTATATGGCATCCCACGAAAGCTCTGTGCAGCGCTGCAGCCCCCAGAGTAGGTTGGCAGCTGTGGTGTGCCAGGGAACACATGGGGCAAAGAATCCAGCCCATAGCAGTCAACAGAGTAACATTTCCAAATCAAAATGTGTGACTTCCATCAAATTATTCCTTTTCATTCAAATATTGTAGTTTGAAAAACTTATTTTCCAGTTTATTTTTGGCCAAACATAGGCGAAAAAATATTAACAGACTTTCCTCTGGAAGCCTCCCTGGATATAAAAGACACTTCAAATCTTCTAGAAGATGGTCCTGGAAGTGGAGTTCCCCTGCAGAACTGAATGGAAGTTCTGGCACAGAAATACAGGATAAAATTCTTAGTAATACATCTTCTCTGGTCATGTTCAATACTGCTCTTTGTTGATACACATCAACATTTGGTGTCATCGTTATTCAGGATTTGAAGAAAGAATAAAAAATATTTGTCAAGAACTGTATATAATAAGAGATATTTCATCTAATGGTTTTAAATAGAAAATAACATAGTATAGTAGCAAAAAGTTATATCCACCATTATTTTATCTGGGCTAATAATTTCTCGTACAACTTTGCATCTACAGGTATTATCCCGTAGATCTGCACCCACCTTTACTTTGAACCTAGATGCATGTTTGGAACAAGATATAGATCACTTCTGAATGATTAATGCAGCAGTAAACTGGAATCCATAAACTAGAATTTACAATTTGAGCATCACTGTCTTACAGAAAGAACTTCCTTATTACTTCTCTTCCCTTATGACTAAGCTTCATCCTACTCTGAAAATAAAACAGCAATGTTTTTTTCATAAATCAGTGGAAACATGTTTATCTTCATTTTTGATCAGCCCTCAGCTTTGACATACCATTACTGTTTTTTTCTGCAATGCAGCATTATGCAGTAGTAGAAGGGGGAAGTGTCTGAGCGAGATACAGAAGCAAAGTCATCACTGCCCATATCATAGACCTCAAAGAATTTGACTAGGTCTAGTCCATCTGTTCAAAGCTTAAAACACAGAAAAATAACACTCAGTACAAGTGTTTGCTATATGTTGCCCAGCCTTCTCTCAAGGCTTATGCGCCTAACTGCAAGCAAAGTTACATCAATTATACATAGAATCATAGAATATCTCGAGTTGGAAGGGACCCATAAGGATCGTCGAGTCCAACTCCCTGCTCCTCGCAGGACTACCTAACACTATATTGTGTGACTAAGAGCATCCTCCAAATAACTACCACACTGTATCTAGAATAATATTAATCTACACACTTTCAGACTAAGAATAAGCTTTTTATTTCTTCCTATGAGGTAGCAGAAAACAATCAGAAAATGAGATCAGATATATGAATAACATCCACCTGGACCAAACTCCTCAGCTCAGCTTAGCTGTAATATACAGTAAATTTTTCCAATCCAGGTATGAACATCCCATGACTCGGCAACACTACTTCTAGATATACCAAGGCGTTTATTTCCCAGAATATAAATCCCAGCTGTATTAATTAAATCTGACACCAATAAACTGACAAAAGCTTTCACAGAAAGCCAAGCACCTGCAACTCTCTCTGGCAATAAGAATGCTGCTTTAGGAAGGAAGATAAGGGCCCTCTGCTGCTGACAGTTTCAGAGTATCCTTCACAGCCAAGGCAACCAGAAGTTCTAGAAGAAACCATCAATTATCAAACTTTTAAGGTTCATGTTGTCTACAAAGGAAACATCCCCATTTCTCATCTATGAAGTTATTGCAGGTTAAGGGCACTGGGCTTCTGAACATAGCTATCCAAGCACAGATTTTATGTGTTTTCATTAACACTCTTAATGATCACACTTTTGGCTAATCCATATCACTCTCCTGAGTATCCTTATGCGCATAAGTTCCTTGTTTAAACCAACGCAGCTGCACCCATGCAAACTCACTGTTATACACAATATACCAACACAAGGAGACTTCCATTTCTACCTTAATACCTTGTTCTCAATACTCATATTCCTTGGGTATATCCTTGATCATAGACAGGACTGCCTTACTGGAAAAATTACTTAAATGGCACTGGGCCTGCTTTTTACCTCCCAAAATGGATCTGAAATGTTACATTTTTACTCAGTCCAGCAAAACTTCTAAGTGTTTAAGAGCAGTGAGAACTGATCATCATCTGTTAGCATTTCCCCACTTCACATACCATTTAAAATCTTACTATTGTTAAGATTGAACATTCAAACCTGTCTTAACTGCTGGTCTGAGTAGCCCAGCTGGGCACAGGATATTGTATAAGCCAGATATCCATGCTTCAACATTTGCTGTTCTGAAGCAGATGAGGATGGTTTCAAGTCAGGCTGTGTTTTAGTCAACAGAAAATTATTTTGTTAAATAGTGCATCAAAGACTGTTCCTTGGGGACCGTGAAGGATTGGAGGTGTTTGACTTCTTTTTTTTTTTTTTTTTTTCAAATCGAATAGGTCAATTTTGCTGAATTTCTCCCTAGCTATTTCATTGCAAGAGAACTGCAAACCAGATAAATCCTTGGAAGAAGCAGAGAACAGCGCAATCTCCTTGCTAACCCAACACAAAGAGTTATATGGCAAAAAGTCACCAATGTAGCACAAACTGAAGGTCTGACTTTGTGCTCCTGGAACACGTGAGAAGATGCCAGCAAACAACAGGCTTCACCTCACACAGTCCCCTTCCCATTCTCTAAGTGATGCAGAACACAGATCTGTTTAAGCTCATCCTTTCCCTTTTTCCTAAGATGGCCATTTTGGAGTATTTCTGGAGGGGAACAAGTATAAATATCAAATTACACTGAACAACAACAACTCCTGGTGCTCCAGATTTCATCATAACGGCTGTCCCTCCAACCTGTCTTAGTCTCACAGGCTGGTGGTGTATTCCTGAGTGAGCTACTCCCACCAAAACTGATGAGACAACTGAAGGATTAGGAGGATGGAGGGTACCAAAGTCCAGCTTTGAAGAAAGGTGGCTTAGCATAAGTTTCTTCATCTGTTAGCACATCAGTAATATATCTGAAGTCGTGCAGAACAGTGATTGTTTGGCAACCAGACTGAAGGATGACATGTAAAACAAAAAAAAAAAAGCATAACATAATAAAACAGTATGATGAAAAAAACATTAAGTAATGCTAGTCACTTGAGGAATGGCTGCCAATCTTTCCCCTGTTTCTCTGAAGCAAGCAGGGAGTTGAGACAGCAGATATTCTAACACACACACACACCCAACCCACCTCATCAGCCTGTGTTGCGCTGCCAAATGTCTAAGTGTGTGCCTAATTTCATGGCTGTGGACAGTTGATAATAAGCTTTTTTTTCAGCTTCCTTTTAAACTTTATCCAAGCAGGAGTAAAAAATTAAACAGGAAAGCCAAGTCACACTTTTCAGCTGTCAAATTAAGCCAGAGAAGCACCCCTGTTGTCACACCTCCTGCCCTCAAGGGGAAAAAAAAAAAAAAGGTTCTTTTAGAACAAGCTCTTTTAGATCTTAAAACTGAACAGAATGGCCCCAAAATGACTGATCACTTCAGCAAACAGATCAACACACCAGGCCCAAGCATTTGCTAGCAGACAATGGTAACATATGCTGTTCAATTTTAGTTGTTGATTTTCAGTAGCTAGTTTAGTTTTCAGTAAAGAAGTTATTTTGGAAAAAAAAAAGAAAAAAAAAAGCCCGTGGTAATTAAAAAAAAAGTAAATCAACCCCCCAGTTATCCGAACTTGAAGAAAAGCAGCTCCTCTGCCAAACCTTAAACAAAGACCTACAGATTAAAGCACAATCTGTAAGTACACAGCTTCCTGTTAGCAGTCAGCATCAGTTCCCGCTGCCAGCTACGGCGCTCGAGCCAGACAAGACAAGCGATACAACTTCCCTGGAAGAGGGGCTGGTGTGCGTAAGGGTGGACACGGACACACGAAGAGGACACCTCTGAGCAGAAATTAACACCCACTGCCAGGGAAACAGCTTGTGTCTGAAAGGAGCTGTTAAGACCGTTTTAGTTTGGACACCAACAAAAACACATACTCTTCTAATACAGTTAAAAACAATAGGGCCCAGTGGCCTTTAGGCTGGAAATGTAACAAGATTTCCTTACCAAGTTGACTAGTAATTTCCACGTGAACTAGGAAACAAACCAAATTAAATAACTGGAACCATACGGACGTCATAAAAGAGATAACACGCAGATGCTTTCTTCTTTATGAGGAAGTGTCATGAAGTGCAAGTGTGTTTACATTTGTCACACAGAATTAATTACTGACACCAAAGCAATGTGGTTCTCAGCCCCAAGCAAGAACGTTTGACACTTTCCCCTGAATATCATTAAGGATTGAGTATCCTTCTTAACCTGGTTTCATTATGGAAGCAGTACTGTGGAACGATTATTAGTAAAAAAAGAAGAGCCTCATAACAGCTTTCTGAAATGGTGACCTTCCCTCCCACCCCTTCCCTTGCTGGAAATCCTCGTCATACAAACTACCCTTTCAACATATAAGATTTGGGGAATTTTGTGAATTTTTTCATGAGCCACTTTTGGGCTGCATTTTGCTCTTGGGCTTTGGCAAGCTGAAGGTTGCTGATTGCTTTCACAAGCAATGATACGTGAAGACTCAATCCAACAGAGCAGAAGTGAAGACAGGAGTGGACGGTGGCAGGCCTGAACCGGTGGGGCTCAAGCCCGCTCTCCCCTGCAAGTTCTGCAGTCAGGGCAGTGTGGTGATATGTCCCAAGCCACATGGTACGTGAGCGTGCACAGCAGCGACTCCAGTCAGTGCTACCAACAGCTTTTTGCTGTTTCTGCCCTCTTAAATCAGAAGGTCTGCAAACGGAAAGCACGTCCAACTGTGCCTGTCATCTTATGGCCACAGCACCATTGTATCAGGTATTATTTCTCCTCCTGCAGGGGTCTGAAGTGCTACTTCTGGACTAGGACTCCACCATACCGAGGGTTTTAAGTTCACAGAGCAAAAGGCCAATTTCTGACTGTCACAACCTAAAGGGTTACCTGGCCTACAGGTGTGGAGAGATCACGATTCTGTAATTTGCAAGGGCATGGAAGCTTTGTCCTCCAAATTTCTCTACTTTATTACAGATTACCACAAATACCACAAAAATCACCACAAGCAAGCATACTACCAGAAAAAATGCCACTAGCAAACATACCTATGATTAATAAAATGAATATGAATGAATATATATCAAGCTATTACAAATTACTATCAGTAATCCATAATGTAGTATCAATCAATAGTAGCATCAATTAGTGTTGTAGTACAGCCAGTAACAGCAGCAGCCAGGTAGTTACATACTATTAGAGGTTGCTACAGCTTATCATTAATGAAGCAAACTTATCAACAACATAACAGCAGATTTATGATATATTACTTATACGAATATACATAATATCAATATGAAGTGAATTAGATTTCAGGAGGAGCCAAACCATCCCAAAAGGAGAAAACAAACAGATCCCAGAGGGGGACCAACCATCCCCAAATCAGGGCGGAACAGACCAAGCCAACAGGCCAGCAGGCAGTGTCCCACTTCCAAAATGATCCGCATCATAGACTCTAGTTCAGCTAGGCATCACTGCGGAGAGCCAAAGAGCTCATAGAAAGTTTGTGTGGGATTGAACCAGGAATTTCTCAGAAAGAGAGTCTCTATTTTAGATAAAAATGGAAAAATGAAATCTTTTTTATATCACAGGGACATAAGACGGAGTAGGACACTGAGCAGCCAATAGGTGCTGTTAATTTCTATTTTTCACCTGTAACAGCCAATAGGTGGTGTTGTTTTCTGTTCCTTCAGAGCATTTTTATTTTTCAGACTATTTTCCACCTTCTCAGGTGATAAATTGCTGTTACAGTTCCCTGTTTTGCGATCATCAGTGGTATCTGTGGATGACTCCAGTTTCTAGGTACCCTGCCTGCACTTCTAAGAGGCCAGCTGCACTTCTCAAAGTTGGGGTTTATGTTTCACAGGGCTAGTCCCCAGGCTCACAGTTCCAGGCTGGGAGCCCTTTCTCTGTCAGTATTTTTAAGTAGACAACATCTTTTGTTCAGTAATTTCCCCTTCTAACCAGGCCATCATTATGGCTGCTCACTTCACTGCCTAAATAGGCTATTTTTACTATCCAGTACCATGCTAAATATACAAGATTTGGCTCCCAGATCAACAGCATATTCAATAGAGAAGTGGCTAAAGGATTAAAACCTCCAAGTAAGAAAGATGAAATCAAGAGGGGGGCATACAGAGAATCATCTGACAAGCAGGGCTAGACTAAATTTTTTTTTTTTTTTCAGAAATGCCACAACTCGAACAAAATGACTCTGAAATGTTCTGACCAATTCCACTACTAAGCACTGCGCAGTTGCTACAATTTCCCATCCTGCAAAAATTAAGCGTGTGCAGAGTCACCAAGAACTCTGTGATGCCTGTACTTTATTTGACATTTTAAAGCTAAACATATGTATAAATTACTGCAAAATCAAGACCAGATGTGCAAATGAGGGCAACTAGGAACAGGGAATCTCTCTGAATTAATGAGCATTCCTATATTGAGATCCCATGAGCATTACCTTTCCCTCTCGCTTGTCCCACAGAGCATAAGGGACAGCAGCTACGGCCAAGTGCACAGCACCCTCCCCTGGTCCAATTTGTTGAGCAAACAAATGTACATCCACCAGTGTCACCTATGGTGGTTTGATACTCACTGATGTCTCAGTTGCTGTTAAATGATATTTTGTTCGCCAGAGATTAAAAGACAGCACTGTTGATAACACAGCAAGGGGAAAAGCCACTGATACTGGAAAAAAAGGAGGAATCTATATTGGTTAAAAATTACAAAAGAAGTAGATGCTAGAATGTGCAACTTGCATCAAATACCCACCTGGAACTCTCTGAGTTGTCACTTTCACACTGGCTTGCCTTAGCACCAGATAGATTCCCAATTTCCAAGATTAAAAATGCAAATATTTTGTGAAAATGCACAACTTGTATGTTTCTTACTATCCTTTTCACAACCAGTGAGCTCTCTGTAGAAGTCTACAAAGTTGTTGACAATTTCTCCCATGTGTCTGTTGACCATGTGAATAAAGCAAGCCTTGGCAGCACATATGACTGGAGAGCATAGCAGAATTCACTGCCTGTAACAGAATGACTGTGAGCTCTTTCCTCAGCTGATACTTCAAGAACTAACCTTTTCTGATAGTCCATGAATTTGAAGTATCAGCATGGAACCATTTACTTTGCACCCAGGTCTGGGTGGGCACTGTCAATTTAGTTGCAGGGCCATGTTTCATCTTATACTTGCTTGTTTCCAGATGCTGACCCATTCCTCCAAAAAAAAATAATTTAATAATTACGAAAGGCTTTCAAGATGAAGAGTTGCTCCTGTATCGCATCCCACTCCACAGAGGAAGAAAACAGCCACCCTAGACCGACAGCCCAGAACACTGTTAGAGACAGAGACCGTCAGATCACATGTCCTCCAAGGAAAACAGTGTTTCTATAAATAAGAGCGCCTTTATATACCATCCCTTTCAAGCAACTGCTGTGTCTAACAGAGTTGTTTTAGTAATTACAGTCATGTTCAAGTTCCTATTTCCTCATAAGGCATTGTGTTTCTGGCAGTGAGATAATGGCAGTCGTGGTCCAGCTGTTTCGAGTTCCCAAGACTCAGGGCTGAGGCTGAATTCTGTTTTTTTCCAGTCCTACATACCACTATTCAACGTCAACATATATTCCCAGCAAGAGTTTTTGTTAGGGTAAACCACACGCAAATCATGTCTAGCAAACTGCAGAATGTCAGAGAAAGGACAGGCACAGTATGAAGCCTCGTGCCAACCATCATTTTCTTTAGCAGCATGGAATAAAGAGAGTCTTAAGAAATATGAGTCCATGATTCCAATTCTGTGAGGTCTCCCCTGTTCAGGGTATTTGCTTGAGATCTTAGAAACCAGTGTCTGAATCTCAGTTTTGTAAGAACCTTTGTGTGTGATTCTGGGCAAGACACTACTCGCCTGTGTCTCAGCTCCTTTGCTGTTCCTACCTGCGGTGTGCGAAGGACATCCCATCCCACTTTCCTTGGGTGTGATGAACCACGTACTACAGTGGCTGAGGTCATTTATGTATCTAGGCAGCTTATACCAAGCACATTTCACTCATGATGACAGAAGGGTGTTCAGCATCTTATATTATAACAGACCAGGTGATACACAGACTCCAATCTTAGGCTGACTAAAGATAATGGTTTATCCTTAAAGAAGCTTAAAATAACTGAGTATGTACTTGCCAGATTGCTAAGTGATTTAAAAAAAGTTGTAGACATTTCTGTAGGAAACAATTTTAGAGGTAGATTGAAGGAGGAAAAAGCATGATATCATCAAGTCACAGGTTTTGTGGGTGTTCAGCTGGTTGCTTAGAGGGTTTTGACATATTCAGCAGCATCAGCGAAACACCAGACTTGAGTGACAAAGAAGGAATTGCTCATTCTATATTCTAGGACATGGACTGGCTGAGAGGGCACTAGAAAGCCCTTCTAAAGCACTGTTGCAAAACAGTTACATATGGAAGTTACATCTGGTACAAGAAGAGAGCAAGGAGAACCACAGAGAAACTTGTGCATGTGCTCACTTGGGCACTGCTCATGGAACAGCATTGCAGCTGTGTCCTGTCATAACAAACTGCTTTGCCTAACAAAAGCCTCCTGCCCACCTGACCACGCGTACCACGGTGTCCGAGATGTGACAGCCCAGCGAGCTGGTGAAGCAGATGCAGCTGGAGGTCACTGCCACCCTCAAAGGCCGAGGTCAAGCACTTACTCACATGTGGGCTGTCTGTGTGGTGGCTAGCTGCATCCTAGGGCCACCCAGGCTAGCTGAGCATGCCAGGGGCTGGCAGGATTTTCCACCACAAGCTCCATGCTGTCTGCACATAATGATTGATACACCGGCTTTGTGGCAGCCAGATTGCTGCGCAGTGCCCACAGGCTTTACCCAGGTTTTTCCATTTTTTTTGGAGTAGCTCAGGTGTCCATTGTGGGGCATAATGGGAAATCCCTGCAGGCTTTTTCTTAGGAAATCATGTCTCAAGACGCAGGAGTTGAGGTTGGTAGGTGATGCTAAAAGCTGCTCATCTGAAAGGAAATTCCCAGTAGACCAAACACTGGATTCTGGCTGCTGCTCAGTCACGGTCTTCAACTTGATCCTGGGTGAATCAAAATACCTCTTCTCCCCTTGCCTTAATTTGCCTTCCAGAGATGATGAAACTGGTGTCATTTGTGAAGTATTTGAGAGTGAGAAATGCTATATATTAGGTAATAAGGGTAAGATGCCTTGGAAACCCTGAAGAGAGATGCTGTGTATCAGTAGACTTCTGCCTATTGCCTAGCGTAACAGTTTCTGTCCTGTGGCAAAGAACAAATGAGGGTTGTGCTATTTTGTCAATGAATCAAGAGCATTTGCACAAGGCAGGCTGGCCTGTCAAAGGGGATGTGTATCTCACTATTTTCCTAAATGCCATTTGTCAGCCCCAAGCTGCAGAGAGGGTCATTCCTTCTTGCCTTTATGATCAGTTTAACTCAGGGAGTATACCTATTCCTAAGTATACACACACTTGCTCTTCAGAACACTTAGTAGCAGCCTGAAACGGCTGGGGCTCCTCTAATGACAATGGTGCCAGAGATTATATTTAGCCTATTAGTAATGTACTTCTTATAACCTTAAACCCACTGAAGCTATTGATTGAACTTCAGTCTCATATGGAAAAAAAACTCCCCTTGCAAACGGTAGTCCTTTGATGAAGGCAGCAAGATTAAATGCACAGATTTTGATGCAGTCGCCTTAACAAATAACACTAAATTAAAATGTAAATACAGAAACTATTTCAATTGTACTTGCAGTCTTTTAGCACAAAGGAAAGAATACACATTTATGCTACTCATAAGCCAATTTGAGAGATGGAGCCATTCCAGAAGTGAAAAGGGTAATATAGATCAAAACCAAAGCTCCAGTGAAAGTGCTATGGATCTGACCTTGCTACAATGAGGCTGCTCAATTTGCCAGGCACCTTCTATTTAAAAAAGAAAAAGAAAAAAAAAAAAAAAAAGATGGTACATAAGGCTGCTAAAGACTTCTACTCTTTAATTCTCATATGTTTTCATGCTATAACTGCCCAGCCAAATGATGGAGAAATAAAAACGGTCAGTTGTGGTGAAGAAGCAGCACCTAGGCTAGAACTGAGAAGAGAGGAGAGGAAGGTGGGTAGAGGATGTAAGGGATGTAAGTCATCTAGTCACCAGCTTCTGCTCTTAGAAATGTGAGCCAACACTCTTGCCTTTTCTTGGGAACTCCAGAAGGACAGAACCACAGAGTTGGCCTCTTTGCCAGGACTGAACAGGGGCTGCAATCTAGCATGGTCATTTACTGTTTGACAACAGACCTTGAGCATCTCTGTGCGTGGCGTATTCCACAGTTGCTGGAGGAGCAGGGAGACATCCTCACTGTTTTCATAATGAAGCAGTCAAATGATTAGAGGTTCTCCTTATTTGTGGCACTTTCATCAGAGGAGTCATGCTGAGCTGAGATCTATCCTTTTTTGGTTTTGAAAGAGCAGAAATGCTTCCTCACCCAGCGAATACAACCCTGGCGCTTCCAAACACTGAAGCCAAGAGAAGGATCGTCAGCCTCGGAGCCCCTTGGAAGGCTGCCCCAAATGTGAATAAATGTGGAGGTATTGAATGAATGGTGAATGCAGCAGCTGCCACCTGTTGAGGTTCAGGAAAAAAGTGAGTTGTTAGCATGCATGGGATGGATTTTCAGGGCCAAATGCAAGATGCACAGATCTACCCATTTCCCAGTATATACTTATCAGTAGCCTCAGCTAGAAAGACAATAACCTAGTGGGAAAGCACAAAGGAGAGGAGTGAAGTGCTCCTACTGGGAGTAGCTTTTTTGATTAAAAAAAAAAAAGCAATGCTTTCACAGCAGTCAGCTTCAGTGTTAGTACATGATCGATTCATCAAGAGCACTTGTATTCAGAGTTCCCTTTTACATTTCCAGTCTGTTCCTCAGACCCTGCTGAGTTTAACTAGGTAACGGTCCTCTTTCCTTTAAGAACAACAAATCAAAAGCAACATGATGGCCAATACGTGTTTCTACTCACCTAAAGTAAATTAAATAAGAGGAGATGCACAATGTTCTGTAAAAGTACACAGTGCTATGAATACTTTAATCCCCCAACAACAGTGGCTGTTAAAATTTGACAAAAACCATGCCTTTAAATAAAAAGAGAGTGTTAAAAAAAAAATAACCAACGTGCTACTTACAAGAAGCACATTTGCATGCAGAGCTAACAGTGAAAATAAGCTCAAAGAGTAGGACCAGAAAAGAACATTGGTCTCATGGGTAACACCTGAACTCTGTTAAGTTCCTGGGCATGCCATACCCACATGGAAAGGAGGGAAACCTAACACAAAATCCTACATCTACGTACATCCACTAGGAAAGAAATGCTAAGCTACTTGCCGGAGTGTCTGAAATGCCATCACTCTGGGGCTGATCTCCAGAGGCAAGCATCCCTGTCAATTTGGGATCTAAGGACCAGTATCTCTCTGGTTAGGCTCTCTGTGTCTTTTTTTTCTTTTTCCCCGCCCCAAGAGCTGATCAAGGTTAATTCTTACATATGACAGCAAAACGATGCTCTCTTCTTGTATTGGGACTCCCCAACCAATATGAAGGAGCTCTGCTAGGAACCACTCAGGGTGAGCTGACCAGAATCACCACAGAGAACAGAAGCAGCACTTGGCATTCATAACCTTTGCTCCATTTCCACTGCGCACAAGGGAACAGGTGCTCCTCAGTTCCCCTACGTTTCTACCTCCTTTTCAAAATAGGACAGAGAGAACAGATGACACCTGCTACGCCGCACCCCTCAACCTGCTTCCCTCTGCCCTGTGAAGGAGTGCAGAACTTAGCTGCTCACCTCCATCCTTCCGTCTCTCTCCCTTTCCCTCCCCTATGCTAAGGGAGAAGCAGGGAAGCCATTGATGTTTCTCCAGCTAACACTCTCCCTGTGTCAGTAGGGAAAAGTGCAGAAAAAAAAGAACCTGGTGCTGGAACAAAGGCTTAAGCCTGTAGCTGCAGGTGAAGTCCTGCAGTGGGTTCTGCTCCCCACTCTCAACAACATCATTTCCCAGCTGACAACCACCTGTACAAGATCCACCAGCTATCCCAGATTCTTGATCAGAACCCAGGTTTTACACTCGAGACTGTTACATTAAAAATAGATACAACCATCCCATTCCCATCTACCATCTCTTCCCCCGCCGTCTTGAAAAGGTGAGTCTGCCAGTGATGCGCATGACGGGGGTCCCCAGCCCTGCGCTGACTGCCAGCCTCCTGCAGCACCTGCAGGTCAATGGCAGTCTTGCTCCTGCATTAGGATCAGGCTGAGGTAGGTGCAAGATGCGATGCTGTGAAGGCACCTGCACAAATACAGTCCAAATACCTACTGCACAAGACAATTGCTATTGGATGAATCACAATTCTGGGCATCTGCAGTTATCCACCCAGACCTGCTTATGGTGCACAAATCAGTTACTCAAATTTAGTCTTAAATTCCTTAGCAAGGGGTGAGAATGTCAATCTCCTGTTAGCAATGTACTGCTTACCGTGAGTGCTCCTGTGGTTTAAACCCAACATGACGGGGTAGCTCTAAACCTTGTGTGTTGGGTGAAAGTTGGCACAAATACAAACATCTACAGCATCTTCACAGAAAGCTTAAAAAATGAGAAGTTTATTGGATTGAATAGATCAAAATAAATAACAAAGTGGAGGCTCATGGAGTTTAGTTGGTTTATATTCATTTATACTCATTCCAGCTGTGGATAATGTGTTTTAGAAGAAACAGTATTGTAGATGACTATGTGTAAGATAACATTCCGGCTTGTTTCTACCAGTCAGCAAACTCTAGGAGGCTGCTTTTTTTTTTTTTTTTAAGGGAAAAAAAAGAAAATGACCTTTCAAAGGGTACTTTCCAGTGGTAAGAGCTACTCATAACCCTAGCGAAATGACAATTCAGGGTCTGCAAGGACAAGAACACATAAGGTTCTTTTCGTAATGCTTTATGCTAAAATAGGGATGTATTTTTACCTAAATAGTAGGACTGCACACATTTTTATGTTTGGAAGTTTACTCAAAAATAGTATGAAAATATTCTTAAAATACTACAGCTTGAAACAACGCATGTCAGAAACAATCTGCAGGCCTAGCATGCAGAATGGGTACCACAAGGTTCTGATGAACAACAAGGAGAGTGCAGATTAGCAGAAATTACAGGATTGTTGTCATTAAAAATAGCAAAACATTAATTGCATTACAGGAAATATTAAAAATACAATAAACTCTGAAGTTTGTAGATTCTGTAAGAATAGGTTTTAGTGCTGCATTAGTTATTATTGAAAGTCAAACAGTACCAACTCTTTAATCTACAGTGGCACTGTATATATATATGTCAGGATTTGCAGTTTGAGTTGTACTGATCATTGAGACAGGTACCATTCAATTAAGTTGAGATACAACATCAGCTATCACGAGACCAAATGTATAAAATTCCCTGAAAAATGGCACAGAAGTCAACAGTGGCTGCTAATACCAGATAAAGCAAAAGAGAGGAAAAATGTTTGCCCTACAGCATGGCAGTGACCACTAGCTGAGAGTCTACATTGGACTTGCTCTGACGAGAATCGCCAATCTGTCTGTCCATCACAAGGGTTAGTTTTAAGTCTAGACAGGATTATTCTAGCCCATTCCTGCCAAAGACTTCTGAACTGCTCTAGAAAACATCCCCCTTTTTGCAGCAATAACACACCATGAACCCAGCATCCTGTATGAAAGTACATTAAAATAGTTTACAGAGGAAAAAAACAACACTCAAAACTCATGGAGGCTTTATTACCCTCCTTTTTCCCCTCAATATGAAAGCTGCTCTGCTTTTGTCCCCCTCCCGTCTCCCGCCGCCCCTCCTCCCCCTCCCAAATAAGCAGATGCAATCAAGGAGAAATTTATTTTGAACCAATTCTGCAAAACAGTTCAACAATGCCATACTTTATAAAAATACTTAGTTACATAATTAAACTTATTACTATTTATATAAAAAGTGTGAATGTGAATTTTAAACTCTGTTAGGGTAAGAACCACATCAAGATCTTCAGGTGAAACAAATAGATTTTCATAAACATACAAACTCTTTTGGAGAAGTCTTATAATACACAACCATTTACAATGAACACGTTCATTAAGTTAGTGTTTTATTCCTTTACTATACAAGTGTTATTACAATGAACTGTTCCATTCAGTAATTAAAAATCCAAACAATGCCAGTGTCATTTTTGGCATTTTTTGTTATAACTGTATTAATACATAAACTCATATGATTGTGTTATTCATTTAAAATATTTAGAAAAATTAAAATGCCATTGTATTTTTTGGTTTTTTTGATTATTTTTTTCATATGTGGGTTTTTTTGTTTTATTTTTGTTTTTCTTACATAAAGCCCTTTTAAAATTTGATAACCACAGATGTACAGGTGATGAGCGATGATGAGGGAAAATGAAAAATGATGGCACTGTTCTTACAAAGGTCTGTTTGGTAGTTGGATTCAATGTAGTGTAAACCCATGAAGAATGTTCAGTTTAGTACCAGAACTATATTACTAGCTTTTCTGAAATTCATTTGTTGGCTAGCTTTACAATGATAGTATGAATTCCAACCTGGTAGCTAAGTAAGAGTTTAGTGTTTCAAAATTGAAGTACATAAGCTTGATCAGAAATTCGCGAACCTCATGCAAATTGCTGAGTAAAAGACATGATGTTATTGCTTGATATGTCAGTAGCCAAAGAAGATAAATCTAGATGTAGTGTCAGCTGGGCTGAATGCCAGCAAATTTCCATGTCACTATATTCGGACAATATTAAATATATTTTATCCCTTTAGTTTTTAAACTTTCACATTTTCTTTTGTTTATTTTTAGTTAAATAATTCTGTAGGAAGGGCAGAAATGGGAAGAGCAACTGTGTGTAAGTGTGTCTTAATAGTCAAGAAAAGCAAAAGTGCAATCAAATCCCTGAACTAGTGACAGCTAGCATTGGTGGCACCCACCCTTGTTAATTTTAAGCCACATACAACAGTACTGAACCTGTCTCTGAAAAAGGACTAAACAGTGGCCATTTACCAACTTCAGCCTTGCTTTCCTGGTGAGCTTTGTTCAGGTAGTCTTCCCATACAAAAGCTCGCTGTTGGATTGGAGCTTAAAAGATTAAAGGCTTTTCCCCCCCTGATTGTATTACATAGCTTCAAGTTCAAATACCATCATACTTTATCAACACAGTTTTATAAAATATTACCTCATTTTCTAGTTACCTTCATTATTCTTAATTAGCTACGCAGAAAGAAAAAAGAAAAATCTCTCATGCTACTTTCCAGTTACATTAATACAAGTATTAACACAGTGCATTACGCTCTCTAATTTCACTATTGAGGTTTACCATTTAGATCAAGTTTGTCATTCACTGTTTCAATTTCTTTTTTAACCTGCCTACCCTAATTAAGTCCATGCAAGAGGAAGCTTAAAGATCAAGACTACATATCAAATACAGTTGTACCATCTTTTTTGGGGGGGTGGGCGGGGGGCACACACGTGTAATTTTGAACACAGGGAGTTTTACAGAACTGGAATAGAATTGCTTGGTCCCACAAAGTTCTTCTGCTTTAAAAATGTCTTATCCCAAGATCATTAATTCCAGATAATTCCCTCTTTAGTAGAATGATTATCAAATGTTGGGAAAATAAAGGATTTGAAACACTGGTTTTTCTGCTATTGTTCACACCAACACTCATTTTTCTACCCTGTATTTTCAGTAAGCTTCCTTTGGACCCTGAAAATAAGTTGGGAAAGAGGAAAAAAAATAAAAACATCTCATTGGTAAATTAGATTATAACACTTGAAAAGTGGTTTTGTGCAACTGCATTATGAAATTCCAGTTTGCCATTAAGAGCATGCAAAGTAGCGAAGATTTTCTTTCCTTTAATTCCTTATAGACGTCAGGAATTCTTTGCAAGTCTTTTACATTTGGCAAATTTGTGCATGTTAGATAGACTGTTGGCTTATAAATTGTCTCCAGGCTGGTACTGTGGTTCTGTAGCAGTAAAGTAGTCCTCCAAGAAAGACTGTATATATTCAAATGTTGGTCTCTCATCAGGGTCCTTCTTCCAACACAGTTTCATTAACTCATGGAGAGACTCTGGGCAGCCTTGTGGGCAAGGCATCCTATAGCCACGTTCCACTTGTTCCAGAACTTCCCGATTCACCATCCCTAAAAGGAAAGCATGTTAGCTCCAAATAGCATTATGCAAAGAAAAGTTTCCCAAAGTTTTTCAAGTGTATCTCCAGCTGCAATGTACATGAATCTACCACAACAGTACCATTAATGAACTCACTTTATAATGAATTAATTTTTTACATTTTGCATTAAATATATTTCCTGAAAATTATTTCATTACGGTGTTAATTCCTCAATACCTGGTCCTTCTTCCATTTAGAATCACAGAATCATAGAATTCTCTAGGTTGGAAGGGAACTTTACGATCACGAAGTCCAACCATTAACTTAACACTGCCAAACCCACCACTAAACCATGTCCCTCAGCACCACATCTACCCATCTTTTCAGTACGCCCAGGGATAGGGTACGGCTCCCCCCCCTTCCCTGGCCAGCCTGTTCCAATGTTTGATAACACTTTCTGTGAAGAAATTTTTCCTAACATCCAATCTAAACCTCCCCTGGCACAACTTGAGGCCACTGCCTCTTGTCCTGTCACATGTTACTTTGGAGAAGAGACTGAACCCCCACCTCGCTACAACCTACTTTCAGGTAGTTATAGAGAGCGATGAGGTCTCCCCTCATTCTACTTTTTTCTAGGCTAGACAACTCCAGTTCCCTCAGCCGCTCCGCATAAGACTTCTCTAGACCCCTCACCAGCTTCGTTGGCCGTCTCTGGACGTGCTCCAGCACCTCAACGTCTTTCCTGTAGTGAGGGGCCCAAAACCGAACACAGTATTTGAGGTGCTGCCTCACCAGTGACGAGTACAGTGGGACAATCACTTCCCTAGTCCTGCTGGCCACACTGTTCCCGACACAGGCCAGGATGCTCTTGGCCTTCTTGGCCACCTGGGCACACTGCTGGCTTGTATTCAGCCGTCTGTCAACCAACATTCCCAGGTCCTTTTCCACCAGGCAGCTTTCCAGCCACTCTTCCCTGAGCCTGTAGCGTTGCATGGGGTTGTTGTGACCCAAGTGCAGGACCCAGCACTTGGCCTTTTTGAACCTCATACTGTTGGCCTCGGCCTATTGGTCCAGTCTGGTCCCTCTGTAGACCCTTCCTACCCTCACGCAGATCAACACTCCTGCCCAACTTGGTGTTGTCTGCAACATTACCGAGGGTGCAGTTGATCCCCTTGTCCACGTCATTGATAAATATATTACACAGAACAGGCCTCAGCATTGAGTCCTGGGGAAGACCACTTGTGACTGGCTGCCAACTGGATGTAACTCCATTCACCACAACTCTTTGGGGGCCTGGCCATCCAGCCAGTTCTTTTTTTACCCAGCAAAGAATACACCTATCCAAGCCATGAGCAGCCAGTTTCTCTGGAAGAATGCTGTGGGAAATGATGTCAAAGGCTTTAGTAAAGTCCAGGCAGACAACATCCACACCTGTCCCTTGTCCACTAAGTGTGCCACCTGACTGTCATAGGAGGAGAGATCAGGTTAGTCAAGCAGGACCTGCCTTTCATGATCCCATGCTGACTGGGCCTGATCACCTGGTTGTCCTGTATGTGCCACGTGATGGCACTCAGGATGATCTGTTCCATAACTGTCCCCGACACCAAGATCAGACTGACAGGCCTGTAGTTCCCCAGATCCCCTTTCTGGCCCTTCCTGTAGATGGGCGTCACATTGCTAACCCCCCAGTTAGCCAGGAGGTTATGATGGCAAGTGATAAGTGATGGCAAGTGGCTTGGTGAGCACTTCCCCCAGCTCCCTCTGTACCATTGTGTGGATCCCATCCAGCCCCATAGACTTGTGTATGTCTAAGCGGTGTAGCAGGTATCTAACCATTTCCCCTTGGATTGTCGGGGCTTCATTCTGCTCCCCATCCCTGTCTTCTGGCTCAGGGGGCTGGGTACTCAGAGAACAACTGGTCCTGCTACTTAAGGACTAAGGCAAAGAAGGCATTAAGTACCTCAGCCTTTTCTTCATCCTTGGTAACTATGTTTCCGCCCCTGTCTAATAAAGGATGGAGATTATCCTTAGTCCTCCTTTTATTGCTAATGTATTTATAGAAACATTTTTTATTGTCCCTAGCAGCAGAAGCCAGATTAAGTTCTAGCTGCGCTTTGGTCCTTCTAATTTTCTCCTTACATAGCTTCACTACATCTTTGTACTCCTTTGTGTACTTTCTCATTTGTATACTTTCCCACTGCCTTAGACCTGTCCTTTCAAAAAGTAGACTCAAGCACAAATACCTTCTGCCTGCCTAAGGTTCCATTCAGGGACCACTTAATTTGAAATCAGGCCAAGAAAAAGGCATTTTATACCTAACAGAACTGCCTTACAAATTCCAGTCACAGCAAAATATCTGACAAAATATGTTACATATGTTGAGTTTCAAAAACTGGTCTAGCAGGTTCACTCTACCAATGCTCACTGTAGCCTGGGAAAATGTCAAAAGAAGAAGTTTCAGGAACAGAGAGACAAGAAAACACAAGGACGCCCACTAATCTGAAATGGACTATCAGTCACATTTACAAGTGCTATTATCTTAAAACACTTTAAAAATATATAATAGTTAATCTGTAAATAAAACAAAGTAGCTTTGTGAAGAAAGGAACCAGTGAAGCATGACTAAGTTTTTGTCTCTGCTTGTCAACCGTATGCTCGGAATGAAGGCAAAAAGTACAAAAGGTAACTTCAGAAGAACAGAACACCACAAAGAAAAGAAAAGTCTATTACAAGTTCCTCTTACCTGGATATGGCACTCTCCCCTTTGTTACCAGCTCTGTCAGTAAAATTCCAAATGACCACACATCTGACTTGATTGTAAACCGACCATACAACGCTGCTTCTGGAGCGGTCCATTTAATTGGAAATTTAGCTCCTGCAAACATTGGAAATACAGATAATCAGTTTTCCCTTGCTTATGCATAATTTGCTTACACTCTGAAGCATTTTAAAAAGAATACTGCGCTCAACATTTTTTTCCTTTTTGCTTGTTGACAAAATTTGAGGTTCTTTAGTATTTTAATATTTCAAACTAGAAAGCAGTTTCAAACCAGGGCAGCAACTACTGGCTACAATTTCTGGAAGCACTTAAGACATCTGGGGTTCTTAATTAAATATGTTTCAAAAAGTGGGATGATTTTCAGAATCTGATGAGCAACCTCTCTGGAATCTCAGCTCTCTTCAAGCTGTAGCAAGTTTCACCCCACAAAAAATATCCAAAACCATTTTTTGAAAACAGAAGCAAACTGCCAGATAATTCTGAACATTAAAAAGTTTACTAAAATTGCACTTAGGCGAGGGGGACACCTAAACATAGCCGTGAAAGCACACATATGCATAATCTTTATTACTGCAGATGGAATACACAGACACATTCTGCTAAATGTCATAGTTCTAAGTAATTTGAAGGTAACTGGTCTCATTTATTCAGTAAATAAATCGGTCTTACCTTGTCTTGCAGTGTACTCATTGTCCTCTATTAACCTTGCTAAACCGAAGTCTGCTATTTTACACACAAGATTGTCTCCTACAAGAATGTTAGCTGCCCGGAGATCCCTGTGGATGTAGTTCATTCTTTCAATGTAAGCCATGCCATCAGCAATCTTAAAAATAAAGTTTAATTAAAGATTATTTTTCATTACTATATACATTTCTCCCAAGCATTAAGCTGTACCCCTTTATTTTAGCTCCATTCTCATTGCATAAGTATAGGAAGTATTGCATAGCAAGAGCTTGTGATAGCACTGATTAGAGTGTGTCCGGCTATACGGTATCTGCTGATTGGGAAGTAGACTGCTTCTTTTTGACAAATTACAGACCTACAACAGAAGATGGAAGACAGAACGGCACACAATAGCCAAAGCGTTCAATATTTACATTTAGTTGATATCCAATATAGTTTTAAATCTCTTCTCTAAGCACAAAATACAGTTTTCTTGGTTTATACAATGTACCTGAGCAGCCATGTCAACCAGCTGTGGGAGTTTTAAGTATTTCCCTTCTCCTTCTTTAAGGAAGTCTAGCAAGCTGCCTGTAAGAGATGACACATTTTGGGGATTTAAAAAGGAAAAAACCAAAATATTAACTTCACCTGAAAACACAAAGGAGAGATTTTTTCCTAGACATTATAATTTACATATTAATCTCCCAAAATCTGTATTTGCAAATCCATCATTTACCAGAATACAGGATTCAATGACTATGCCTGTAAGTTGTCTCTGTCCTGATAACTAGTTAGGGCAAGTTTTATCTAAGGGTTTTGGAATCCATTTCAATAAATCAGATAACTGAACACTAATAAACCAGACTGCCGCTTGATGATTATGTAGCAATACATAAGGATTTTTCCCCAATATTCCTGGCATTAATGCCTTTCCTAGCTGGACTTTTTCCCTACAGGTGTTATTACGCCCTAAGGGTATAGGAACATGATCTCTTAAGAAACTGGCAAAGACTGATAACCAATCAGTCCCATCACAGTCAAAATTACAATGGCAGAATTACAAGTGTGGCGAAGATGGGGTAAAAAAACACTGAACTGCAGATCTTGCAGTGGATTTATGGCTGTAGCCATGAATTAGATACCTCCAATGTGGTTTTAGTCACTTGCTGTATTTTTGCACTGAAAGAAGAAGTGTGGCAGGCCAGACCCACACTGCTGCTGATGTTTGTTGTGTGTGTTTGCACAGACTTTTCCCCCATCCTGGTTCATGAGCTCAAAGGACCGAAGAGAAGTAAAGATTTCACACTGACCCCTAGCAACTTGTCCACATAAGAAAAAAATTTTGGGTATTGTGCAATTCTTATCCACCTCTTTTCCTTGTAAGGATGGGGGGGGGAAGGCGAGAAAAAGAACCTTGTTCTAATGACTTTCGAGCATGAACCACTGAAGAGGTTTTATGGTTTTTTGGTAAAATGTGACAATTTTTTCAAATGAAAATAGAGGCTTCCAATGGCATTTTAAACCCATAACTTAGAAAAACATACAACTACTTTTCCAATTTGTTACTTCTGCTTTTGCAAGGTAACATCCCAGTTCTGGTTTTAATCTTTACTTTTTTTCAGGCTGAATGCTATAAAGCATTTTTTTAATCATGATTGTCTTGCCAGAACCTGATTTCTCAGCAGTGAAAACTGATTTTGCATGGAAGCTTTAAGATCTGACAGAGAGACTGTCTAGTGTTATTTAAGAACAACAACAACATAGAAGGAACTTATATTTTCTATTCCTTTCTACCTTTTCAAACTTACACAACGCTCAAACCCCCCATCCAAACAGGAGAAAAACACCCCACCTATTTGTGGCAGAGAACTGAACACAGGTAGCCACTCTCTTGGACTTTAACATTGTTTCTATTTCTTACCAGGATCGCAAAATTTTTCTGAGGTGAACAGAAGCCTGCATTTTAGAAAACTGGAATAATTGACTTGAAAAATCTGCTGCTTCTTAACACTAATATGCTTATGATGTCTATTTCTACATTCAGCCTAAATCTCTAAATCTCTGTTTCAGCAGCAGGGGGAGGGGGAAACGATATAAAGCAAGGGAAGAAGGATGAAAGACTGAAAACAAGGAGATAAAGGAGGGAGTCTGGAAAAAAAATTCTCAACCTTTTAAAAATTTACTGCTGGAAAAGAAAAACTAAAAAAAACCCAAACAAACAAAAAACCAACCCCAAACCCAACTGATTCTATCGTTGTGAGCATGATCTGTCTACAGGCAGGTGTATTCTCATAAGATTCCCAGGTGTAACATCCAATTTAAATGTAACAGGCAGTACACACTAAAAAATTAGAGAAAAAAAACCCTAATCTTGTACTTGGAAGATTAGCAAGAGTGACACAGATGTGCAAAAAAAAATCATGCCTCCACCCACGATCTAAATCAGAACTGCTTCAAGTAGGTCAAGCATTGCTCATTTTAATTTAATCAAAATTGCCACTTACACTCCAGTCAGCTTAAAGCTAACATTAATTAAACATTTAATTTGTTGCTGGGATCTTAAATAATCTTTTAAACATAGTATCTTCAAACTATTCTGCACGCACCTTTTGTCATAAATTCAGTGACAATGTAGATTGGTTCCTCAGAAACAACAGCATACAGTGGAACGAGCTTGTCATGCCGTAATTTCTTCATGATCTGAGCCTCCTGCAGGAAAGCTTCTGGCATCATTGTACCAGGTTTTAGTGTCTTGATCGCTACTTTTGTGGTTCCATTCCACGTTCCTAGAGAAACAAGTTAGATTTTATTCTCCCCTATAATACCAAAGAGATTTTCTGCAGAAACTGCTTTTTACTTATGTTTTGTTAGCTAACAGTATAATTATAAATTAGAACTATACTGAATATTATTTTTACCTTTACATAACTTATTATAACTGGTACTTTTTCCTCTTCAATTCTTTATCAGATTATCTTTTCAGATCCCGATACTCATTTACTTAAAATACTATTAAAACCTTCACACAAACAACTGAAAAGTGTCACATTAAGCTCTTACCCATCCATACTTCACCAAAACATCCTTGGCCCAACTTAACTTCCAGCCTTAAAGATTCCCTAGGAATTTCCCAGGCATCTTTTGCTAGTCCCTGTGTTTGTGGTTTCACAGTGGGACACACAGTTGTTAGCTTATGACACAGCCCATCAGCATGTTCTGGAAAATGGAAAAAAATAAGCTTTGTCATTAAGCAGGGGTAAGACTGTAACAAAAGTAACATCCTAATGTTGATAAAAAGAACTAGTCTATTCACTGTATGTTGAAATAAAAAAGAAACTTTGTAACTGTGAATTTTAAAAACTGCATACGCAGTTTTTCTTCCTAATGATAGGCACAAGGTAGCACTGGGACTCTAGAGCTCGGGCTTACCTCTGTAGTGTTTCACCAACTTCTGCAGAGATTCAAATTGTGCTCTGGTTGTGATATAGTATCCACCATTGTCAAGTTTTCTGATTTTGTAGTGTTTCACATTATCACCTCTGACCTCATCCCAGTCACGTATGGAAAGGGAGTAGGCACCTAGGAGACAAGTCATACTTGGTTCTTCACCAGAAATTTAAAAACATATTTAACATATCTCCCTAACTGTCATTATACACATACACGTGTACACATGCATACGTATAATGCGATAGACATAAAAATGGTCATTATGTCCACCTTGGTGCTGGGGGGTGTGGTTGGAAGAGAGAAGAGATATACATAAATATACATACCTTTAGTGGTTTCACTCTCTCTTACTAAGAAAATACCACGCTGGTTCCCAGGATTTAAAAGTAGCCTTTCTGCATCCTTCCGGCCCATCTTACCGAAATACCACCTAGAAAGGAAACATGTTTAAGTAAGAGCTTCCTAGGCTTTGGCAATCATATAAATACAAGATTTCTAAATCTCAAGCATTGACGGGACTATGAGTATCTCAAAGCAGTTACAGATCAACAAAAGTAATAACATACATATAACCAAAAGATTAAGATGACCTATTGCTATATGACTCACATTTCTATTGTTTGCAAAATACACGTAAAGAGGCCTCTATCTGTAAATACTATGTTTTCCTGATGGTCTCATAATGGACAACAACAGTACTTATCATTGAAAGTAACACCTTCCTTCTGGTTAAGAAGTTCACAGGTAAAGCTGAATCAGATGACAATGAAATACTGTTAGTAGTGCACTCAAAACACTGCAGCAGCTGAAACTATCTTCTCTAAGAAGTTTTGGCTACATGTTAAAACCCCAATATTTAATGCAAAGCGGAAGTGCATAAATATCACCAGATTACAGGTTCATTCAGGCTGGAAAGGGCCCTTGGGAAGTCTCCAGTGCTGTGAGATCAGACCTGGCTGTTCAGGGCATTGTCCACTCCAGCCTCGAAAACCTTGAAGGATGGATCCTGCACAGCCAACCTGGGCAACCGATGCTCCTGCCTGGCTGTTGTCACAATAAAAAGGTTGTTTCTTATATCCAGTTGAAACCTCCCCTGTTGCAACTTCTGTTGCCTC
>NW_009648712.1:1081250-1085136 GCF_000708025.1 Charadrius vociferus | reverse complement strand
TCATTTAGCAACAACCCTGTGGTGTAGATCATTTGTCTCTGAGTAACACTCCATCTTTGCTGCATCATCCTGATACTGAATGTATGCAGGCATTTTAAAACACCTGCATGTTTTCTTTCCTTAAGTTCTTTCACAAAAGGAATTTCTTTTTCTATGCTCCCAAAGTGGGCTCATCCTGCCCACTTTGATGAACAGCCTGCACACAGCTCTGTCCTCAGCCAGTGATAATTTTAAGGTCCATCTCCCAGTGAATCCCCAGACTTTGGAAAACACTTATTTCTAACTCTATTTTATTTTGATTGTGTGCCTCAGAAGTCACAAAGCGATGCAAAGTGTAAATTTCAAACATTTTCATTTGGGACCACCATAGCATCAAGCAAATCTGACTTCATGACTGTTGGGAGAAGAAAAGCAGTACTGGAAACCGCTGCAAAACAATGGTTTTGTGGGTGAAAAAAGCAGGCAAGGAGGGATCATTTTGTTGGCCTGTAAACAGAATGGCCTGTGCAATCACTTGGGAATTTGAAACTTATTCTTACTTTTAATTGTATTTCCAGTTAGACTGTTTAAGGAGATGTGCAAAATTAGAATTAGATATGAGAGCACATACACTTGAGACAATTTGGATGTAACTTATTGAAGCAAACTTGAACCCTAATTACTTCAACATGAAAATGCCTCTTCCCCAGACTACTCCAACAATTTACAAACTGTATTGTAAAGTGCTATTTTATTTAATTACCTATAAAATAATAATAGGGTTTACTTGTTCTTTTTATGAGCATTAAACATTTATATTACGGTATCATTCAAAATGCACACAGATAATATGGATCCCGTCACAAGCAGTTTATGATATAAATGCCTTCAGGCTTAGAAAAGACCACTTAAACTCCTAGTAGTCTGGGGCTGTGTATTGCTTTTGCACTTTTAACCCCACCTGCAATCACAACAATAAATCTATAAACCCCAGGCTAACAAATGAACTCTAGAGCAAATGAAATCTATTCCAAATGCTGTGGTAGTATTTAATAAAATTAGCACTAGGTTCTTTAAAATAGTTTAAAAAAGCTTCCTCACTCATCACCCCTCACTCTCACCTCTAGGCATCACATAAACCTATGACAAATCCCATCATCTCGTTTTGCCAGTCCTTAGGAGCAACACTTCCTTTGCAGAAATACCGCATCCTTAGTTTGCAAAGGGCTATCATTTCTATTTTACCCTCACTGCAGCTGTAATGACAATATGCTTTTATTGTATAGTTAGAGAAAATTCTCTATATTGTATATAGAGAAAAACCACAACTTTTTTCAAAAAATCAAAAGTAAATAAATTTAAAAGCAGCTGAAACTCAAGGGCATAAAATAACAGTGCCTCTTTGATGCAATCACTTTTTAATAGCAAAGAGCCAGGTGAGAGGAGTAGCAACATGCTAAAGTCTCAGCTTGAGATTCAGGAAACATCTTGGAAATCGGGCACTTTTCCCAGAATTGCAGTAGCAAACACAGAAGTGTGCAGATCATGTATCAGGGAATTGCTTATTGGCAGTACCGTGCCTGTATATTGAAGCAAGAGCTGCAGAGCTTTGTATTTCTAGTACAACAAATAAAATTAATCCCTTGGAACAGTTATAACTTGAAACTGTACCCCAACTCACAGTTCCCACAATAACCTTTATGTGATTCTGTAATTGCTATGGGAGCTTTGTTTGTAAATAAATGTGGGAAATACTGGTACAACAATTTTCCCAATTCATAGTAGTCCTTAGTGTTCCTAACAATTTTGTCACCAAAAAGGTTGTTTTAGATTAATAGATTAGCAATAATTGTCCACACAAATGTTTTTTTAGAACGTAAGATTAGGTGCTACCAAGGATATAGCTGACCTTGAATTAACATTTAGCAAAATAGGGATAAAAACCTAGAGTTGATGCTGTGTGAACTCTTTTAACAAAAAAAAACATCCATTTCTTTTTTATATGAAATACAATGCATGTCCCCCAATTCTTATCTTCATTACTGCATTCTCCCATCCTTTTCCCTTTAGCCCTACGTATAGCAAGCAGGCGTAAAACGTTGTCATGAGTGTCCACCTCACGTTTACTTATAATTATACCTTTGACATCATTCAAGTAGCATTGCTATCCTTTAATTAGTAGTATTATCCTACTTTACCCTTAAATGTTACATACACTGAATTAAAGGAATAGTATCACCACAGGGCACAAAGTGTAGAATGGACATTAAGAACAGATTGACAGGATACAGTGTCTTACTCTTCTGCTTGAATGGAGTCTGCAGGAGCTACGTAATTGCTGGGGATGTAGCCTGTTTTTCCTGTAGCAATGGATCTTGCTTCCCACCAGTCTCCTTCCCTGCAATGCAACATGAGTTACCTCTTCCACATATAAACACCACATCATTCTCTAGCAGCTGTAACATCCTCACATATGAAAGGTACATTAAATTTAGGTAACATGTCATTTTAATTACGAAGGCAACTAAAATAGTTTGCGCTGCACCTAAATATATTTTTCTTTTCATTGTAAGCAGCACGAGTGCCTCTTAGTGGAATTTTGTATCTTAAACATTTTTTTGTTTTGTTCTGTGTTTGGTTGGTTGGGTTGTTTTTTTTTTAATGTAAAAGGAATTTATCTACGTATGCAAAATGCAAACCTGCAACAAAACATTTTATGGAAAAGATGTGTAAATAAAATTCCCAGTTCTCTAGTCTTCACCTGCCTCTTCCAGGTCATTCTGCCTGTATGCTGACAGTGAGCGACAAAGGAAGCAGGACGTCAGCTAATAAAATTAGAGAAGTGGATGAACGAAAACTGTTACGTGTATGAACTAGAACTATTAACACAGCCAAAAGCTGCATGTAAAGAAATCTCCAAGGTGAAGAAATTCTTTCCTTTTCACTAGACTTCTAGAAATCAGGCCATAATACTGTAATGCTGTTGCAATTAAACTAGAACATCAAGCTACTCCTAAGTTACCTAAGCATGGATTTACTGCGGAGGCCAGCTAGACACACTTTCACAGCCAGAAGTCCCTGCCTACAGCCAGGCCGCTTGCCTCTGGCATTCGTGGTGCAGTGCTGCAGGCTGTGCCCACCTCCCTGTCAGATATGGAAACCCCTCAGAGAGAACCTGCAAGGTGCAGAGCCTGGGATGGGGTGGGACAGCCTGCGTCTCCACCTCTGCTGCCCCAAAGCGGGTAGCACAGCCCTGCCTCGCTGCAGCAGGGAGGGGAAGGATGCCAGCATGACACCCGACCAACTGAGAAGAAGGAGGCTTGGGGCTGCCCCAGTCACCACAGTCCTACATCTGCACCCAAATGTGACCTCAGCCTGAAAGTTATTGTCTTACCAGTATCAGTATTTTAACCCCATGCTTGCTTAACTCTCCGATTCAAGAAAATGAAAAAAACCCAACCCATCAACACATCTACTCTTCACTGAAACAGGACATGCAGATTTCAAGAAGAGCTAAGGAACTCTTTACTCCCAACAACACCCAAGTGAAGTCTCTGAATGAGAACACTTACGTGTTATTTATTATCTGGAACCGTTCACCTTTCTTAAATGAAAGGTCATCTGTAGTTCTAGCTTCATAATCATATAAGGCCACAAATACAGTAACACCACCTTAGGAAAAAGAAAAAAACCATCATATGATATAGCAGTAATGCTGCAACACTTGATTTAAGGACTTGTTGATGAAACAACTCATCAATTTTGATTTGGAAGTAACTAAACACTCTGAGTTGTATCTCATTTTAGAAGCTGGATCAATAATCAGCTCATTTCTTACGACAGAGGAAAGCCTATAAAGAGACACGCTGAAAATATGCTTCCACACCACAAAAGGCAGCTGGATGCA
>NW_009648712.1:1042412-1081217 GCF_000708025.1 Charadrius vociferus | reverse complement strand
AAACCTAGCTTCTTTATTAAGCTAGCTTCTTGTTAAGAAATGCAATTCCAGAAGATCCTACACCACTACAATGGTGAACCATCAGCCACTAATTTTTACAGAAGTAGTTTCCTGTTGAACTTAGCTATAAATAACTGACGTGTTCCCAACTTTCTGGGGTTACACATCAAGATCTACTCAAGGAATCAAACCAGGAATAAAAGTATCCTGTTGGGGACAAAGATGTTTCTCTGCTTTAGGACTAATGATTTTTGTTTTAACTCCATCAAGTCTCCCCATCAGTGAAGCAGACTCTTGCTGAGGATGATCCATCAGTGCACTACTCTAGAGAACAAGGACAGATATGTCACGGGACGAGCAGCTGCACTCCACCAGCCCTAAGGAATTTGTTTCCCCATCCCACTTCTGGTACAGGGCACGTTGTTGAACATGTCCCACAGACAGGATACATGTGTGAGAGAGAGATGGTTGGAAGTCTCCTTCACTTACGGTAGGAAAACATTCTCTATACTTAAAAGAACTAATCTATAAAACTGAGCTAAAAATAGAAAGAGGGAAAGGAGAACAGGCTGTATGAGATGTACAAACTATGAGCAAAAAATAAAGAACTATGTACCATAACTAGAAAAAAGTTAAAATAGAAAACTGCAGATAGGCAATTCAGAAAGACTTTTTTTAAGCTCTACAAATGCTGTTTCGCAGTCTAACGGACATTTAGGAAGCCTAATGATAGTCCAAGCAATAACTTATTTTTAAAACTACAGTATTATATCCTGGTACATATATATGCATGTTAGAGATCTATGTGGAAGACCACCGGCAGAAACATGTTGCAACTGATTTTAGATGTTACAGTTAACATGGCAATGATCAGAAAGAAAGAACACATAATGCAACGGGTATAGTCTACATCTAATATTCTTTTACAATGTACGCTTTCTGATGTAAAAGCTCCTAATCACTTAAATATTTTCATTTGATTTAGAGTCTTCCTGTGATTACACTATCTCAGCAGGCCGCAGCTGGAAATGAATTTACAGTTCCTCTAGGAAAAACAGAACAGAAAGACCCCACAGGAGGTTAGAGTAATTGGGGTTTTTTTTTGAAGTGTGATTGATGAACTGAAAAGGAATTAGAATATTCCCTAGGAGTTAACAGTTCCTAATCTAAGTTAAAAATAACACATTTCAACCGATTTTTGCCTGCATTACTATGTTACTGCATTATTTCAATTACACAAACTGCTACACCGAGCAAGACAATTGTGGGGATACATACCATATTCAGACAAACAGAAACTAAGTGATACAGAAATAAATCATCCCCAGAGTTCTTCAGCAGATGAAGAAAATCCATACTCTCAAGTCACAATATTACAAGTTTTTAACTGCATATAAAGAAACTGGGAGATTCCAAGAACTTTGAAACAAACTGTACAACATCTAGAAAGATACTAATGTGGGAACAAGCAAGAGAGTAATTCCTCTAGATGGTGTAGCACTAGTCAAAGTAATGGATTCACATGCAAACCATGCAATAAGAGAATTATCAGTAATTACCAATATTTGTGTACTCTTAATTATTATTAAAGAATTGGAAAAGCTAACATATAATCCTTGGAAAGTTTTGATTTCAACACTTCAGCTACCAGAAAACCTCCTTTTATTCTCACTAGCAAGTGTTATTTATTTCATAGCAAAGAACAATAGAATACTTCAGGAGAACATCATTAGCACAGAAAGTTTTAACAAACAGATACCACTCAAATGATTTTTGAAGTCTCTTGCAGCTGTTTTCTTTGCCAATCACTGCAAGGTGATCCAGTTTAGCTGTTCAAGTTATTTGTGGTCATAACATTTCCCTTAAAGGTTATCCTTTCACTAAATCAGTATTCCCATCCTCTAATCTAGGACTGGTTTTGGAGAGAAGACTTTACTTTCTTGTTCAGCATGAGGATTACAGAGCACTAGTGTTTACACGGCTTCACGGAAGGCAAGAACAGTCACCCATTTTTCTGGTTTGATTTTCAGTAATATTCTAAGAATTCAAAGTATCTGATGATGGAGAATGTGTAATACAGGAACAGTGTGACTAACTCCAATTTCTTCTCCTTTTCTGCTCTAGAGGAATAAAAGATAGCTCAACTCTTTTCAGCCACACTACAGGCCGCGATGACAACCATATCATCCTCTTGTCAGGCATCACTGATGGACTGGATAAGTACTAGTGACATTTATGTTCTGTTTGACAAGCCCATCTATTCTCCTCTCTTGCGAAACAAAGGGCCACATTTTTTATTCGTCACAAATACAGAAAGTTTACAGCCAGATGAAGTTTGTCATCCTATTAGTTCACAAAAAAAACCAATTTTGATTGATCTGAAAATTGGCACTGAATGTACCAAACAATTGCTGGTACTTTTTTTTTTTTTTTTTAATGTGTGTGTTTGCAGATGGGCTGCTTTTACAAAACGAAGAGGAAAAATTACATATGCAGTATCATTTTACCGGATCGCAAAATGATGGGGGTATCACCCAAATCAGCCTGCCTGCTGATAGGCGAATTCACACTGATGAGATATTAGACTATCTTTTCCTGAAAAATCTCTCCCATCGACTCTGGTCCAAGATAGAACATGCTTAACTACCAGCAGGAACAGGGACAGGCAAAAGAATGTCCCTTCTGGTCTCTGCAGCAAAGGATTTGTTGTACCTGTGTGGGGGCTGCATCCCTGATGTCTGGTAATAGCCAGGACTGCCTACAAACACTGCTGGAGATTCCCACGTGAATAAAGAACCAGATCTAGTAAGATGAAATACACAGAGGTTCTCAGAGGAGATGAAGCACGATAAACTTTCCTCAGTGAAACTAATGAATAAAAAGAAATGCTGCCCTTATTTCCTTTCTGCACCTGTTCAACCAAGACGTGGATTCAGAGCTGGCTCAAAAATTTTGAGACAGGATAGATACTAATTTTAATTATTTGGGTTTTAATGAATTCC
Source organism: Charadrius vociferus (assembly GCF_000708025.1). Taxonomy (NCBI): domain Eukaryota; kingdom Metazoa; phylum Chordata; class Aves; order Charadriiformes; family Charadriidae; genus Charadrius; species Charadrius vociferus. The sequence continues at coordinate 1,078,215 of NW_009648712.1, read as the reverse complement.
CAAAAAGGGAATTGAGGTGACCATTACCTGGCAATTCATATTTGGCTTCCTGAATTGCTTAATGTCAAGGCCACAGTGGATTTTTATGGATCTCAAATTTCTTGTGTTGAAAAGATTTTAAATGCCACTGTAATGAAGCAAACATGTAAGCACTGTAATTGTGATAACATTAGAGGTTTGTGGGAAAACTAGAAACAGACTAATAAGGAATTATTTACCTTGTTTTGCGAAATGTCTGTGCAAAGCTTCTAGAACAAATTATTCTTTCCTCTCTCTCAAGAAAAGAACTAGTTACAGCTTCCTCTCAAAAATATCCAGCAAAACTACTGAAATTAGCCATGCGCACAAAATCAATGTTTTTGTAATAAAGTTTTTAGATTTTGATATAAAGGTGGGTTTGTAACATCAAACACGCATATCACTTTAAAATGCTTAATCTTCAGAGACTTTATATCTCAGCCAAGAAGGTCTCTGTGCCTTGTAAATTCTATTTTTACATTTTCAACTTTGGTTTTAATATGACTCCCAACAATGAGAATTCTGGTCGTTTGTTTCACATATCTTGTTCATATAGTAAAGTACACAGAATATACTGCATATCCTGTTTAGCTTTATAAATGAACAGACTCAATGTTGCATTATTAAGTAACTTACAGCTAATCAAATAAATCTCAAAATCGGTTTAAAATATCAATTTCCTAAACTTGAAGTGTTTTTCATTTTGCACCTCTCTCCAAAAGTTTAAAGCCATTATTACATGTGTATCCCTTCAACAGCTTAGAACTGCTAACACAATTTTATCAACTATTCCCATTAATGCTTTTAAGAAATCTTAAATTTCTCTGTGCTGTGATCCTTAAAAAGAAAGCCAAAACAAAAGCCAGAACACCCAACCCCCAAGCCCCACTTATTATCTAAGCAGTAAAGAGAGTGAAAATCAGAAATTGCTAAAAGGCAATTTATTTTAAATTTGCAATTTACTTCTGTGTGGCAAGGGGTCATAGTCTTTTTTGAATATGACTGTCAATCAATAATAATCATCATAATAATAACAATAATAATGCATAATTTTCTGTAACACCCACCTGTTAAAGTACTAGGATATGGACTTGGCACAGTTGAAAATGATGATGATGCTCCTCCAAAAGGTGTCATTCCTGAAGGCCCTCCAAAAGGGGTCATGGAATGACTATTAAAATTAACGGCTGATCCCTTTATTGATGGTGACTGTGTTGCTTGGCTGGAGTCTGATCCGTAATGGCTGACATGGGAAATAACAGGTTCTGGAGTATTATCAGTTCTGTATTTCATGGCTGGACCTTTATCTTCTTTGCTTTTAATGCACCCCATGGTTGCTTCTGTAAGAATGAGAGGAGAAAAAAAATTCATCTCTATGTTGTGTCTTTTGATAGTTAACACAGAAGATTCCCCAAAAGTTACTGAAAATGCTGATTTATTACTGGTTAAAAAAAAAACAAAACCACCCAAAACAAAACAACCCCCAGCTGCTCCTACGTGCAGCTTTTATAAGTCTGATGAAAAAGTGTTTTGGAATGAAATCTGTCATTCCTAGACTAGATAGGACGTAATTATTTTCCCTTACAACACACATACTAACAGCCCATTTGGATTATTCTTCATCCCAGTCCCTTAGTGGATTGCAAATTGTAAAAAAGAAAAAGAAAAGAAAAGAAGGAGTCAGGCAACAGATGAGGAAAAGACACTGAAGACTTCTCTAGCAGGGTGGAAGGGGAAACAGAGGTGACAAATGCCAAGCCAATTATAAGACGCAAATCCAAAGCAATTATATGAAGAAAACAAGTGGGGCACTCCAGCTTTCTTTTTTAAGTGTCTGTGTGATAAGGTCCTGACCTGCTGGTGGCATTATAATTAATATCTTTAAAGATGCAGAAAAGTTTTCATCTATTGCCAACCCCCAAAATGCAACTCACAAACAAACCTGGGATATTCATGGCCACAGGACAGGGTTAAGCTCTAGAGTCTAACTAGAATTAGAAAAAAATTTAGAAGAGTAATTACAACATCTGTAGTAGTTTAGAAACTGAACTGTGCCCAGACAGGTGACAATTTGTAGCCCTGATGGCCCAAGATTGCCACCAGCTCCCCACTACAGGCAGACTGTGCCAGAGCTGTTTACAAGGCGGACACCTATTACCTGCTGATGGAGACACTCAGAGAGGAGATGTGTCACCAACAATTAAAATTATTGAGTCTTAAGAAGTCACCACCTGCCATTTATCAGGTAGTGACAACTGATAGCAGGCATTTTCTGGCTTACCCCAGCTGGGAAACAAATCAGTAAGAAAATGGGAGTCTCTATTAGAGAGTTCTATTTCAAGCACTAGTCTGGCATGAAAACCACTACATTCTTGGTGAAAAAAAAAGGTTAAAAATCTACTTTAATTTCAAAAGGAGAAACCTCCCCCCAAATAAGAAATCAGCTGCTCCCCATTCTCTAACAAATCAGTTAAAAAAATTAAACAGCAGCAGTCTGAAAGCATTAAAAATATGTTTTTTGTTAACTACAACAACAGTTTCATGGACTCTAACTAACAATTAGGGAAACTGTTTCCCATTGTGTGTCTAACTATTTTTTTCCTTTTCAATTCTCTCTTACATTGTTAACTATTAGACACAAAAATACGGTACAAAGCAAATCTTACTAAACAAATACTTAATTATAGTCACACTGAGAGAAACTAATTCCCTCTGTAAAACTAACCTTTACAACATTAAAGATACTGTAATTTCCTCAAGAACCACAAATCAGAGTTCCTGGAAAGAAGAAGGTCCGTAGCCAGTGAAACACCATACAAAATTTACTGCTTATAACATTAAGAATATTCACCCTGCCAATTCAGCCCCTAATGATGTAATATAATACAATTACTGGTGCAGAAACAGGCAGCAACAAAGGCAAGTAACTGCATATTTACAAATCTTGTCTGAGAGTTTTACACAGAATAATGAATCATCACAAAAGCACATCTTATCCGTTTTTTTAATTCTGATACTATTCTTGCCAACTTAGAAATCAACTTAGAAATCACGTGGAAATGTTAATAAAACAAGACTCAAATACACGCATGAAGAACGTAATGTGTCTAAATATCTTACAAAAGAAGCCTTGCAATCTACAGCAGAAAAGCCAGTTACTAATTCATGATATAAGTCAATCAAAGACCTAATCACATCCTTTTAATTTCTCTAGCATTGCAAACAGACACTGTAATTCGAACCATTTTTTTTGGCCATGTGGCTGCCTAGTGTGAGCTCTTGCCTTACTTTGAGGCCTATTTCTTTGATTGTCTTAAAAAAACTGCAATCAAAGTTTTTCAGCTAGCACTGAACACAAATCCAATCACCTCTACAAAAATGTATTTGCTAATAGTACTGAGTCCCTGCCTTTGGTTGAAAGTTAAGCAATCACAGGATTCAGAAGTCCAACACACTACTTACGTTAATAACGTGGAATAAAAAGGAAATGTATGAACATTTGTATGATTAAGTGTTCAAAAGAATTTACCAGTTCACTAAAACTGCTGGACTCTGCCTACGGTATTGCTGATTTGACCAAATGGCTGGTGAGAAGACTACCCTGTACTGCGTTTATAACTGCGATCACCCATACGTGCTCACACACTTAAGCTGTTGGTTAGCAGCAAAAAGTTACCATTGGTATAATTGAGTGCCGCAAAGAAAAGCCCTTATTGAAGACCTGAATTCATCCTAGAGAAATAGAGTAAGCCTTTCCCTTGCTTCTCCCCTCCCCAGCCACTTCACTGTTAAGGTAATCTTCTTTCAGGGGTTAAAGAGATTAACAACAGAGATTCAATCAGCACTTCAAAGAGAAAGACATCCAGAAATAAGCGCACAAAAATTTAAAAGCTCTACTTTTATAACTGCATACCCATGAAATAAAATTAAGGAAGCAAATTCCTTAGCTTTTAAAAGCCAAAAACATAAGTGGAACTTACTATAAAATACTGTGTATGCATTTATGAGGCGGAATTAGAGGAATGAGGGGAGAGATGATGACATAAACCCAGAGTGAGTAGTAGGGAAGGGAAAAATGATTGCCCACACTATGGGGGGAAAAAACCAACCACTTATTACTGTTAGTCTTGTAATAAATTACTGGATAAAGACAAAAATCCCTAAGCAGCTGGTATGCGATGTTGGATTTGATCATTCTGGTACTCTATTTGTTATTAAAAAGGTATGTAACTGAAATAACTTGCTACTATTTCTATCACCCTTTGTCTAACCAGCAACAAAGTATTAAGTATTTCTGTCATAAAATTCATGGCTCTGTTTCTGAAGCACTGAACTCTTTTTAGAAATAGATACAGATGAGAAGTTCCTGTTTGCTCTGCAGAAGTCCATCTATTCAAAGAAACGCTGGCCCAAGGTATGTTAATCACAAGCCACTGATCCATTCCCAGTAGTTAAATCATTATTTTAGACCAGACTGGTGTTTGAAGCAAACTACTTGAGTAACTTCAGCAGCTTCTTCTTTCTTTGAAACAAGTAAATCTCCCACAGATTCTGATCAGTGTGCCCACGTGTTTGGTGGGCGGGTTAGGAGCCAGCTTGCTGGAGGTCTATTAGGAAACCATGTTCAGAAAGGCATGGACTAAAAGCACAGGTGTCTTGTTCTGCTTTCTAGATGAAAACAGTCCTGTGCTAGAATGTTTTCAAGAAGAAACAAACTAAAATGATTACTGGAAGGACAGCTGAAGGTCAGCAGGATGCCCACAAAAATCAATAGGAGAGTAGTGCAAGAAGTAGTCATCGAATGCGATTTTAGTGACATCTAATTTGACTTGGGCTTTTTGGAGAAGTCATACAAAGGGCCAAAGTTCATTGTCATTCAATACTCTACAAACACCTCAGACAGTGACAGAGGACCCTTAATAATCCCTCTGCCAAACAAGAGAGCTCCAAGAAAGTCAATACTGCCCTCTTACCTTCCCAACTCTGTTTTACAGCAGAGTGCTAGGTCATGAGGAAAGCTTTGTTCAACAACAATTGGAAAGTGTGGCCAGCAAAGTCTTCATGGGTTTGTTTCTTCCTGCTTTCCTTTCAGAAGGATGACCTGCCAGCCCAAGAAAAATGAGTATTTCCTCAAGAGCCATCATATCCTAGGATACTGACAAACGGTTCCCTCAGGGTGTCTACGGGCTTGTCCATCCAGCATGGAGAGGTGGGTGTCACAAGGCAACCGCTTGTTCATCCAATGCATCTTTGGTCTTTCCAGTTGACAGTTACAGAAGTTATCTACTCATTAGCTCCTTGGGACACAAGGTTCATGGGAGTGCTTCAGGAAAAGTCTCCTACTGGTGTGAAGGAAGATGCTAGAGCTTTCTTTGAAAGAGGTGATTTTAACTTAGGTGGATAAACTCACAATGTGGTACAGCTAGCTGCCTCACAGCACAGCAGTCTGCAAATGCCTCCAAACACCGTATTCATTTCCTCCCCGTACTCTACCCATCTGCATCAAGATTTTGAAGGCTAGATGTTAGTCTCTGAAACCCCGAAGACCAAAAGCTGGGAGACCCTCACATTTGTTTCACTTGCTGTAATGGATTTGATAACAAACCCCATTCACTGGAAAAAAAACCCAAAAACCCACAAACAAGAAAAATGAGGAGTTTCCTCTTGGGACCAACTGGAGGTACTCTTCCTATCTTGCACTTCTGTTACGATATAGCATTTCCCCAGATGCCTTCTGGAGGCCTCATCATGATGTAAGGCCAGGAGTGACAGCCGCATGTAGCCATTCCAACATGCTGCTAAGGGAAAGACACTCTAGGGAGTTGTTCTCTTTTCAACCTTTAGGCTAAACTGGGTACTAAAACCATACAAGAACCAAATGCAAGAGGTAGGGAAACAGAAAAATCACTAAGAGGAAAGGCAGGCTGCAACATTTCTTTTTTCCATTCCTCTTGATTACTGAAATTGTTCATAAAACCGAAAAGTGTACATAAGTAATTCTTCACTATGAAGAAAGAGTCAAGTTAGAAGAAGAAGCAAGTCAAATCTCTTTCCAGAAGGATAAAGCAAGACTGCAAATATCCTCCTGCCTAAAATTAATAATAAAAGAAAACTAAAAAACAATCCCCCCTGTGCTACACATAACATAATAAGTAATTTAATTTGAGGTTCACAAATAGCTAACAAAAAGACAAAAAATTCATTGAAGATTTCCACTGCTACTTTACCTTCAATTGTCAGTGTTAGGAAAAAAAATAAATTCTTTCTAGGAAGAAAAGAAGCACCTTCATTTCTGTGATTCTGTGATTCTCAAATGTGAAACAACTGTCTTGCAAAAAAAGGTCCTCTTAACTTTCAACTAAAGTCATGACTTAAAGTTATTAACATTTTATGCAATGACGAAGACAGGATATTCTGCGGAAAGTTCGCTAATGGATCCATTAGCTGACAGCTGACTATTTGCTCAAACAAGCGCAGGGCTGACTCCCTATGTCACCGGAGACACGAAACCTATACTGGCTTTTCACACAATAGGCAAACAATGCAGAGCATCCACCAAACAGCTGGTGATATCGAAGACTCATTTACTAGAATTGACATAGACTGAAAGAAACAAAGATAACCAGAAAAAGAGGCTAACAACCCTTTGGCCAATACTATAAGGGCCAACTAATTCAGTCCATCTTTTAACAGGTCATTGCTTTGGTATGAAAATATGGGTGGGCTTTCTTGTCTCCAGAGCAACCTGCAATGTTTACAAAGGAAAATAAACTAAGGAATTCTCCTGTGTTCTTTGTAGAGTATACGCATTTTTTTAACTATGCAGTTTTTATCATGTGATATATCTTTTATGAGCTGTCATAAACTGTAAAGTTTGCTTATTTTACCATGAACAACCCATGGCATTTTGAAGAACGGTGTTCTACTGGATTCAGTTTTATAATTAGTAATAACATTAGTGTAACGAGACCTTAGAGAGTCTGTATCGTTACGCATTTAAAGTGCAACTGACATGACCTCGTAATTAATGATCTAATAAAGAGCAAAAAGTGAAGATAAAAGAAACAGCATTAAAAAAAAAAAGACACTGAAGCAAGGATTTAGGTTACTACAACTTCAGCCTTTACCACACATCTTCATGCAGTTCTACCTAGAAAAATAAATACAAAGCAGCACTATTAGACCTTAGGTAGCCCATACACTAAAAATATACTTAAAAGTAAAGAAACATCCTCTTTATCACTGACTAATGCAATCAGAAATTTTTGATCCCAACGTTTCAACAGATGAAATCCTGCTTTTATCATGACTATATGAACATATTCAAGGAAAAATTCTGGGGCTGCTGTGGCAATGCTTTTGATTTCATAGAAGCAGTAAAATCCCAGATTATTTGCTAATAAAGCTATAGCTAGCAAACGTGGCGTAGCAGAGGCCTCTGTACAAAGAGAGAAAAAACAATGAGTATAAAATTGCTTTTCTACTTGGACATTTTGTATTTCAGAGTTAAAAGCTGTTGGAAATATTACAGACTGGAAGAGGGTAGATTTAGATTAGATATCAGGAAGAATTTTTTCACTGTGAGGGTGGTGAGGCACTGGCACAGGCTGCCCAGAGAAGCTGTAGATGCCCCATCCCTGGAGGCATTCAAGGCCAGGCTGGATGGGGCTTTGAGCAACCTGGTCTTTTGGGAGGTGTCCCTGCCCATGGCAGGGGGGTTGGAACTAGACGATCTTTACAGTCCCTTCCAACCAAAACCATTCTATGATTCTATATTTCTGTTCTAGCTAATGTTTTTTTACAGGAATCAGAATTTTGAATTTGCATTAAATTAATGATTGAGCCTGATCCTTCTACTGGAGGAGCTAGTTACCTGGCTGACAAGATCACTACAAGAACTGTGCTCTGAAGGAATACCATATCTCAAAACAGTACCTGGAAAACTAGGATAAGCAGGAATCACATAAAAATAGAATAAGGTCCTTCAATCCTTCATGTCCTTCTGGGGTTTCTTGACTTTTTTTTTGAATGAAGGACGATAAGTTTGATGGAAGCGTGCTTCCTCGGAGGTTTGAACAGCTTAGACATGGGAGACTCGCTCAGATAAATCAGGCTTTGGACACTGTATCTATGAAGGGCACTGAGGACTTCCAGTCCTCCAATATGAACCATCCCAGACAAAAGCTTCTCTCCTATCATCCTTGTTGGAACCAACAGGTAGGAGGCAGGCAGCACAACCCTTGTCCCAATCCATACCAAGCCCAATCATCTGGCTGCAAGGTTCCATTGGATGCCAGGTTACAAAGTTGAAGGAAAAATTAACTACTGCAACAAGTTCTAAGAAATAAAGTGGAATTAAGGATTATCAGCAAGGCAAAGTCAGGGGAGATGTGAGCATTCAGTTTTCCCTCTCAGTCACACACTCTTTTTATCTGGACCAAACATGTAGTCTCCTCTCGCTTATCGTGTATTTGGACAGCTGAATCTGTAGAGACGGTCCTTTATTTTAAAGACAGGCAAAGGCTGCAGGAACATGTTGGAGACAATGATCATGTCATGGATGATGTGTGGCTGGCTCTGCAAAACACACACTCATAAAATTGTGCTTATTTATAATCAGAGTTTTGCCTACACTATCTGAGATAGTGTAGGTTTCCCTTGACCAGATGTGGTATGCAAGCGTAGCAAGAAAAGGTGGCTTTTCCGATCACATTAGTAAGTGTTCAGGAAAGACAGACAAGAGGTGGAAGCAAGCAAGCCTACTCTAATTTTAAAGACACTTCTAATCAAAGATAATGTAGTTCAGTATCCTGTCTTCAATAGCGGCCTTTGCCTCTGACCATGAACTCCTACTTCACCATGGCCCTGGGGATGGACTCTGACAATAAGGTTAGGAAGAGTGACCAGCAGCAGATGCCTTGGAGGAAGAGAGAAGCAGGACGAGCATAGACTGAGACTTCTCTAACCTCCAACAACCTGTAGCTCAGAAAGCTCACAATCAGATGGAGACTAAGGACTCAGCTACATGAGGAAATTCCTAGAGGTGTGATCTAGCTTATGAATTTAAACTAAAGCAGTTACGTTGATGCAATATCTGCACAGGGTTTGCATTCTAGTATATCTTTACTTGAACTGTTTTATGCTGCCTGGTTTAAGTCAGCACAATCATATCCAAGAAAATAAAAAAACCTTATTACTATAATGATATAGATTTAAACATCATAACTTTCTGTTCTAGACAAGGCTTCTGAAAACCCCCAGGAAGTGAGCGTCACAGCCAAGATCTGTGGACTGAGATCTTCCAAGTGCAACTGTAGTGGCCTGAATTTTAGTCTGCTACAGCCAAGCAACACTTCCTTGTCAAAGCTGTTCAAGTATCTGAAGAAGCACACTTCCATCATCAATCTCCTTGTCTTCCAGTTGCTCACAGGAGCAAACTTCACTTCAGCTGGAAGTTGCCTACCTTGTGCACAAGGCAACAGAAAGCACGAAATAAAAAAGATGCTGGGTGCTAAAAGAAAAAAAAAAAAAAAAGAAAAAAAAAAAGAAAAAATTGCCAAAATCCCAAGCCCACCTGCAGTAGGTACAGAGCCTAGCGGGGGGTACCTGACTGACAGCCAGAGGGAGCTCTTTCTAACTTCCAGAGCACAGCAGAGAAAATATTCGTCAAACTTAAATGTTTGAAGTTCATTTTGAAAATGCACCAATTGCTAAATAGAACTTTTAAGAAAATTTGTTTTCAGGATCTATTCTGAATTTTCAGTGAATTTTCAAGCATATTGTTCATACCCAGAAAGACTGAAAAACAATTTATGCTTCCTTATACATCCAACAAAAATCCTGCTGACAGACCCAAGGCAAATGATGCAAAACAGGTACACAACACTAATGGATTAATTTTCCTTACTCCAGCAGTCAAGATCATAAGGGAGAGACGAACTAAAATATCAAAATTGCAAAGCAATTTTATATGCTGAAATATATAATACATTTCATGAGACTATTTTTAAAATTTAGTTACAATGTCTAGCCATACAATTTTCAAGCCTTTACCAAAGACATTTTCTCTGACAACAGATGATACCGCAGACAAAACTGACAAAACAACCAATATATTGTCTAGACAGCATTACTGCTGCTCCATTGTCTTGAACATTTAAGTACACAGTCAATAAATAAATGCAAGCAGAAAAGGATGATTCAGGTTTTTTCAGTGTAATAGTAATTTTTATTAATTTTTAAATAATTACAATTATCTTAAAAATTAAAAGCCTGATATATTCAAGAAGTCTAGCCAAAAGATTGTTTCAGATTACAATAAGATGCATGTCCTTGACAAAGCTATCTAGTCTATTTCAGACAGAATTTAGGAACTGATTTATAAATGGAAAGATTTTGTTTTCATTGAATCCCATCTGGAAAACAATAAAAAGTATGCCTTGCATTACAGAACCTTTTTATACATTCAGTTTTCTATTTAAGTATATTATTTATGAAAAAGATGCCTCCAAAAGTTATTTTAAAAGCAACTCTTCAATATTGTTTACTAAAGTAAACCAATGTTCCATTTTCTGGATCTCACAGCAGGAAGCACGCAAACTGCTTTCCCATGGGACATCTGCTTTACAGAAAAAGTGAAGTAAAACTTACATGGTAGAAGAACAATTTGCAGCACTTTTGTTCCAAGAAATTATCGAAAATTTAAGAAATCATTTCTTTCTAAGTTCAACTACCAACTACATTTGAAAAAAATGGACTACAAAATTTGTAAGCTCCCAGAAATTCAAGGATACTGAAATTCATATGAATCTACAGTATTTTTTTATTTTCTCAACTGAGCATATGGCTGAAGTAGCAATTACATTTTACGATGATAGAGGAATTCAATACCAGCAAGAATCCATTTGCAACGTCATTTGGTCTCTGTTAGTCAACTTAATATAAAGAAAGGAACAGTTACAGAAACTTAAAAGATGAATTACAAAAAAAAAGACTCTACAATAAATAACTGTTATCTCCACCCAAATTATAGCACAGGAACACTGTTAGGGAATCTCATGGAACTTAGACTTAACTAATTTGGTGTGTGTTTGACAAACTGTTACATTTGCACATACCTGCTTTGTAGAAATTAATTTTCCCAGCTAATGTTTGCCAAATGTCATCCTCAGTTGAAATTATATTCCCCATTATTCTCAAGACATTTTATCCAAATATAATTGACATGATTAGCATGTTAACAAAAATTGGTAATTAAAGTATTTAAATCCAATTACTGACAAAAGGCTGCTGCTCATTTATTCAAGGGCCATATACCCAGACCTCCTTCACCAATTAGCTCTTTGTTGAACAACAGGAATTTCAAGAAGCCAGCTGGAAAATATCAACCTTTTGACTAAAACAAAGAGTAAAACTATGTATAAACAATTACAACCACACATGTACACTGTTCTTGATGATCCATTAGCTTGTGTTTTTCTTTGTACATAAAAAACAAGTGAAAAGTACAATTAAATTGTAAAGAAATTCAAAATGAAACAAAAACCCAGTAAGATGACACCTGCTAAATAATACCCATATTGAAGAGGAAGTGCTGGATGGTGTTTTAACTAAACCAGAATTATTACCCTAATAGCTATCATTACTGCTGTTATATTGCTTTCTATACTGACAGATATGATAGTATTCATAGGCAATAAGACCAGGAAAAATTACTTAAATTAGGTTGTCAGGCATCTTGCACAACAGAGGTCATAGGGCTGCCCTAAATTAATTTCTCTTTTTTTAAAATGTTTTTAAAGGTACACATGGTTAAATTCATTTAATTTCAAAGTGACCTGTTACAGAAAGTCCGCCCATACTGGACAAGTCCCAAATTGTAAACACAATAACCACTAAAAAAGTACATGCCTCATGTCCCATCTGAATTTGATGCCAACATCCAGCCAGCAACCTTGTTACACGTTCGCCTTGCAGCCCCGTTTCTGTTCCCTGTGTTGGGTGTGTAGATCATGGCTCTATTCAACCTCCCCCTTGGCAAGGCTGATGCAGTCTCACTAGAATCCAGTCTAGCAAGTGGCTTTCCAGTCACTCCAATCACCTAATTTTCTCCAAGTTCCCTCAGGTTTTTTTCAGTGCTTCCCTTTAATACAGATCACCAGGAACAGACATGGTATTCCAGGTAAGTAATATTTCTTCTTTCATAGCATGACAGAATGGTTTGGGTTGGAAGTGATCTTCCAGGGATGGGGCAACCACGACCTCTCTGGGCAACCCATCCCAGGGGCTCACCACCCTCATAACAAAAAGAAATATCTTCCTTATATCAAATCTAAACCTACTCTCTTTCAGTTTAAAACTATTACCCCTTGTTCTGTCACTACAGGCCCTGGTTAAAAAAAAATAAAAAATAGTATCTATCACTCATCTGAAAATGGAGACCACAGGACATGGTAAGAGTGGAGTCTCACTGTTAACCTACCCAGGGCTTCTTACACTTATCTCCAATACTCCATTGTTCTGTTCATCATCTAGCCTACACTTGGCACTATGTTTTGCAATGCGCACGGAGCTCAGCCATGTGGCAGCTCTACCTTCCAAGCTCATCTCTTTCTGCAGGAGAGAGGCATTTCTGCTGCACCTCAGCAAGCACACCACAGAGAGGAAGCGCCCACTTTCCTCTTGCCTTGGGAGGCAAAGCTGGCTTATTTGTACGTTACAGTCACTTGTCCTAGGCCAGGATTGGCTCCTGCGAAGTAGGTATATCCTCTGTCTTCAACAGAAAAGTTTTGTTCCAATGTGGGCATTCCGCTAGTGGTTTTGTGAGCCTGCTACCAATAAAAAACCAACCAACCAACTAAAAAAAAAACCCAAACAAAACCCCCAACTTAATTCTCTCCTTTCAAAACCAAGGTGTTACTTTCCCTCACGTTCATGTTGTTTCATTTGCCTAAGGAATCAAAACAGTCAACTCTTTCCAGCTCCAGACTAGCAATTAGTGACACGTACAGGGTCTACCAAGCCTGCAATGATGGCATATAATAGAAAACCATATTGCATTCGCCTACCATTCCTTGTCGGTTTTCCCTTAGACTCATCTTCTGCTGATTTTTCCTCTACCACTTAAAACTGTTGAAAAGGCTTTAAACACAGTTCATAAAAGCATTTCTGAAAAAGATTTCAAAGACAAACTTTTCCTGAGGGTGTTCTTATTTGATGGAGTGAAACAAAGGGGGACCATCTCAGCATTTTCTGTGATGGGGAGGTTTATCAAAATACAGCTCAAAAAAATGTGGAAGTCTTCAGACATCTTCTAAGGGTACATTAAAGATGACATCAGTTTTCTGTTCATCTTTTCAAAAGGTTTTCCATATTAGGCAATGGGCCTTCTCTCTAATTTAGTGTTTTTCAGCCCTGATTACTCCCTACCATGCAGGCAACACAATCCAAGCGTGAACTAGCCAGCAGCATGTAAAACACATTATCAGTCTCTACTCCGTGCAGATGGGCAAAGCGAACACAACTGATAACTTTGATAAGTTAGCCACTGTACAGGATAGAAAATGAAACAGGAATAGATGAGAGAAGGGTGTGAAGGGGAGAGTGAAGAGATGCTAGAGCAACAACTATAGTGCTATGAGTTCTCTTTAAAAAAGAAACAGAATATTAGCGATCAACAAACAAAGAAAAGAGCAACAGAAAATAGTTTTGACATATTTTACGTAGGTAAATAATGTTAACCTACAATAGGGTACACCACAGCACAAGACATCCTTCAGTTTTTATTGTCAGGTTCAGGTAACGCTCTTCTAAATAGGCAAGTAAAATGCCTTGGCCATTTTGTGTTCTCAGTCACCCTGCTACCTTGTTTTTAAGAATACACAATGTATACTTGAAGGTTCTCTTCAGGCTAAATAACTACTGTGTAGTAGCAAGTTTTCTTGTTCCTAACCAGTAAGCAGAGCTTCTAGCACTACTCTTTTGACTCCAAAAGTATTGCCAGAAGGAAGGACAATTTCCATGTTAATTAAATGTTAAGGGTAGAAACACTGAAAAGGGGTGGAAGATGTTAGGGATTCAGCAGAGGCGTGCACGTCAAACAACTTATTCCTCAGTAAATTCCATAAGCTATTTAAATTTTGGTCAAAGGTCAGAAGGATTTAAGTTATGAGTAATAATGAAGAAAACAACAAATTAACAACATTTAAAAAGAATTAATGCTGCCTAAGATAGAAACATTGCAATGAACAAAACTTCTCATCTTCAAAAATAAGTAGCATGCTTAAAAGAGCTGAAATATGTAACTCACTACAGATTTGAAAAGCTCCAGCTGAAAATTTCAATAAAACCAAGTATTTATAGAAAACAAATTTAAAAAGTACAAACATTTTAAATAATGCTATTTTATCATGTTCCCATAAAACAAGAAAGGGAAGAAAGCCTTGTTCCATGGAGGGTGGGGGAAAGGTATTTTAAGTCCCTTTATGTGGTTTTCTTACTCATTTCAGTGTTCTGGTTCTTCTTATACCCATCTAAACTAATGGTTTACAAATACGTAAAAACTCGTATTTATCACTTCTTCTAAGGTTAAATAGGAAGCTGTATCTGAGAGAAAGTTAGAGGCGTTCCCTGTCCAGCAGAAATGGGATTTCCTTGCTGAGCCTCAAATCTTCTAAACTTCAAAAACTCCTTAAGTCCTCACCAGGTTTATAAACTTAATGCTTCTAAATGTCATCTTTCAAGCAGGAAGCAATGCAACACTATCATCCCACAGGTTTAGCTTGAAGAATCAATTTTGCGTATCTCTAAATGCTGTCTTCTAGACTAAACATGAAATGAATCTGCTGAAAAACAGGTTCTGCTGTTTGCAGCAATTTGTGGACTGCTCCCTCCCAGAATCCACTACTATTCACTAAGAGTGATAACCCCGAGGCTGAGCACAATTAGAAGTAAATACCTGTATCTTCAGCCACCACAGGAGTGGCATAGTTCACCAGTAACTAAAGACGGTTCTAAAGATAGGCAAGATCTGCACAATACAGCACTGAAACCCAAACACACAGTAAGAAGAAAGGAAAAACCAGAAGGGTTTCTTGGAACAGTCTATAGGGAGGGAATAGGTAGCGCTTCATATTTCTACTAAATACTGGTTGTAACTCAACATGAAGAAGGGATATTGTTCCCAAGCAAAGTCCTACTCGATATCAAGTGGAAAGCTCAGCAATTGCTCCTTATCACACAAACCGACAGGTTTGCATTTCCTGCTCATACAACACCCAGCATTAAATTGCCAGACTAGGGATGGAGAATATTATCCAGCCATTTCCAACTGGTAGAGACTACTGGGGTTTTTATGTCCCCTCTTGCAGGGAAGGCATTTTATTCTAGGAGTGCCTGACAATTTCTATTTGACAAATGCTTGGCCAGTGTTAAGGAAGGGCTGGTGATGTGCCTCATCTGTCCTCGTATCTCCCTGTAGCGTCATAGCTGTGACTTCTGACTCTTGAGATTTTTGTCAGAGCTGAGAACTGTTTTACATTCTTTTTGGTACAAGTAAGGAGCCCACACAATATTTGTGCGACATCCAGTTCTCCCAGTCAGGAACCCCAATAACCCTTCAGTTCCAAGTTTTCAACCGGTGATTTCCCCAAAGCTCCTACTGAGGAACTCCTCTTCCCCCTGTGTTTGTATCTGGTGGAGGAAAATGTGCAAAGGATACAGGTTTCTCTGTTGTATATAACCTGACACAATGTTGTGAGTTATTCTCTAATCCTAAACTACTTTGTAGAATGTTCAGGCTGATGCAGGAAATAAAAAAAACAACTCACTTTAATGTAAAAAAAACCACTCAACAAACTTGACAGAGCTCCATCAGCCTTTCATATACAACTAAACATCAGTATAATTAATAGAACAGAAAAATAGAAGCAGTACAATAGCAATCTTATTTTTGATTCAGGTATAAGGATAGAGTCTGATGGCAGGACTTGATCAGTGTGATCAGGAGGATAAAGATGCCACAAATTATGACATAAAAAGCAGCGTTCCTGAAAGGAAAGAAAGAGAAAAGACCAGGAGATTGCCACTCACAGGAATCACAGGAAAAAGAAGGGAGGGAGGGGAAATAGAAAGTTTTCAAGGATGGCAGAGTGAGCAAGCATGGCACAGCACGAAACTTAAAAAGGATATCAGCCATTCCAAGTGTTGACTTCAGCCAACCAGAAACAAAAATTAAGGAAGGTACCTGCACTGTCTACCTTTTGATTCTGAAAATCTGAAGTCTGGATCGCCTTACGCAGGCTTCCTGTACAGCCCGTGGAGAGACACAGGCTCCTCTAGAGGAGCAATGATTTTAATGATGCCTAAATATTATTTTTTTTTCATCACTAACATTTAACAAAGATTAGAGCATAAAGAAAATAGTTTTATGTCCTGTTCTTCTAATTATGCTAAATTATGCTAGCCCCCCCCCGCAAGAAACCCAACCAAAAAAATAATAATCAAACCAGCTGGCAACAGGACTACTCAGATAGCTTCACAGGGCTAGATGCTTAGAAATTAGGCAATAGGAATATACCTTACTTGTTAGGTTTCAAATCTACCATATAAGCAGAGCAGCTTCAAATAACACAAAATATGAAACAGACTACAGAGTACTGATTTTAAATCTCTGAAAACTAATTCATGGTAGAAAACAAAAGGCTTCTACTCAATTGCCATGCCAGTCAAGCTAGTGTCTTTTTAAATAATTCCCTAGTTCAAACTAATGACATTTATATTCAGTAACGGACTTCAGGTGGAATTCATCTTCCAAATTTAGACATCTATGTGAGGGTGAGATGAATCATGCAGTGAAAGAGCTTATTTCTCTCCACTGACTATAAAGGCAGCCTACAGAACTAGCTCACCTACAGGCAGCCAAAGCTGGTGTTCACCAACTTGTCTCCTGGTAGCTAACGCTCACATTTACATTACATAGCATGCCTAATGGTCATCTTCTGTTACTGAATCAAAGAATTAGGCTAAAAAACTCTTCTTTCAAGAAGGTGAAAAGCAAAAGCAGCACTACCCTAAATTAGCTTAAGTTCTAAGTAAACATTAGCAATCACTACTACTTTCCCCCTCGGGCAATGGTTAGCGGTCTGCTTGTGGAAAAATAAGCACATCTTTCAAACAAAAACACCACACATCTGACAATTTTGTACAAATTATAGCACCTGTTGAATATGAAAGAACTATTTTAAAATAATGCAGCCACATCCAGAAAGCTCTTCAGAAGCCTATATACTCACAAAAGGATGAATAACTGGATGAAAATGTATTCCTAAGTCTACTAAATGCCTAAAGTCAGCCTAAACTTTAAGAATGTTTCTACAGAAAGCGAGGGCTTAGGATTCAAAATTATTGACATGGTAAAGTGTGCACCTAAATCAAAATAATCAATTATGATTGAACCAAACAGTAAAAATCATCTGTGATTTGCACAACTGCCATCTTAACAAAAGGAACAGGGCAGCTATATTAAATAGCAGTCTCATTTCAAATAGCATGAATCTTCTTAAATGCAGTATTTCCATCCAGCACAAAGTATGTCCTCTTAATATTACTTAATATTACTTCTCCGTTTACAAGTAGAGAGGTCCCTTGGTTATTTCAATAGGTGCTACAGACAGAAAGAAGTATATTTTTATCGATAAGCTGGTCACATACAACAGAGAGATATGGGTGTTTAGCATGTCTGGGGGAGGGAAGGGCAACACAAAAATCACCGCAAAGGAGTCTGAAAGGAGAGCAGAAATAAGCAGTCTACAGACAGTCTAGACCATGCATTTATTTGATCAATACCCACTCAAAAATACCTCTTCCTTAGAACACCGCTTTCCCTAAAGGGCCTCTATTGTGCAAGGAGCACACAAGAGAGATATGATTGGAAGTGCATCCATTACATGACCAAAAACGCACTATGCAGCAGTAAAAGGACAAAATCATAGGATATCAAACCACCAACTGATGTGTACCTGCAGTCCTAACCCTGCCCTGAACATGACCCTTGCTTCATGGAGATTTTCTGTTTTGGTGGCACAGACAAGGTCACACAAAGAGAAGACTATGTAGCCAGTGGCCCTAAAACACCCCCAAAATCCGTTAGTGCCCCATTTTCTGTCAAAGTTTGAGTGCTACTGGTAGAAAGGATTCTGGAAAACAAGTAAGAGAAATTTAAAAAAAAGAATTATAAAAAAAAAGGGGGGGGGGGACGGGAGGGGGGGACGAAAAAAAAGGGGGGGGGGGACGGGACGGGGGGACGGCAGGCTTTACAACAAAGGAATGGCTGTACTGAGCAAGACCCAAAGGTCCATGACCATTCAAATACCCTCTCACTGACACCAGCCAATAATAGATACCGAGTGAAGCATGTAAGAATACAATAAATATATAGTAATACTTCCCCAGAATACTCCCTGAGCCCCATATATAGTAATACTTCCCCAGAATACTCCCTGAGCCCCCAACAGTTTGCAGGAGCAGGATTTCCTGAACAAGAATAGGTATTTGCATTTGATGATTCTTCTTCCATGAAAAGACAGTTTCCCTCTGCACTGATGTAATGTTTAGCTTCCTTAAATTCTTGAGGCAAGAAATTCTATAGCTTAATTACACATTCTGTTGAGAACCACCTCCTTTTGTCTGTTTTCAATTCATCAGCTGCTAGTTTCATTAGATACCTCTTAGTGTGTGCGCACTAAAAAAAAAGACAGTGAATAAACACTCCCTATTTATATCCTGTTGGCTACTGAAAGCTTTACAGGATTCTGTCACACCACTTTTCGGTCACCATTTCTACCCTAACAAACGAATTCATGCTGATCCTCTTACAGAAATTGTTTCATATTTGCTCTTCCTTAAAACCTCAACTACATTCTTTTTGAGATGATGACAGGGATAGGGGTGAGCAAGGAAGAACTACATAAGATAATTAATTTTTTTAAAATTTTTTAAAAAACACTATAATCATTATTCTCTCTTTATTTCCTAACCAGTTCCAGTGGCAATAGTCAGATTTGAGCTCATCTTTCTAGATGCGAAGATAAGCTTGCCCCTTCCCACCTCGAAACACACTACATGAAGTTATTTATGGGAAATTTCATCTGCCATTTTAATGTCCAGTTCCTGAGCACTGTCAAGTCCTTGTGCAATCCTAGGGTCTGCCTTTGCATCTGCTACCCATCAGTAAAGTCTGTGAACCCACTTTTCTTCTGCATCCTTTATGAACTTGAACATTCTCCATTAACATAGCCCTGGAGAATTGTTGCACAGGACCCTTCTCTACCCTATTTACTCCAACACTCCCTTTCTTATATTTTAGTCATAAATTTAACCACATGAAGTCCTTTGCCCCTATCCTGCGGCTGCTTACTTTCATCAAAATTCTTCGGTGGGGGGCCTTGTCAAATGCCTGCTGGACATTCAAGTAAACTATTTCTGTCAGATCTAATTTGTTCATGTGCTTGCCTTCAAAAAACCTCCAGTGAGTTTGCAAAACATGACATCCCTTCATAGCAGGCTTTTAACTCTTCCTCAATACATCATGTTTATCCATGTTATCTTCATTATTATTTCAAATGATTTACTTAGCACAGATGTCAGGCTTACTGATCTATAGTTCCCCAGATATCTCCTGAAGCCTTTTTTTTAAAAAAAAAAAAAAAAGTCAGTGTCACGTGCAGATTAAGACAGAGATCATCCATAAAGTAATTTGGATTTTAACTAGATGTTGTATTTGCTGCTTACTGTCAACAGGACGGTGATCCTTGCTTGCTTGCCATTTGGCAAGCTGTACTTCTAAGTCCAAAAGCAAAACTCTCTGAAGAGATGTAAGTGTGTTTTTTTTCCTTAAAAGGTTTAAGCAGTATCTTTGGGAAGAGCAGATGATCTTTATCAGATGTTAGAGATTTACTGTAATAGTAGTACTACAAACATTTAGTTTTATAAAAAGAACTGTCTTATATTCCCAGTCTGTAAATGATCGTTCCATAAATATATGCTCCTGTGCAGTAGTAGCCATTCAACTATTTAATAGCTGTCCTAATTACCAGAAAACACAAATGAGCTTCTAAAAACAGTTATTCATTTGCAAATGAGATATTGTTCAAAGGCAAGTATAACTTTTAACATCTTGCTGGAAGACTGGAATTGAGAACTTCTGTGGAAATGACAACCAGCAGCCAGGCAACTTGAGACAAGGACTAAACCAAGCCAATTTTCAATATACACAAGTATTTTTATCCTGACCAATTGCATGAAGTTGCAGTTTTGTTTCACAAGATTTCTAAATGCCCTCTAAATTTCAAGTCCAGGTTCACCCAATTTTTCTTCAGCATAGCATTGACTATTTATCTTATTTTTTACTCACAAGTCCAAAGACAAAGAGTTGAAAACTAACGAGTCCCATCTTACTACACTGATCAGGTGCCTTTCTGTGATGCAAGCTCAAACGCTAGGTTTCATCCTAACTATATTTCCATTGGTAAGATGTTAAAGTTAAACATAATAGTGTGTTTAAACCCATATGCAACTGTTCCAGCTCCTTTTTCACCTCTATATTTTGTATTAGTCTGACAGAAGTTTGTAGATCTAACATCAAGAGAACAACAGCATGAATTCATCAGTTCAGTATGTTTCATCAAATGTAGGGAGAAAAACAAAACCAACACCTTATCACCGTTGGTAAAGAGACTGTTGGAGCAAGTGCAGCATTCTCATCCTAAGTTTTTAGAGCATTAAAAAGAAATAAAAGTACCCTGTCACAGATGTTGAAAAAACACCTTTCCAAATATGAGATGAAAACATTTCCTTGACTTAAAAGCCTCTGGTCCTGCTCAGTCTTTGAGGCATCAGAGAAGTTAACAGTATCCTTGCCACTGCTGCCACGGGAGTGGGGAGAGGACACAGCAGACAATAAAGCCATACACAGACTTGATATTAATAGCAGAAAGCAAAGAAACCTAGGAGAACAATGCAGTTGCAAAGAGTTCTCTCTCCTATTCCCAACCTGTCATAAGAAAGCTGATAGAAACAAAAAAACACCCCATCTGGCTGCCAAAACAAACAAACAAAAATATCCTGCCTTTCAACACCTGTGTTTTGTTTCATTTCAACTACCACACTGTTGTGGCCCTCTTAACTCCTTTCACGAAAATCACAGAACAACTGAAGTTGGGAGGCACTTCTGGCCTACTCCAACCCTGCTGCTCAAAGCCATGTCAATGACAGCAAGTTGCTCAGGGCTGTGTCCAGTTGGGTTTTGAGTTATCGCCAAGGATGGAGGCTCCACAACGGTTTTGGACCATCTGTTCCTGTGTTCTATCACCCTTACAATAAAAAACCCCACATTTTTTCCGTATGTTTAAATGGAATTTCCTGTATTGTAATTTGTGCCCATTGTCTCTTGTCCTATCGGCGGACTCTACCAAGAGAGAAGCCTGGCTCTCTCCTCTTTATTCTACCCCATCAGGTATTTATACACCTAGGATCCCCCTGAGCCTTTTCTTCTCCAGGCTGAGCAGTCCCAGCTCTCTCAGGCCTTCCTCACAGGAGAGATGCTCCAGGCCCTTAATCATCTTAGTGGCCCTTTGTTTGACTATCCAGGATGTCCATACTTCTCTCATGCTGGAGAGCCCAGAAGCAGACACAGCACTCCAGGTATGGCCTTAGCAGTGCTACGTAGGAGGAAAGGATCACCTTCTCGACCTGCTGGTAACTCTTCCTAATGCATCCAGGACACCACTGGGCCTTCTTTGCCACAAATGCACATTGCTGGCTCACGTACATCTTTTCCACCAGGATTCCCAGGTCCTTTTCTGCAAAGTTGCTTTCCATTTAGTTGGAACCTACCATATACTGGATCCTGGGGTTGTTCCTCCCCAGGAGCAGGACTTGGCATTTCTCTTTATTGAATTTCATGGGGTTCCTGTCAGCCAATGCCTCCAGCCTGTTGAAGTCCATCTGGCTGGCAGCACAACCCCCTGGTCTATCAACCACTCCTCACAGCTTTGTATCCTCTGCAATCTTGCTGAGGGTGCACCTCTGTGTGACCACCTAGGTCAGTAACGAAGGTGTTAAACAGGACTGGCCCTAGTATTGAGCCCTGGGATACATCACTAGTGACTGGCCTCCAGCTGGACTTTGGGCCACTAATGACAACCCTTTGAGTCCGGCAGTTCGGCCAGTTTCCAGTCACTCACCCAGCCTGTACATCATCAGTTTGTCTATGAGGGTGCTATGGGAGACTGTGCTGAAAGCCTCACTAAAGTCAAGATAAACAACACCCACTGCTTCACTCTCATCCAACCAGTCAGTCATCTCATCACAGAACGTGGGTTAAGCACAATTTCCCCTTCATAAATCCATGCTATGCTAACAAGTCCCAACCACCTTCATATTTGGAAATTACTCTAGCTCCTGTTTTTCATCTTTTTCAATCTAAATATTTTCTTTCTGATGTATACAATACACTTACTTATTAATAGTTGCATATCTACTAATTGGGATGTCCTCAAAACAACTAACAATGTCACAGTGCTGCTTAACAAACTACTTATTCCAGCCAGGCACTGAAATAACAATGCTTCTTTTTTCTCCACAAATCTATCTAAACTAGTAGCAATGTTGTCGCAGCTGTAACGGCCTAATGATCTCAGAGAAGCAAGGAAAACACCCTCCTCCCCGCCCCCAAATATACTCACTACTTACTGTTGGGAAAACACAAGTTTAGCAGGCATATCGCCCGATCAGCATACCTGTAAGAATTTTTCTCTCCTTTAAACTGGGCATTTTGTTAATAGCATCCTTTCCACACCTCTAGTTTAATTTTGTCAGGCTCTTGGCAGAAGTACTTCCTTTTCTCAGACTTCCTGGCCTTTGTGAAACACAGACATCAGGAATTTCAGGGAGCATCTTCTCCATATGTTTTTTCCTTAAATTTTTTTACCTTCTCTCTTCCCTTCAGAAGTGCAGTGAAGACATATCAGACCCCAAACTATGCTAAGAAAAGGCCTGTGCTCACACTTACCGGGGAAGAAAGAACACACAGCACCAAACCCTCTGCATTCAAGTGATGGTGTACCTAGAAGGTAAGCATCCTTTCAACTTCCACTAAAAACGCAACAACAAATTTTGGCCAGCAAAACAGCAATGCCATTTTCCTAAATTCTGTCCGGTTCTAAACATTTCCAGGTAGTGGAAAATCCAGCAGCTAGTTTGGATAAACAGTAGCTCAGCTCTGAAAGTCTTACCGTAATGGCAGGCTACAGTTGTGGTTTTATACTGTATTATACATCCAACTAAGTGTTTCAAACACACGCTGTGGCATTAAACCGAACTGGAAGAGCAGATTACAACACGAATGCTGTATTCTTTCACCAATTTAGTGATGTACTGCCAAAAAAAGAGTCCATTTTAAAAGCCTTGTTGTACATTTGGCCAGGACACGTCCGCTGTAGTTCCGACAGACCAAGGACGATCGTCTGACAACAGTTTCTGGGGTACTAACACTCTCTGCAGCCAAGTGGTTGACTAAAATATTTTAAACAAATTTGGACATACTCCCAATCAGATTATAACAATTTCCAGGCAGCTAAAGCCCTGGGCCAATGTCAGTTGACAGCATCCATTTAAAAACTCTTTCACACTTGTGCAAAGTTAAATCAACTTGGCACTCTCTCTGGTAGGCAATTGTCTCCTTAAAGTATGAGCACTATTCATCCAAGTGAATTGCTGCATTAAGGGGACAGTTGGCTGGCATGGGGAGAAGGGGACTGACTGACAATGCGCCTTAGTCACAAAGAAGTTGCAGCAAGAGTTTCTAAAAACCAAAAAGCAGTGAAGACGGTGAATAGATGAAGCTAGCCGAAGACGACAAAAGTACAGGATGTTTCCGGGAAGATGCTGGTGGTTCAATAGGCTTCCTAACTATGACTAATCTTAAAACAGTTCCTGTGTCTTGTTTTGTAAATTTAGCACCTCAAATGTTTCAGAGAATTTCAGTTTACTACTTAACCCCTTAGCATCAGGTAACTATCGAAGCAGCCGTTATTTGTGGACAGGTTTTTTTTGCAGAGCTATGTATACTAAACGGCCAGGAGCTCTGCGGATCTGCATTCTTCCCAGGAAGGGGATTTCATTTCACACCTGAAATGTCAATAAAGAAACACGAAGCAGCATTTAAGTACTCCTTCTCAAATTATTCTAAGGAGATTACAATGTTCCAGCCCCCCTTCCCTTTGTGAAACTTCAAAGAGAAAGTAGAAGAAAGCCACACAGTGCTTAGGTCAAAATAATCACACAGACCGTTAAATTAATTCATGATCCCAACAGATACCAGAAACACTGAAAGAAAAACTTGATATGCAAGAGTGATGAATGATGCATTTTACAAGTAGTATAGAGAATTACATAAGTAATCACTATATTTTGAGTTCATTTTTCAAATACTCTATCTTCATCGTTTGTGTACACAATACAGATACCGTTGTGTAAGGCATAAAAAAGGCGCCAAAGGTGTTACTCTCTACTGTGGAAGTCAGTGGGATTACACTGGATACCACTGGCAAACACAAGGGATAACAACCAGCCCAACTTTTGGTGCAAACGAATTACCCTCTTCCCAGTGCAGCAAGACTACAGAAAGCCACTCAGGATGCCAGCCTCATGCTGAAAATACAAAGCCCCCCAAGCCCCACAGAAACTGCCACATAAAGCCCTATTGAATTTCAAAGGTATGTGGACCCCTTTCAGCTACTTAAGGATAAACTGCTTGAACATTTGCTAACAGTTTAGAAAGTGTATGACTTTTCTCAGAATAATTCTTATGACAAAAAGACAAAAGATTGCATACACAGATTCTAGCTTCTGTAAAATGTTTGTAGTCAAAAATAAGTGACATCTTATTCACTACTTGATACCATGAATTAGTATAACTGTACTATCTAATTGAAAAAAAAGGAAAACTTCTTTGATTCAACTGCTAAATTAACCTAGCTGTTCAAGCTAACAGATCCAATTTCATTGCCTGTAAAGGCAGGCAACACTTCTTTGTCTTCATTTTATACTCCAATGAAGTCTACTTCAATAGAGTTGCCTTCACTTATCCCAGAGGACAATTTGGTCCTTTTGTATAAAGCTAATCCGGTTCTCCCTGAAGTCAAGGGGAATTTTGCACTTGACTTCAGTGTGAAAAAGGATCAGGTCCTAGAACAGCAATGCTGAAATATCTGTGAATAAAAATAGGTTCTGATTTTCCACTTCCTAATTAGCTAAACAAAAAAAAATAAATATACAATTGATTTGATGAAATGAAAAATAATTTTTAAAAAAGGAAAAAAGTCTAATTTCCATTTCAGTTTAATGCATGTGAAAAGTTGTTTTACATGGCAATGTTTTTAAAAAGATAATATAATCTCATTCAGATATTCTGACTGTAAAACCATATTATCTAACGCAGAGGAACTGAGGGGGAAAAAGTAACAATCCCTCAAGTCTAGGAAATACTTTAAGACAAGCAACAGTTTAATGGTTTCCAAGCTGAAGAAATCATGCAGCAATTACACTTACTAACTTTACACTTCTCCATCAGTGCTGTTACGGTTCCCTCGAGAACATCTTACACTGTGATCAGTCCACTGGCTCAAAAGTTTTAGCAGGTTACCTTGTTGGCCTGCACATAATTTGGTTCGGTCACCTAAATTACCTGGTTACCTGCCTGTACTGTACTGTGTATAATGCAGAAAACAATGTTTACTTCTAAGTATTTGTGTAACAGCAAAAATAAAATACAACAGACCTGCACAGCCAAATTAAGTCATATGCTAACCGACCACATGTCATGTTACAATGGAAAGTTATCCTTCTAATGGCATTTTTTTCAATATTTAAAGTGGAGAATTTTTTTTTTTTTAACCTGTAACATCGATTTATATTGAGACCCAAATTTACTGTTAGGATAACCCATATTAAATTAAAAAATTATTTGAACTATGTTGTTAGCTGCCAAAATTTTAAACAAATTCAAATCACCAAACTGTCAGAGCTCATTCATAAACACCTGGAATCAGAATCTGAACACCTAAATACCTGAAGTAACAAAAGCTGTTACAAGTGTAGAGGATCCCTTCCCCCCAGTTAATATTGTTTAGATACCAGTTCGCTAGGATCTGAGAAACATTTAGGGAAGATAAGGTTAAAAGACAGAAGAGAGACTTTTGTTTGTATTTTCAAAGAAAACAAAAACTTGCACATATGAGAGCTATTCATTTTAAGGCCTTAGAGGTTTTGGTGACCAAAATTAAGTAACAAATTAAAGCTAACATTCCCTTTTGTAAATACTTCCATCAGATTTTAAACAAAATGTGTTTTGCATTTAAAATCATTGCCTTCTATATCTTTATCTAAAAGGCAACGTGTTATTAACTTGTACCTTAAAATGTATTGCTGGTTATTTATGTGAATTTCAATCAGAATTTCCACTCAAATGTCACTGAACACAAATTAGGAAGAAAAAAATGTCTTGCGTATAAATTGGGCTTTCATTGCTTAAATAATTATATATATAGCTTAAAATAATTATTAAGACACTTTATTATTACATTAAACACATGCACAAAATCCATGCCCCTGGCAAAAAGCTAACAAGATTAGTGTAAACCTAATATATAGTTAGAGTCAATGTATTTTACTGACTAGTAAGACTCAGCCTCTTTCTTTGGGAAAAGAACAAAGAAGCACAAGTGCAAAACTAACTTAAAATAATAATTTAAAATAACCATATAAAATCAAGGTGTCATGCTTGTTAATGTAAGTCACTTTGTATTAACTTGGCTATGCTTTCACCATGTATGCACCAAATTTAAATACTATTCTGATGGTATGTCAGACCTAAGCTAAAGCAGGGGGGAAGGTAATTGAAGAGCCCTAGATTTAATAACCACTGCAAATTAATTCCACAATATTTAAATACACCTACTTTGTATGAACAATTCAAATGTTTCCAAGGAAATAATTTTTCACCTATAAACTATCACTTGTCTCATTTTACGTACATCACGATAGCCTGAATCAATCAGTTCTGCAGGTTTCTACAGCATGCAAGCTAAGAAATATTTCCTAAAATGAAAAAGGAGACTGATATCTTTAGCAAATTACATAATATACATAATTATTCAGCAAGCTATTTTGAAAGCTTATCACTTTAAATAACCTCAACCACTATGATTTATGAATTGTGTTTTAAGTGTATAACTGTACCTAAAATACAGTACAGAATTGTACCTGAAAGTAAAAAAAAAAAGTATCCGTATTACTATTGCATCTTAGCCTCTAAAGCCATATACAAGTCAGCATTTCATTTTCACATCTTCTAAAGTTGATAATTTTGTACTTGTATTTTGCTCACTCATTTGAAAACCACAGAACTAAAACCAAAAAACAAACAAAACATCCAAAACCAAACCAGAACCCTTTTTTTTCATCCCCTACAGAATGTTAACACAATACTTAACCTTTCAGGCTTGAAAAAGCATGGCTGCTGAGAAAAGGAATTTTACTCAGGAAAATTTCCCCAACTGACTAGTAGTAACAGCTCAGAAACTATCCTGGTTTTCACTTTTCTTTCCTTCATGGGTAAGTGTTTTCAATACGAATAGTATTTTGCTCTGTGCTGTAAATAGTCCTGAATAGAGTATTTAACTTTGCTATGAAAAACGAATTAAACATGGGTGTCCACAGCAAGACTAGTATACTCTTTTTCTCTCTCCAATGTATGTTTTTCAGTTAGGTACAGATAAGCTGATCTGGCCAATACTATTATAACCTTTAATAATCTTTAAAACAAATATTTAACACTGGTATCAGTTAAACAAACCCCTCCCTCTCTTTGGTTTCAGGACTTTTTCATTCTATTAATGCATCTTCTCCCTAGAACTTGGGAGTGGGGTGAGTGAAGCCCAAAAACATAGAACTTACTTTGGCAAAAATTCCAAATCCTTAAAAACTAGAGAGCACACTTACATTTTAAGATCTTACTGCTGGAAGAAAACCTGAATACTTTTTATTTAAAACAGGCAGAATCAGAACTGTCATCTGTTGCTGCAAGATCCCATTCTGAAATTCTCCCTTTAACTAAACGTTCAAAAACTTTTACTCGAGACATTAAGAATTTCTCCTGAATTGGGGGGAGTGGAGGGTGGGTGCGGGGGGAAGAACTTAAAAAGAGATATATTTGCCTAGACGGACTTCTGGTCTGATTCATGACAGCTATTCTTTCAGTAGGCTTAACTTAATGAACATGTGCATCAAAGAGGAGAAGCACTGTTAAGATTTAAGACAAAAAACAAACAAACAAGAAAAACCACGAATCTGCCATCCCCATGCAGTATGGGACAGCATTCTCATAAGACAGATACACAAATCACCTGGGCTAGTCGTAACGCAAAGTCGAACATGGTCTTTGCCCTATGGATCTCATCTAAGCCTTGCATGAATTTGCATTAGGAAAATGAAAAAAAAATAATCCTTATTTTCAGCTTCCTTTGTCACTGAAGTATTGCAAGGTTTTCTATTAAGAGAAATTACTTACAAGTGCATAAGAGGCACTATTACATATGTTTGCAGCTTCACAATAGCACCAAAATAAGTTCATGCCTTTAAGAAAATGTGGAGTACTTCAACTGAACTACTCCAATCAGAGCTAGTCACAAACACTAAATACTATGTATCAACAAAACCACCAGAAGTAGTAAAATGTTCTGCTGGTACGTTCTGTTTTCAGTACAAGAAGTTATGGGAAGGGGACACAAAACACTCGCTTTTATCACCAGAAGCTTTCCTCCCATTTCATCTCACACTTGCTTAGTCCCCACATGAATATAAATGCCACATCTTTACGGATTTTTAAAACGTCAAGTTTGCTGTTAGGTTTAGTGCAGATTTTTAATTTTTGAGATGTTTGGAGACCACTGTTTTATACAAATTTCAGACCTACGTGTCACACTTAACTCTGTTTCTCACAGACTAACCTTGTTAAACTTTTAACTGAAACACTAGAAATTTTGCCTGTTAATATGCTTCTGAACACGTCTGTTTGGAAAATAAGGAAGTGATTAGCCAACATGGCTTCATTAAGGGCAAATCATGCCTGACAAATTTGGTGGCCTTCTATGACAGCGTCACAGCACTGGTGGATAAGGGAAGAGCAACTGACATCATCTACCTAGACTTGTGCACGGCATTTGACACCATCCCACACGACATCCTTGTCTCTAAATTGGAGAGACATGAATTTGATGGATGGACCACTCAGTGGATGAAGAACTGGCTGGATGGCCACACTCAAAGAGTTGCAGTCAATGGCCCAATGTCCAAGCGGTGAGCAGTGACAAGTGGCATTCCTCAGGGGTCAGTACTGGGACCAGTACTGTTTAATATCTTTGTTGGCGACATGGATGGTGGGATTGAGTGCATTCTCAGCAAGTTTGCCCATGACACCAAGCTGTGTGGAGCAGTCGACACGCTGGAGGGAACAGATGCCATCCAGAGGGACCTGGACAGGCTAGAGTGGTCGGCCCGTACCAACCTCATGAAGTTCAACAAAGCCAACTGCAAGGTCCTACAGATGGGCTGGGGAAATCCCAAGCACAAACACAGGCTGGGCAGAGAGTGGATTGAGAGCAGCCCTGAGGAGAAGGACTTTGGGGCGTTGGTGGATGAGAAGCTCAGCATGAACCGCCAATGTACGCTCACAGCCCAGAAAGCCAACCACATCCTGGGCTGCATCAAAAGAAGCGTGGCCAGCAGGCCGAGGGATGGGATTCTACTCCTCTACTCTGCTCTGGTGAGATCCCACCCGGAATACTGCATCCAGCTCTGAGCCCCCAGCATAAGGACATGGACCTGTTGGGAGTCCAGGAGGGCCACGAAGATGATCAGAGGGCTGCAGCCACCTCTCCTGTGAGGACAGGCTGAAACAGTTAGAGTTGTTCAGCCTAAAGAAGAGAAGGCTCTGGGGAGACATTATAGCAGTCTTTCAGTACTTAAAGGGGGCCTACAGACAAGGTGGAGAGGGACTCCTTATCAGGGAGTGTAGTGATAGGACAAGGGGTAATGGTTTTAAACTGAAAGACAGTAGATCTGTATTAGATATCAGGAAGAAATTTTTCACTGTCAGGGTGGTGAGGCACGGGAACAGGTTGCCCAGAGAAGCTGTGGATGCTCCATCCCTGGAGGTGATCAAGGCCGGGCTGGATGGGGCTTTGAGCAACCTGGTCTAGTGAGAGGTGTCCCTCCCATGGCAGAGGGGTTGGAACTAGATGATCTTTAAGGTCCCTTCCAACTCTAACCATTCTATGATTCTATAAATCAGTAAGGTGAGGTTTTAATCTCAAACCACAGACATTCAGAAAAACAGTATCATAAGGCAAAGAAAGGAGATACAAGAGAACTGAAAAAAATAACCTGGAAGATGTGCTACTAAACTTATTGATTTGTTTTAAACACTTTACAATGAAATACAGAACTTTAGTATTTACGTTCCAATTTCCTTCCTCAAGCACAGCTCTATTAATGTTTTCTTTCCCACAGTTTGGCAAATGAACACTAGTTTCAGATAAATGTATAGTTTGAAAATGAAAATATTTTCTAGACATTAATTCTGTCTTCATTTTTCAGTGGAGCATGCTTTGACCAAAACCTTAACAGTGATGCTCATCTTTGAGGCACGTGTTCATTAAATCAAGCCTATTGAAAGACTAGCTGTTATGAATCAGACCAACAGTCCATCTAGCCCAAACACCTCTGAGTCACACTGGAGGTTCACCACTGGTTTCCACTGTCTGAGACACTGGGCAAGAACCAGGAAAGCCTGTGGCCATGCTATCCCTGGGACAGTCTTTTAGTTTCTGGACTTTGGGGCACTGTAGGTGGCAAAATAGAGTATTTATGTTGAACAAGCTAAACTGGTAAAAAACACCCAGAAATGGGAAGTGTGGAAAGGAAGAGCAAGGACTTTGGAGGTTTTGGGTTTTTTTTATTCTTCTGTGGTTACAAGTGTTGGTCACGATTTTAGTTTCCAACAAAATGTTCTTGAAAAGCAAGAAGATACACATAACAACTCAGACCTATTTCTCCTTTGTCACATTCTAAGTATAAATATTAATTTTGTTATCTAACCATACTTAAAATAACTTATTAAAACAGGATTGTTCAGTATTAATTTGTTTTAAGTCTTCTTTTCCTGGCTAACTGCCAAAACAGTTATAATGCTATACAACTGCAATACACAAGAGATTCATAGTACCCTCTAATTACTCTTTAAATACCTCACACAAGTAGTGCCTTTTCTTACAGTCGTGAGGGCATTAAGTATGGTTGAAAATTTCAAAACCTTTAGCCCACATACTGTATTTTTCTTCCTGAAGCTGAGCTTGACATGCACCATCAGAAAGTCTGCCTGAACGATGGGCAAACATTTGGAACGGGACTGAACACCATCCTCCACTCTGACCCTTCTTTTGCTAGGGGGCCATCAGTCCTGGTAACCATAACTGAGACCTGACCGCATTCACGCTCTGTCATTCACACCATGAATAAAACACTATTACTGTCTCAGTTTTGCAAGCTTAGACGGTGCTTTGGGCATGTGCAAACAAAGGGAATTAACCCCACTGAACCAAAGTCTTCCAATATGAAGACTGACTTTAAGTATCTGATTAACACCACAAATCGCTTCTGAAAGTTTCCCCAGAAAGAAGTTGAGGCCCTAATTTACAAAAATTTACCTATGTGGGTGTGTTTACTCAACAACTTCACTGTCAACAGAAGTAAATGAAGTTATTCACTTTTGTAAGCCTGGTCTAGCTGATCCTAAAATCTGAACTGAAAGGGTAGCTCCAAGCTTCTGAAGAATCATTTATTTTTCCCAGATTACTCTAGACTCATGGTGTGAAGAAAACCACAGAAAGATGTGTCTTAAGACACAAAAGTTTTTCATCCCCCGACGTACCAATTTGAAAGACAAATTATTTGAAGTCAATAGCACCAACAGAATTCAAAATTTATGTAATCATTTAAGATACAGACGTAGTCAATATAGGTACTTATTAGAGTCTCATATAACACTATTATAACAGCATTTGCCTTCCAAAAATACAAAGATAATGCACAGCCAGGTTAGCAAAAAAAGTTATCCGATTTCCTGTGCGACATCTTGGAGTACTCAAGAAGCTGAAAGAGAGATGATGCCAGTCTGAGGTTTTAGCAGTTGTTACCTCTTCGGCACTCTCTAACCATACCCTGTAACATTACCTGACACTATAGTCAAGAAAAATCAAAACAAAACCCCAGTCTCAGCCACAACAGTCAACACTGCCAAGGATCTGCTTACCAACGATCCCTAAGGCAGTACCCCGCTGGGCTGTGGGGCCCGGATAAAAGCCAGGGCTAGCAGTCCCCACAAGGAGACCCTCAGCTCAAGAGCTCATTTCAGCTGAGCGCGACTGTAATCCACTGACTTTTGGGACATGCCATGAAACCTGGTGCCCTGTGCAGATGCCTACCCAAAATGACAACAGAAAGAGTATTTTCCATCCTATTTCCAGTTATCCTTTACATTTTTAAAGAATATGTGTTTAAATCTAAAGGGAACAAAACTCATGCATAAGTCATAGAATTTACTTACTTAACTTTTAGCATTAACATTACTATCATCTTGATCTCTGATGCTGCAATCAGCTGTTCATGTTAACTTTACCTAAGGGTGCAGTCCCACTCGTTTCAATAACTTGCTTTAGTGCCAGTTTCTGTTTTGATGCATTAGGACCATTAAGGATTAACCTCCACAGGAGGAAATAGCAGTAAGAATGACCTCTTAAAACCTAAAATTAAACTTGTCCTACAGTTAGTTGACAGCATCTTTTCAACATGACTTTTTCCCTACTAAATTCAGCATACATATGGGAATTTGTCCAGGTTTGCCTTCAAAACCTGGCAATGATAACACAGTCTGGAACCTCACAGCTCTAAGCCATTGGTTTGAATGGAGCCAGGGACTATAGTGACTGAAAGAAGTTACCATATGGCAACCATAAAGCAGGTTGTATTAAAAAAAAAAAAACAAACCCAAAAAACTTTGTGACTGCTACATCATAAAATTCATAACTATAAAATAGCATCCTACTGGCATTCTCAAGGAGAACAAAAATGAAATAAATAGAGAATGAACTATCTACTTGTATTTGGAGGTGGCTCCTCCAGGACAAAAAACTAAACCATTCTGCTACAGTAGTTTGAGAAACTACATTTCTCCCTCACTAATCAATCCGTTCCACTGACTAGCAGAGGACTTCCAGTACTAAAAGCCTGAAACCTTTCACAAGGGCTTTGCAGAAACCACAGACTATGTATGCACAGAAGGTGTCCTATCTGAAAAAGGCCAGTTGATGTGACGCAGCAGAATAGGGACATGTTCCTAAAGTAGTCTTTGTGTTAATGCTGACACCGATTTTTAAATTAACATCAAGGTAGCTTACTGAAACTGTGATCAAGGTATGAGGCAAAACAGTTGGATCCAAGTAGGGAATACAGATGAAAGAATGTATTTCTTTTAACTAACGGTTTGAACACAAGGAATTAGCTATTGAAAATATACAGCTTTTGTCTGCAGACAGCGCATATAGACAAATAAAACCATGCAGCTACTTTGTTCATAAAGTAAACTTTGACCACGTAAACTGACATGTGCCACACCACAGACTTTCGCATCACTGTCACGTGACAGCCATCAATTTATTGGAGCAAACAGTGTGTTGATTTCACTCTTCAGGAGCCACAGGAAGTATGCAAAGCTCAAAATAAAGAATATTCCTCTAGTGCAGAAGTGTAGTTCTCTGTTCTGCTACAGGAATATTGCTAAAAAACCTAAATGGTGAGCAGCAGTTTTTCAATAATTCTGTTACACGGTATGCAGCACACCAAAGATTTATTGCGTATTTTCCTAGCGATTTCAAATAACATAGCAATTTAAATATAATTTCAATTTTATTCGTGTTTCATAGCCAAAGAACTGCTGTTACACAATAAATATTCCCCTGAAAATCTCTCTTTATAATACGAAATACAGCTTAAACCTACCTCGGGCTCACTACTCTCATTCTAAATGAAGTTCTTCAGATTTCAAAGAGCAGTACTGGACTCCAGATACTAAAAAAATTATTGAAAACTGGACCAGTAGCTCTGTGAGCAGCAAAACCAGGGAGGCCCCATTTCCTGCATCAGTTTCCAGCTTGAGATAAGTTTTGACATGAACTCTCTGGTGTGCAGGTTAAGAGCTCTCTTCTACCTGGTTTCTTTACTTTCACAAATTTTGTAGGAATTGCTCACTCTGCTGCCAAATTTGTTTGAAAATGGCTAATGGCCAGAAGAGTTATTAGAGGGGACTGATGGCACACAGGTACTGCAGTTGCATTTGAGCCACACCTCCTGAGGAAATAAAGCTCACAAAACCCATGGAATAATTACTGGCAATCGCTGCTACCAACTGTTGTCACCCTTTCACACACCTGGTATCGCTGGATCTTTTTCTTTGAAATTCAGCACAGCGCCAGTGCTGCTCTCTTTCTGTTCCCATCACAGATGCTACCTCATCCCAAAGTTAACCCTGACACCCCGGCTGTGTAAAACACACCCATGGTCTCCGGTCTATGCCCATGTTTAGCAGGAACCCCCCCACAGCTAAATTTACAGACGTGAATCAGAAACACAAGTGGAAGTGCAAGATTTTGTTGTTTAGAAAGGAACAGTCCTTAAAACCCGCAGAAACATAGTTACAGGAAAACTGTACTGCCTATTGACAGACACGCTGCAAGTGTAACTGACAAGGCAATTTTATTAGAAATCGCTCTTCAAGTGCACGCTTTCCAAAAATGAAAGGAAAAGCCTCAGGTAAACTTTAGTATCTTGCTTCCCTGACTAAAGGTCAATTTTGGTTGCAACATTTGCCTGAAATTTCATTCAGCTGTCGATGAATTATTAAGAGAAAGACAATACACCTTCCTTGGCAACATGCTCCAAGTTTTAAAGTGTTTTGGATCATTCTGCCAGTTTAAGTAAATCCACACATCTATTTTTTAACTAATGTCCAGTCTCTGCTTAGGGTCAAGTCCACCAGGCACATCCAAATACACCTTCTTAACAACCACGAGGTTCAGAAATATTTATAACCTAGTTTTCCCAAGGCAAAGTGGCCTGTACCCACACCAGACATCTGGAAGGGACCATTC
Source organism: Charadrius vociferus (assembly GCF_000708025.1). Lineage (NCBI taxonomy): Eukaryota > Metazoa > Chordata > Aves > Charadriiformes > Charadriidae > Charadrius > Charadrius vociferus. The sequence goes on along the minus strand of NW_009648712.1, from coordinate 1,042,876 downwards.
CGAAACGAATGTGACAATATATAATGGAGAAGCCACACTCGCCCCTCGGCCTGAGGGATGCACACACACAACTCCATGCAGAGCAAGCCCACGGGTCCACACAGCGCGGAAAGTTACCCACAGCCTCCGCAGGCGCGGGGGGCCTGCGCCTGGCCAATACGTTCATTTATTTTTTTATTTATTTTTTTTTAAACCGTAAGGAAGACGGGGAGGCTTGATGAAGTGTGATGACTGAACATTTAAATTAATGACTCAGAAATTTAAAGCAGTCGTGTTCCTACTCGATGAAGGGAGAGAACAGTGAGGGGAAAAAAAAAAAGAAAAAAAAAGAAAATTAATAGGAAATAATTCCACGCAGGCCAAGCTACAGGCGACTCACAAATCAATTCCCTGAATTTCTCCCTTTTACATCCTCCAGCCCCGGGCCGGCGGTGCCGGCACTCGGCTCCCTGCGCCCGGCAGCC
>NW_009648712.1:999850-1041214 GCF_000708025.1 Charadrius vociferus | reverse complement strand
CCGCCGTATCGGTAAAGCCCCTCTCGACAGAGGACGCTGAACCTGGAGGATTTCGGCGGCGGAACCCCTTCGGCCTGGTGTGGGAAAAGCGAAGAAAAATAACTTTAAAACTCCTCAGCCGGGCGTCTCCAGGTGGGCCGCGGCTCAGGCTTGGTAAATTTTAATTTCTTTGGGCCGAACAGCTGCAAAGCGATGGTTCTGAAGTGAGGGGGTTGCGGGGGACCGGGGCGCGGCGGGCGCGGATTAGCGGTTGCGGCCCGGGGCCGCGCAGTGCCGCACCGCGGGGGAAACCTGTCGCCCCTAAACCTCGGCCAACAAAGAACGAGCCTGTACATAACGCACCAGTAACTCCCTGGTATGTGATGTTACGGGTTTCCCCACTCACCGCCATTCCAGAAGTCCGCGTTTCGCATGTGAGGAAATAAATAAATAAATAAAGCCAGCCCCAACCAACAACCGAAAAACAACACATCGGATTTGTGTCAAGGTGGGCTTCACGGGGAAAGGTCGTTCAAATGCATCTAGTCTTCAGAGTTGCTGACTGCAGGAGGAAGTGAAAGAAAAGAAAAAAAAAAGATAACCCTAAAGAACCAAAGTTATTGAAATTTAGGTGGGCGGTTCTCGTTTGGCATTATCTTTTATCGTTTTCAGCTCTCTTAACAGTCAAATTTGGGACTTGAATAGCGTTTATGTCTCTTGCCTCGTTATTTGGTTCAAAGGCTGAATATAAAACAGTAATTGTATTGATCACTAATGATAATCTAACATAACATTTTTAATCTTAAAAAAAAGGACATCCAGTTTATCTTCTGGACAATGCTGTAGAGTAAAGCCATTTGTATTTTTTTAATTTAAGATAAAGCAAATACACATATTTGCTTTTACAGGACCATAAATACACTAAGCAGTTAATAAAATACAAAAAAGCAAAAGTGTTTTAGATTTGGACACTCCTCACCATAAATCGTAGTCACGTAATCCTGTTAGAGTGGTGGAGTTTATCATGTTCCTGTTCTGTCAGGAGCCTAAATCACATTATACAGAATTGATTTTTAATTTAGAAATCAACAGAGTTTTACAAATGGACCTGGGCGATGAATTACTTAACTGAGGAGGAGTGTTTGCAGACTGGTCAGAGCTCTGGGTCTGCCATGGCTTCCTGGCACTGTCTGGGTTAATGGTAGTCTTGAGTGAGAACAAGGTTTGACCCTCCAGTATCAGTTGTGGGGTTTTTATACACAGGCGAGCATTGCTGTGTGGTTACTCTTACAGCACAATGGTAAAACTTGCATATCTGAAAAGCAGAATGAGCCCTAAGTATGTTATCATCTTCATTATGTTTCAAAGTTATGCATTTTTTAAAGATTTTTTTCAGCATTCGGCTGAAGCTTTATATATATATATATATATACACTGGCTCTTGCCAGCTGTCACTGTAATTTGACTTCTAGGGTTCAGGCCTGGGGTTAATAGATAGGATTACATAGCTGTCCTGTCTCCCAGCACCTGGCTGTGCCCACGTGGCACCAAAAGGTTTGTTGGGATTCTTAGTCCATCACACCTCTTCCGTTGCTTTCTGCCCTTAGGAATTATTTGGTGGGTTTCTGAAAGACTGAGCCCCTAGCTGTGTCCTCCACTTGCTGTCATAGGTGTACATGTGCTGTTGGCTTCCACGGATGGTACTGGGGCTGCACCAGTGATTGACTCTAGTCGATAGCGGAGAGACCGGCACGCGTAGTTTCAAGCACAGTGTGATTAAAATAGCAGAGCAGTTGGGGAGAAGACGAGATGGCCGGTCCCGTAACTGACAGCAAGCTCAGACCCACACCATATGGGCGTGAAAGGATAGATGAGGGTTTGAATCGGGAGTCTTGGAGGCTAGACATGCTTTCATTGCAGTGGAAAAATTGGCTGCTTCTTAAATTGTCTTGCACTTGTCGCCGATAGTCTGAGTGTTCCTCATTTTTATAGGGAAACATTGAACAGGTGACTTAAACCCATCAAATTGCTGGTGGTTCAGTCCGTTTAATCCTGCACTGGAGGGGGCTCGGGGGTGTCATTGCCACCTTCTGCCTACCAGCCAGCCTGCAACCTGTCGCCACGTTTTACCTCCCTAAAACTCCGTTACGCTGCTGCTCGGCTGTTACTGAGCAGGCTCTGGAATCCCTTGCAGTGATGGGAGTGCTGTGAGCCGTGCGGGTGGACTGACACCGCTCCATATTTTGCTCAGGAGCCATCAGCTGAAACCGGCACCAGTCTCAGCTGCAAGTCAGCCGAGGTCACTGCCTGCTTTCAGGAATTTCCCGTCCCTTTTATTCTTGTGGTTTAAATTATTTTTTTTTAACTTTGCCCAGGAAGGGGAGAGAGCAGCTGTCCTCGTATGCTTTAGCATGGCTGGAACGTGGTGTGGGATGTTACTCGCTGTAGGGGTTTGTCACTGCCTTTTGCTGGATACAGTTTACCAAATATCCCTTCAAACAGGCTCAGCGCTCACTAACTCCTCAACTGCATTGGGTATTTAGTTGTCATTAATGTGCAAATAGTATGGGCAGAATGCCTTCCTAAATGTAGGCTGTCTTTTAAAATTATCAAATACTTGAATTAATTTCTAAAGAATATGATAATTTTTACAATCATAATTTTTTTTTTAAATTACTAAATGATTGGTAGGACTAATTACATGTTATGCTAAATGAAGTATTTTTAAGGATATAAGGGGGAATACAGAGCAGAAAGAAAGAGGGAGGAACAGAGGAATAGAGATGGAGGAAGGCAGACTAAATAGTTCAGGCATTGATGTGGGTTCAGTGATTTGTGATTGGGGAATACAGGACTTGTATCCAGAGATTTTGAAGGAGATGGGCAGATTGATTTTCTGAAGAGCTTTAATAGTACATGCCAAAGGTTAACCTATGGTACACGTTATGGTAACTTGGAAACATTGAGACATTCTTGAAAACACTTGGTGGGATTGTTTTTCTATAAATTTGAATAAACAGAAAAATATTGTGGTCTCCTGCAAACACTTTTTTCTTTTAAAAGAAATAAAAAAATATTCTTGACCTAAATTTGTTCCTTCATTTTGAGAAATAACTATGGTAGTCAAGGCCTCATCCTAGCTATCACTTACTCTTTAAAAGTGTGGAAAACAATGGTGTTTTATAGCAGCATCTCCTAAAATTCATGGACCAAGTTCCCATTGCTCATCATACAAAAAGCAGTTCTTCTTGGAATTAATTAGTATTAGCCACATGCTTACTTTTAAGCACTTGCATCAATATATTTACGAATAGGGAGTCTAGCAAAGCATGGATATTTCTTTTCAATCTGAATATTCTCAGTGTTAGTCGAATAAGTGGGTAGTTTTTGTTTTGCCATGTTAATTTCTTCAAGTGAAGCTATTAATAAAATCATTGATTTTTGAAAGTGAAACATCTTCCTTGAATATAACGTAAATTACATATGAATATAGTAGGTCAGCAAGGAAATGGAGTGCTAAGTCACTCCGTGATGGATCTGTCATTGTTTTCCTACTTTAAAGCAAGTATTCTATTTAAGCTTTATGTTAAACTTCTAAATGTTTTTGTCACAAATGTCCTGTTTTGCCTTAAAATGCTTCTGCATCTCCAAATACCCGGGATCTTTGTGTTTGTTGTGTATATCTATTTGCAAGATTAAATATTCCGTTCTTTCTCAAATAGCATTTCTGTTTGATCTTGTGTAACATGACTGATTACTTATGCATATTATACTTTCAGCAAGTATGTGGAGGGTTCTTTTTGAAAAACATTGATTCAAACATTGGGTTTGAAAGTATTTAAACTTAGTTTTGAAAGCATGCTAGACTTTATCTTGGAAAACCCCGTACTTCCAAACCTGTTGCTATTTACATTTGTGTCACATCCAGTTATATCAGACACGCTGGATTACATTGTATAATGAAAGCCGTATTGCTGTACTCTAATCTTTATCTCTTTATATCCGATCTCCTTTGAATTGCACATGAGTATTGCTTATGGTTACTTAAAATAACTACTGCTTTTGTTTCAAGGGCAGTGCTATATATGATGAACACTTAACACTCAACCCCACTTTGGCAGCAGCTACACATCCTGTATCTTTGGCTCTTGTATGATTTAATTTGAAAGCTGCACAGATACTTTTTTTTTTCATTTAAATTTCATATTTGAAAAATCTGAAGCCTCTGAAATCATATGTCTTGAAAAATTTAATGCATTTACTTGGGCCACTGTGCTCTTCTGAGAGATTTGGGAGGTGTGCTCTCCTCCTCACAAAGTGGGACATGTACTCTTAGTCAGAACAGAAAGGGACAAACAGTAGGAGAAAAAGAATAATGTGTGGTAAAGCTGACCTGAACGGACTTTGGTTTTGACATCACTGCTAGAGTTGTTCATAGCCTTTAAGAGACTTCTGACCTCATTTGGTAGTCAGTATAAAGGAGAAATTTTTTCTGACTTTGGGAGAGTTGCACATACATGTATTGGTTATACTTATTTTCTTATTCTTGCGCTAACTGTCTAAGATATTAATGTGGAAAAAATGCTTAATAATGTTATTGCCTGCAAAATCCAAGTTAATACAGCATTTAGGGAGCACTGCTAGGGGATTCTGCATGAAAGTCTCCTCTTTTCCAGGGTACCCTGAATTTTAGCTGTTGAACACACATGCAGTTGCAGCGCTTTTATACGTGACTTCAGAAAATGAAGCCAAATGAAACAGAACTCAACAACTTTCTTTTTACAAAGACATAGCAACTGTATATGGAGTCTTGGTGTGGCCCTGTGGGACCAGGCTTTCCTAATCAGCCTCTCCTCCACCCACCCCATCATTCTTGTCCCTGCTGTATTCCCCATCTTATTCTCATCATCATTGGGTAGTTCTTATGCTCAGCCTTGCTCGACTCTGTATGGTCCCTTCCTCTGAGCTCCCACCCTGACTAAAGATGGACAAGTTCCTCAGGCCTGTGTCAGTGCCCTTTATTATGCATTAATGTTTAACAGATCTTCTGAATTTTCCATACCAGGTTATTATTCTTGCCCTAATGTTTTGAGGATAATTGTGCGCCACAACCCTGGGCACCAGAAAGCCCTCCTTCTTAATTTAGAGACAAATGTGATGGAGTTTATTACTTTGGGAATAGTTCCAGGAACAAAATCATCCCCTCAGTCTGGGATGCCAGACAAATCCTTAGAGTGTAGCTTCGATCAGGATGGGGCTGTCCATTATTGCGGTGTTCACCATTACAGGTGGACATAACTGTTGTGCACCATTTAGAGATCTCAGAAATCTGGAGAGCCAGCAGATGTATGGGTTTTTTTCTCAACATGCCCTGTATCTCTGTTCTTTCTCTCCCATCTTCCGTTTTCTTGTCACCATTCCTTCAACTGGAGGTTACAGTCCCCTCAGGTCTGCCGGCATAACTACAACTATAGTTTTTTTCCTATACTTTTGCAGTTCTGCCAACATGATCTTAGTTCATTTAGCTGTCCTAATAGTTTTTGAAAAAACAAGATTGTGTTGATGTGACTTTGTAGGGACTGACATATATACAGTTGTGCTCACTGACATAAGGAAAGAGATAACAACTTAGGGAGGAAACCAGTGACTTCTTATCTCTCCTCGGCTGCAGCCAGAACAGTTTGAATTTTCTGAAATTTCAGAATTTAGGAAGCCCTAATGTGATTGCATTGACAGATGAGGAGAGAGCAGTGGTTGCGGGGCATCGGAAAGACTAGATGGCTCTGTTTTCCTGATGTTTAACTGCTGCTTGGCTCTGTGTGCATCTTTCTCAGTTCCCAACCCACTCCAGATAAATACCCTTTGGTTTCCTTATTGCTGTCTGCTTTGCTGCCTTGAAGCAGCTGCAGTCTCTTCCATTCTGAGAATCTGTGTCAGGGCGTTTGAGAGAGTCATGACCGAGGGAGCCAAGGTAACAACTACTCAGGAAGAGGCATTTGTGGAAAACCTGGTTTTTAAAACCTGAAAAACACATTGAGAGATGGAAGAAGTCTGGGTTTATCAAAACTTGGCAATTGCCTGCCTCACTGCTCTGTCACTTGCAATGTGGAAATCTGCTGCTTTCTCATATTAGAAGGAAGCAACTTTGCCAACTGTGTTGAGGAGAAGCACCTCTACTTCCGAACTGGATGCAGTCGTTTGACATTTAGCAAGTCTCCCATGCAGGTGTCAGGGATATGCCTTTTGCAATATACGTTAATAATACATCCACATCTGACATGACGGTAAGTAAGCCTCTGCACAATCTCACTTTGCTTGTAGGGGCTTAGTAGACCTAAGGTGAGTTCTCCAAAAACTCTATCTGCGTATCCTCCCACAAGTCCTACTCGCCAAGGAGGCTGGAGGTGCTCCGTTCCAAGGCTTCAAAGGCTAAGCCAGCATTTCTTTGCAATTAGGTAGGAACGCAGAGCAGGAATGGACCTCCCACCATGCAACAACTATTGTGGGAAAGTGGTAGCGGCCCTTCCTTCTCCACCCCTCGCTTAAAAAGAAAAAACGTACAGGAATGAATAAATAGGGAAGACTCTGCTTCCGAGTTGCTCTCTTTTTATTCTGCAGGCTCCTGATTCTGTTCTGCTGTTCTATCACTGTGCTTTTTGAGCAGCTGGCTCTCGGTGGGGGAGAGTGGAACAGAACCCAGCCTGAGCCCCCCTCCATGAGTGCTGAAACCGGTGATGATACATCACGGATGCTCAGAACCTTTTTGTTCATATTCTTCAAAAGGGAAGAAAAAAGGCTGCTGTAAAGGTTCAGGAGAACTAAGTACATGCCATGAATTCAGAACTGGAAGCTGTAAAAAGATATTTTTTTTTTTTTTTTAGGAAGGAGAGTTTTTACCGATGTACATTTCTCCAAATTTTGAGTTGTTCTAAAAAAGGGAGCTGGCAAGTATTCCTTTTTTTTTTTGTTCTTCTTTGAATATGCAAGTAATTGATCCTGTTGTTTCAGGGAACTGTAAAATGTTGGAGGGAATACAAAAATATTTGATTTTTTTAAAAAAGTAACATTGTATTTCACTATTTTTTTAATGTTTCCTACATTTCATTCGCCACTTTGTGGAAGCCAGATAACATTGCATATCTGGTATTTCATTTCTCATGGAATAAATTGTATGTGATGGGATAAAAAGATACATTTATCATTCTCATAATAATAGGGCAATGCTAGTTAATAATATGCAGACAAATGTAGCTAAAGAAAAGAAAAATGCTAGCTAAAAAAAAATACATGGCATTAAAGATTACATTACTATGACTTACATGTTGCTTCCTTCTGCTTGTTTTTCCTTTCACTTTTGGTTAAAGTGGGATTTTCCAAAGCACAAGGATTTGCTTATCCTACTCCTTGTTCCTTCAAAATAGAGCCTATTCAAAAATCAGACTGTGTTCAACATTGTCCCGTATTTTTGCTTTTGTTTTCTAATTGGGAAGAAAAATAAAACATGGAAAGTTCCAAAATATTTTGGTTTTAAAATATGGGTTTGGGACATCTTTGCTGCACCATCATAGCACAGCTAGAAGGGACTCTATTGTTCTTAATGGAAAATGTAATCCATTCAGGAACCCCAGATGACGGGGAAAATGAGGGACCTAAACCATGACAAACTCCTCATGAGTAATGACAAACCATCCTGAAGCAAAACATTTAGATTCGCTTGGACAGTTCAAAACATTTTGGGTTCTTCTTTATTTTCCCAAAGGGACATTACATTGTTTTGGCATAACCAACTTTTTCCTGTGGAAAAAAGTCAATATTACAGAAACCACTTTTCTATTAAAAACCATGAACAGAAAATTCTGGAGCAACAATAAAGGGAGGCATTCAAGCCAAAACCAAGCACATTTGAGACTGTCCTCCCTAGAGAATCTTATGACGGCTCCAACCTAGCAATAAGAATTTTATATGAAGGTAAGTGTATTTCATAGACACCAAACATAATGTGATGAAATCCGTGTGGCACGACTTAGTATGTTTCAACACATTTAAAATACCATGTTTCACAGAGGCACTCAAAAACTCTGTTTAAAAAATGTGATGGAGCTCTGGTGGAAGGCTTGGGCCTTTGAGGTGAAAAATTGCATCTGAGATTTCACAACTGTTTTGCTAGGAGTAGGCATTCTTAAAAAACTGAACACTGCTTTTTTAAAATGAATCTCTGTCCACCAAGCAAAAGCTTGTATGTTTAGAAACATACTTTTAGCATTAGAAACACACAGCAGAGTTCATTGTTATTTAGTGTTTAGAAATATACCGCTAAATTCATTTCTAAAAAACGGGCATAAACCTCTTTTTAATAGTGTGTCCTGGTTTGAGCGACACAGGACTAATTTCTCTTCTAATACTTGGGAAGACTGCACTTTTAGAAGACTCTAATGTCTGAATTTGTGAAAATATTTACTTTATAGCCAGCTATGGTGTGTGGGTTTCAAGGTCTCAGTGTTTTTGAGCTTGCCAGGTGAAGGGATGAGGAGGAGCGAGATTTAAGCACTTGACCCAAGCTGGCCAACAGGATTATTTCATACCATCAACGTCACATTCACTATAAATTGGAAAGTTTTCTGCGAAGTTCTCTCTCTCTCTTGATGGCTGCCACCCTGAGAACTTCATGCCCCAGTGCCAGAATCCTGAGCCCTGCCCTTCCTCCCGAAGCCATAGCGCTGGCAGTGTCCCACATTTGCTGTCCACTGCTGGGAGTGCACAGCTTCCTACTGATAGAAGCGGCTGAGTATAATCCTTGTATATTCTGTATTGGTATCGGGATCAATATTGGTTCTTTAGTGCTATTAATGTTACTTATCTAATCTTACTCTATTAAATCTGTTTATACTTCAACTCCTGGGTTTCCTTGTTTTTTCTCGATTCCCTTTCCCAGGTGGGGAGGGGTGATAGAATGATTGTCTAAACAACAATAAATTGTTATGGGTTTCTCAAACCATAACACAATGACAACAAGGTATTTTGGGGAAAGATATGGGATGTGGTACTCTTACTGAATTTTTAGGATACAGGTAGTTAGGATAACCTACCAGGCCATTTTCTGGCCTTGTAAAAGTGGGAGTGAGTCACTGATTTCTAGAACTGATGGCCATCTCAATGTCTATTTTTCAAGGCAGCTTCTGCTTTCAATGTGACAAACTTTCTTCTGTATCAGGGCAAGCTTCATCTTGACAATAGTGGGTGGAAGACAGACCTCGTTATTTTCCATTACCCAAGTTCATCACGTGCTTTTCTGAGTGTAATAAATGGGTAGTTCACCGAGTTTAAGAGCAGAAGTGACCAACAGACCAGCCAGTGTCAAGCGCTCTGAATATCCATCACCACTTCTGAGATTTCAGCCACACTTGAGCCCAGTCACTTGTGCCAGACCAAGTGTCCCATATTGATCATAAGGCACTGAGAGATGGGAAGCGCACAGCTTTGGGTGGCGTGGGCTTAAGGGACCTACGAGCAAGAAGAGCAGAGCAACGAACCAACTCAGGAACTCAACACGTATTTGAAGGTGGCTGTTGGCATCATGCCAACATCATCACCAGTCCCCATGGTGAGTCTGTTAGGTGCTTTCATAGTAAAAACTACAGCAATATAAGCAACCCTTGCTAGTCCAACGTGCAAAACGGCCACCAACAACTGAGCTTCATCACACCCCAGGGAATGCAGGGGTGCGGGGTCGTTGCAGGTTTATGCTGGTAAAATCTGAAAATGCTCTACGTGCTGCATGATGTTTCTGGGAATGTCAGTGAAGTCAAATTAAAATGGAAGAGTGGATTTCATAGCTGAGGGCTTCCCCTTGGAGCAGTTGTGGCTCTTCACTAGCTCAAAGAAAGCAAACTAAAAATGGACCCCCCTGAGGTTTGAAAGATACTTGAAGTGTATTGGATTTTTTAGTCAACGTCACCCGACAAATGGTGCTGTTTATTAATACATTCAGTGTGTTTCAGTATAATTTTTCTTGTCTTTCACCGCTTTTGATGAGGGTTTTTATTTCTGTAAGTATTTTGTTAGTCATTTCTGTAGGCAGCCAGGCAGCTGTTGCTGCAATCCATTTGTTAGTTGGTGTTGGCTCCGGATTTAACAAAATGCAACTGCACCCTCTTGTGGAAGCTAGTAAGTGGAATATTTTGTTTTCCTCGCACCACCTGGTTTATTTTTTTCTGAACAAGTCAAATAAAAACAAATAGCAGAAGTGTCCTGAGGCCACACAGCAACAAAGCTTCCCGGAGAACTTCAAAAAAAAAAAGCTGCAACTTCGGAATGTCTGAACTCAGACAGCCTTTGAAGACAAACTTCTGTGGGGAAGACTTTCAAAGGCACCCTGGGAGAGACCTTCCTGCCCTTGGCTTTTGTGGGGATGCCTATCATGATACATCCTTCAAGCGAAACAGAGTTGGTATAGCTATATGGATAGAAAAGGTACATTTACAACTAAGTCTAAGGACGATAACTCAGTATGAGTATCCAGCATGGACCTGAAAAATAGTTTGTGTTCATTCTCTATAAGTGCAAATCCTTGAACAGAGGTGTTGGTCTCCCTGTATGCGCTTACGGAAATATTGCATGTTGTTGGAGACAAATACACTTGTGAAGGGAATAGGTTTGGCTGCACATTAAAGGTTTAACTTTGAACACTCGTAAATCTCGACCTGTCGTGTTTTTTTCTGCGACTCCTGTGGACACTTTATTTAACATAAATGCATGTAAATTCATGAATGCATTTATACTGGTCTCTGAGGAGTGATGGCAGGGGAAGCAAGAACTCCTTCAACTGGTGAAGCAGGTATAATGGCATGTCCAACTTCCAATCTGCAGTATATGGGCTCGCAGAGAGAAGCTCATACAATATTTCCCTTACTTAAGAAAAAAATAAAAAAAGAAAAACTGTTTACAGGAAATTAATTTTCCTGAAAAAAAGCCTGCAACTTTTTTTTTTTTTTACTGTTAGTGTGAACACAAGGAGTTTCTGACTAAGATAAAATGAAGGAAATGCGGATTTTTTAAAAAATAATAATTAATCATGTCCTCCATAAGCAGAGACACTCACGGATAAAAGGGTAAAAATGCCCCCAAAGTAACAAGTTATTTGTGAAAATATCACTTTCCATGAGTAAATTTAAAAAAAAAAGATACCGAAAAATTTTATTTAGTTTTAATACATGAAGTATTCAAATGCATCAAACTCCCATGTAAGCAGCAGCTGGGTTTTATGGGCCATAGCACTGCTATTGTTTCTCAGAGCAAAGAATTAACCCAGAGCCTGCTCTGATGTCAATTAGGAAGCTGGAAGAATTTGTCTTGCTCTCTGCAAATGGTTAATTTAAAAAAAAAAAAAAAGAAAAAAATAACTGTTACACAGCATTTGATACCCTATTTAGAATTTAATGAGGTGAGTTGATTTGCATTTTTATGTCTGAACATGTTCTTGCACTGCCAGCATGTCTCACTCAGTGGTGAAATACAGCCTATTGGCACCTCTGGGTGGGGTAATAGAGATGCTGGTCTGAAAGTTGCATTTAAGGAGCCCTGGTCCAATACTAACATTGCCTTACCTGTGACAGGGCTTCTGCACTTTCTGAAATTCCACAGCAATCGTCACAGTGTTTAAAATCTGTATTTCTACTTGCTTCTCTCTTGTGCTTTTGCTCTGTGTTTTAAAGGGCCCTTCGCCATCCTCTGATGGTGTATGTTTCTGCAGTCAGTAATATGGCGCTTTACCCCAGATGAGGACGCAAGCCTAATTTTAACACCTCTGTTGGATATTTGCACTTGTCTTGTATGCTGTACTTCGTGTATATCTGGCAGAGCAGCGGTAAGCCTGGCACCGCGCTGGCTGACCCAGGAGGAGCAGCTACGGCTGCAGGTCTCTGGAGGGGGCTGCTCCAGCCGGCTTTGGGCTCCGTGGGCTAACGCAAAGGGAAAGAAAGAGGTCAAGTACTCTCATGGCTGTTGACGTTATAATTTTGTTACATCTTTCCACAGGGCATGCAAGTACACACAGGTGGATGGGCAAAAAGAGTTATGAGCACCCTCATATATGGGAAAGCTGCTTCTTGGAGTTCAGCGTGCATGGCTTCATGCCGCCAAACGCAGAAGGGCTCCTTTTATCGTGCTTCAATCACGGGAGCTTGCTCCTTCTCTTAGAGCAAGTATGGATGTGAAGTTTATGCAGCTGCATCCCTCTTTCAAGTTAATTATATCACTCCGAGCGCTTCAGCTATGATCCCACACTGCAGCGCCTCGTGCTTGAACCAGCCTGCCTATTTCCCTGGGCGTCTGCCACAGAGGTTACCTCCCTGCTGAAATCCTGGCATGTTACCTAGTCCTCTGTAATCTGAGTTTCTTCCAAGCTCACATACCCAGCATTCACTACTGTAGCCATGCCTCATGTCTCTGCATGATTTCAGCTGATTTCCCAGTCTCCCTTGGGGAAAGGAGTGTGTCCGGTCTCATTTAAAAAAACCCATTGCTGAAAGCCAAGGATCTACAAACAGATTGAACTGCCTAAAACAGTTCCTGCGTGGCTAATAAATAATGAAAAGCCATTTTTGAACTCCTAGCATTGATCCCTCGCTTTATAATCCTGACCATCTCTACCACACACAACCCCACATCCCTGGTCGCAGCTCCTCATCCCATACTCCAAATGTAATGCCATTTCCAACCCTAGCTTTAAACAGAACTTGACTTTAGGTTGTACTGGGCTTAAGAAATGCAGGAAGCAAAAATTTTCATTTCTTTCCACCCAGAACCCATAATCTCTGTCCTAGAATAGCTACAAAGCAGTGGCCCTCGTTTCTCATCATAAACAAATCCACAGTGTCAAAAGCACTCTTCCTCAAAAGCCTTGGAAAATCCATAAAGAAACCCAGATATTCATTTACAGGCAATCTGAATCTTACCAAATATCCTATCTTGCCCTCCAGCTTAAACATTAAACATGGATCCCCACTTGTGCTCCGGTTAAGGTAATTGGGTGTTCCTAGCATTAGGCTTTGCAAAACTCAACAATCGGCAAGACTCAGCTTTTCAGCTCATTTCTTCTGAAACTGAAACTCAAATATTAATAATCCTCTGCTAGATGCAGCCTTCCCAAATCTTGCATGTGTCACTCAGCCTTCCCAGCAGAAGCTCTTACCTATCCCCATGCACCTTCCAGGGACTAGGAATGAATGCGACTCATTGGTCTGGGCATTACTGGTGAACTTAAATTGTAATCCTGGCTGCATCATGGGCCCCAAATCACCAACTCCTTATGTCTAAACATTGTCCTTTCCCACAGTAATCCCAGCCCTTCTCCTCATGGGTGCTGCAGGATCTTGATTAATTTCTTCATTCCTTGCTGTCACAGAAATGGGACAATGGCTGGGGGTAGCAGGGGTGAAAAGAGAAGGGTCAGTTCTGAGCCTAGTGTTAGGGTTGGTTGTGAAGGGTCTAGAGCACAAGTCTTATGAAGAGCGGCTGAGGGAACTGGGGTTGTTTAGCCTGCAGAAAAGGAGGCTGAGGGGAGACCTTATTGCTCTCCACAACTACCTGAAAGGAGGTTATAGAGAGGTGGGGGTTGGTCTCTTTTGCCAAGTAACAAGTGATAGGATAAGAGGAAATGGCCTCAAGTTGCACCAGGGGAGGTTTAGATAGGATATTAGGAAAAAAAATTCTTCACCAAAAGCATTATAACAAGGTGCCCAGGGAAGTGGTTGAGTCACCATCCCTGGAGATATTTAAAAGACATGTAGAAGTGGCACTTAGGGACATGGTTTAGTGGTGGACTTGGCAGTGCTAGGTTAATGGTTTGACTTGATGATCTTAAAGGTCTTTTCCAACCTAAATAGAATAGATCCATGATTCTATGATTCTATGATTGGGATAAAGATTTGGGTTTTGAAAAAGAAAACACGAAAATCTGTGTTTATTGTGTATCCCTACAAGAACATCGCCTGGAATGGGGACTGCTGCTGGTAGGGGCCATTTCAGGGTGACAGCACGGGATAGGATGTGGGTCCCTGCAGTGAAGGCTGGAGTTGCAGCTGGAGGTTCAGAGGGAAAGGGCTGATCCAGAAAGGTGGCAGGGGATGGAGGTGCCAGCCACAACTGCAGATTAAACTGTAAGCTCTGGTTAAAGCTAGGGTTAGAGTTTGGCCCTAACCCAGGACTTAAGAGGGCTGAAGAGTCAGATGACTGCTGGACCCAAGACGTGCATGGGGTTAAGCTGTGGACTTACCTTGGTAGGGGAAAATAGCTCACTGTTTGAGCTGGTGCTGGAGGGGATGGTAGGATATATGTAAATGCTGTGGTTGGGTTAAGGTTAATGTTAGGGTTTGGTTCACAGAGATCTCAAGAATTCAGGAAAATTCAGGATCTTCTAAGATCTGTAGGACTTTGATCAGGAATGCAGCAAGGGTAGGCTAAATTTAAGTTCAGGGTAATAAAAGGTAGATAGCTTGATCTATTCTGGGGTAGAATAAGATTATTTTTATATCAAGGATTTGAGATTAAGTTTGGGTTCAGGAAGTGTTCATTTTACTGCTGGATTCTACAAGACGTACAGGAAAACCACGATCTGTGCTGGCAAATAATTTGTGGCTCATTCAGAGTCAGTTAGGAGTTTCTGGATGATGGTTAAGTGTAAGGATTAGGATGCTGAGGGGTAAATTACTCAGTTTGCTTCAGGTTAAGTGCAGCAGCTGATTTCAAGCAAAGAAATGATTTACACTTAGTCCTACAGTTACATTTAATGTTAAGTGCAGCAGGGCTTCATTTCTTGCTACTTTGGTACCAAAGAGTTTGGCTTCTTGCCGAACCTGGCAAGTGTGGGTGCTAAGATGAGGAGAAGTCTTTGACTGGTTTAAGATTATTTTGGTTAGTGCTTGCTTCTTTCTGTACCAGCTCTGACAAGGGGGCCAGGGACCTCCTAATGGGAGTTCAGCTATTGTATTTTTGGGGAAGGAGAGAAGAGATTAGGTTGGACAAAGCCAATTTTGATGAGTGTAAAGCTAGAGCTGGTTCTCAGAGAACACAGTTTGTGACTCCACCAATAAATAAGTGTTCAAAGGTTTTAGTCAGATATCAGGTATGCTCGCTGAGTAGGAAAAACAAACAGTTACACCTGTACAAAAAGTGTTTGTGCAAATCAAACATTAACCAGTGTTCTCAGGGTCCCATACAGGAAATACACACACACACACACACACACACACACATATGGTTAATTGTAGGAATTGGGGCATCACTGTGGGAAGGTTTCAGAAAATCAGAATATTTCAGCTCAAGGCTTAGCTACCCATTTTAGCAAAGACAATGGCTACTACTCAATTAAATTCTAATTAAGTCGTGTAGTTACTATCATAGAACTCAGACAGTAGTAATTACCAATTTATTTATACATTTTCCACAGTTAATTTGAAACTAAAACACATTAACCCATCTTTCTAAGTATTCTGAGTTACACCTCCTTTTAACAATGATTTGTGATGGATAAGAAATATCATACATAAATAATAAATTGCATAATGCACATTGCATAGAGGAACACAGTAGCTTATGCACTTATACAACAAATTTTGCGGCTAACTTGGTTTGGTATTTATCGAAAATTCTAGTGGCCCTTCAAAATTGTTGAATCAATATTTCAAGAATAGAAATTTACAAAAGTGCTTAGAGTGACTCTTTCATACTATAATATTTAGTAGTACACTTTGGAGTTACATATTCAATTTCACATGAAGACCACAAATCAGTTTATGTGTTATACCTCAGAACAGGCCTTGGTATCATATAGATTTCTTATAAAACCTTTATTCAAAAGCCATTAGGATTTTTTGTGTGCCTTTTTTGGGTAAGGACTTCTATTCACGAAGAGATGAATCCTACAGCCTGTAAAGCAGTCTCACCTACCCCAGTGGAGCTGCTCATGAGAGAAAATGCACTTGAGGAGAGCATACGCTTCAATAAAAAGGAATGTAATGGGAAAAGTACCGAGATGAAGTTACACCCTTCTCCTCCTCACTGCAGCAGGCACTTTTGCCTTCAAACACACCATTACATGTGTCACAGGTGCTTGTCCTTTAGAGCTAAATAGCAGACAAGCGCATAAAGAGAGGGGGCCCTTTGACATCTTTAAATGTGGAGTAAGAAGAAGCCTATTGCTGAGATAAGTGCTCTAATACTAGACTACAGCACTTGTGAAGGGGCGGGCGGGAACGATCTAGCCTCCTGTCTGTCTGTAGTGGCTCTATTTTTAAGCAGAGCCTTTGGGAGTTACACTGCAGGCCACCATTCCCAACATCTGCTTATTCCTTAAGGCTCCTTCCCCGCAGAGCTTGCTGCCTGAGGAAGTACCACAACAGCTGCCCTGACGCTGGTTTTAGGTGGGAAGCCTGATTCAGAAATCAGTGCAGGTTGTTGATCTGGTATAGCATTGGTAATCTCAAGAGCCAGGTTTCCTCCCTGCCTCCCTCTCTGTGATTTGCTTAAGTCACGGGAGTTCTCCTGTCAATCGGAATGATGCAATTAATATTACCAATTTTTTTTTTTGCATGCCTCTGTGCCTTACAAGTTGCAATTATAAATTATAAATATAAATTGAATGACACACTTAAAAGAGTGTATCATTTAATATAACAGACACTTTCAATTTTAAGAATTCATTTGAGTTTCTTCCAGTAAAAGATAATCAACGAGGACAAAAATATATGTTTTGTCAGAAGATTTCCAAAGATTTGCCCAGTTTCTTTTAAAAATCCCCCAAACTTCAAGCTGAAAAGATATAAATAAATAAGTAAAGTGGGGGCTTTTTGTTGTGTTTTTTTTTTTTTTTTTAATAAGTGTGCTGAATTTCTAAATACAGGGTTTGTTTCCCCATTCTTTTTTAATGGACAGTTTTGGAAGCAAATATTCTCAAGCATCCTGGCTAGCTCTAACTTCAAAGTGGACAATTCAGTTACACTGCATGTTATGGCCAATTACATTTCCAATAGGAGAACCTACACTAGAAACAGAGCAGTCTAAGGGCAATTCTGCTCTTTAATGCGGCATTAGAGTACAGATGAAGAAATGCATTAACTAAAACATTGGCTACATGCTGAGGGCTTCATTGGACATGAAAGGAAAGGATGAATGCAGGCTACGCACACAGCCGCTCCACTGTGGACCAAGACAATAACCAGTACTGGATGAGCTTAAAAATAACTCTGCTAAAAGAAAAGCCTAATACTCGCTATGTTCACACAAACCAACTCGTGCCTGTTCTTGAAGCTTCTGTCCTGGAAATGTTTGAAGTTTTTGTTTCTCTGCATGTTGTTGTATTTCACAGCCGTTTCTCAGCACCTTGTGTCGTCGGTCTTTTGGTCTGTTATTGCACATAGAGTATTTATAAACTGTCTCTGTAAGTCCTTACAGATTGTTTCAATTAGTCTGTCCCTCCGAGGAGAAGTTTAAACAGATTTTCCTTCTTTTTTTCAAAGCTGACCATTGCTCACTGGGAGGTTATTCTCTCGGGTGGGAGATGGAACGTGCATTGGGAAGCTCCTCTCAGGTGGGTTCCTGGAAGCTGCTTGTTGTGATAGCTCTCTTATTGCCACTACCCCATGGGGACTGAAATCTTCATAACATTTGTAAACTTTTATAGGAAACTAATATAAGGACTAAAATAAAATTTAAAAATCTTTTCCACGCTCCAGACCTCTTGTTGCTGGAATTGCTGGAACAAGTAGGATGAATCTGAGTCAGTTTTCATGCTAGGCAGGTGTAAGACAGGCTGAGCCCAAGTGCCAGCCCTGCGCATTGTGCAGCTGTCCACCTCCTCGGGCTGTGTAACAGCCTTCTGCTATTTCCATGGTTTGCAGGAGACATCTTGTGGTCAAAATGCAAAATCACAGAGCCGGCAGAGCATAGTCTTTCTTCTGCGAAGGCTGAGAAAAGTAACCAGACTTCTACTGCTTCCCAAGCATTTAGTTTTCTTTTCACTGCCACGGAATAAGGGATGTAAAAGTTACCCATCTGCCTGAAGGGGCTTTTTAAAGTAGGGCAGACTGGCTGCGCTGGGGCGTAGAAAGGAGATTTGAGGCTATGGAGGCAGCATATGGGATGTTGTCAGTCTTCAATCTAGGGACCTATGAAATCTGCTGCAGCTAGCCTGGAGTCAGATGTTTCTTAGAGAAGGTGATGGCCTTGCTAACAGTGTGTTTGCCTGCTCACAGCCGCCTCTCTCCGGCACGGAGCACTGATGCAGGATGCTGTAGAGCATGAGAAACGAGGTGAAGCACTATAAATGAAAGTGCATTCATATTTAATTTCAGCACAGTATTTTTTTCTGTGACACCGTGAAGATGGACATCATTCAGGCAGTCACCTAAATCTTGCTTACAACTATATGTGGCATCAGGGTGCTACCCAGAACTCGTAACAGATAAACACAGAGGAGAGTTCCGCTGAGGGAGCCTGTTATTTAAAGGTATCTGTTTAGGGAAAAAAAAAAAAAAAAAAAAGATTTTAAAACGCATAAGGAAAAGCAAGAAGAAGGGAAATAAGAACACCACAGGGAAGCAGAAAGACAAGGCTGTTCTAGATGTTTTTATTAGTAGTAATAGATATCTATCTCTGATGATAATTACAATTATTGCACAATTATATAGCAGCATTTCTCAGCTGGCCTGGCCTTTTACTGGGGTAGGTGCCATTCAGATACACACAGAAAATGACAGTACTTGCCTCAAAGAGAGTATCAGCTATGAGACAAGATAGAGCAGATGAATGAGAAAAATAAGTGGATGGTGATGGGGCAATGGAAGATGTGGTAACAGTAATAGAAGGATGGGTGCAATATGAAACCTTTGACCATACCATGCTGTGCTATTAAAAACCTTGTGTGAGAACAGAGAGATAATTAGCATCCACGCTAGGTGAGTTGGGAACAATAGCAGCAGCAAAAGGTAAATCCTAGAAGATGGGTAACAAAAGCTGACTACAGAAACCAATCAGCAGAAGCTGTCTCAGGCCAGGCAGGCTGGCAATGAGTATAGTAATTGTCCCAAGCTGCTATTAGCCATGGTGAGCAAATCTGATTCTTGACAGAGTGCAATGAAAAAAAATCATGACCTTCCAGACCCCATGAAGTCACAGTTTATTAATAAAGCCTTGCAGAAGATGGAAATTCCATTTGGCAAAGGACTGGGCACTTGTCCTCATTAGCTGTGGCACTGGTAGCTTCACAAATTCTATGTAGAAGGGTGTTTCATAAAGGATTAGTGCCAGTTCAACCTGGATACTGCATTTTGAGATAAGGACATTTTAGATTTTAGAGTAAAATAGAAAATTAAATCAACAGACCTTAAAAAAAAAGAGAGGGAAGAAGGGAAAAAAGGAAAAAAACAAACTTCAGAATGTTTCCACAAGTAACAAAAGAGCATTTTGCAAAATTTTCACAACTTCTCTCCCTTTTCTTTCCCCTTTGTTGAATATAATTATGGAGAAAATTATGCCATTTTGCAAATGTGTCAATGATAATTAAAATGAATTATCTATTCCAACATTGTTTTCCCAACAAGCTCTATTAACCAGCTCTCACTTGTCTTTCAGAGCTACATGGTGTCCCCTTCCTTGAAAATTGAAACAATTAATACTTGGCCCAGCAGTATACAGCTGGAACAGCTCTTCACACGCTGCCTCAAAAGAGAACAGCCCTTCTGCAACTGAATGCAAACTACACATGTAGGACCCAGTCCCTCTCTGGCAAGATCTCTTGGAGCAAGACTGGGGAAATGGCACAAACGTGGGCTGGTCCTTCTAATCTCCTTGGAGCTTGCTGTGGCTCTACGTGCAGGGTAAGCCTGCCCTGATTTAAATCATAGAATAACAGAACCATAGAACAGCCCAGGTTGGAAGAGACCTTGAAAGATCATCTGGCCCAACCTTTTGTGGGAAGGGGAGCCTAGATAAGATTATCTAGCACCCTGTCCAATCGCATCTTGAAAACTTCCCATGATGGGAACTCAGCTATGTCCCTGGGGAGTTTGTTCCAGTGACTAATTGTTCTCACTGAAAAAAAAAAATCATCTTTCTTATATCAAGACAAAACCTCTCCCAATGCAATTTGTACCCATTGCCCTTTGTCTTTTCCACGTGGCTCCTTGTGAAGAGAGAACCTCTGTCCTCTTTGTCACTGCCCTTTAAGTACTGGAATACTGTGATGAGGTCCTCTGAGCTTTGTCTTCTCCTGGGAGAAAAGACCTAACTCCTTCAGTCTTTCCTCACGGGGCAGGTTTTCCAGTCCTTTGATCATCTTTTTAGCCTTCCTTTGGACCTTCTCCAATCTACCGCATCTTTCTTGAATTGTGGGAGCCAGAACTGGACACAACACTCCTGGTGTGGCCTGACCAGTGCTGAGTTGAGTGGGATGGTGACATCTCTATCTCTGCTAGTAATACCCCTGAGGATGCAGCCCAGTGTCCAATTAGCCTTTGTTGCTGCAGCAGCGCTCTGCTGACTCATGATCAGCTTGTTGTTCATCAGGACCCTCAGGTCCCTTTCAGCAAGGCTTCTGCCCAGCCACACAGATCTGAACCTATACTGGGCTGTGTCGTTATTTTGAATCTCTTCTGCATTTGCATCTCAGTTGCTGAAACAGCTGAAAATGGCTGACGTAAGAGAAAGAACTGTACAACCCAAAATCTGGCTTTTCTGAAATGTTCCTTGTGATAGGTGCTCCAGCAGAGGATCAGCTGTGGCCTGAGGGCTTTCCTTCAGTGTTGTTCCATGTGCCTCTTGGCCGTGGTCTTCTTTCTAGCCAGCACTAACATTTAAATGGATGGCCTAATACACCTGAAAGACTTGTTCAGCCCTCGTCCTTACCTACCCAACAGTGGACAGATCCACATCAACTCTGGGCCTTCCAAGTAGTCCTTATAAACTGCAAGAAGAGAATTCCTGTGGCTCAGAGACGTCTGTATGTGCTCCAGGGTGGCAGACTTGTCAACATAGAGCAGGCACAATGTGTTACTGATGTGAAAACTGAGATGTAGTTCTCTGCCATTCCTATTGCTAGCTAGAACATAAAAATGGCAAGGACTGATAGTCCAAACTACTTTCTTTCCTTCTTCTTCCTGGCTCTGTTTGTATAGAATGGGTATCATTCTTCAGCACACAATTTTCTTCGTGAAGTGAAATAGTCTCTGTAACAGTGAAACTGTCCCTTTCTTCTCCATGAAATTCTATGAATAAATAAAAAAAAGATGCTTAAAACCCATATTGCATTTGTAAAGATGATGTTTAAATAAAAAACTACTTGAAGCAAAGAATATTAAAAGTGTTTACTCTTGGCTCCACTAGAAAATTCTTCTTGTGACTTAAATACAAAAGCTATGCCTGCTTGTCAAGGTGAGAGATTTTGTACTTTGATCGTAAGATCAGCAAAGTGACTAGAGAAACACAGGCCTCCATGTAAAATGGTATTATAACCAGTGCAATTTAGATATTGATACTGCAGTTGATCATCTCAGTGCAAGCCCATCTTCATTCTAGACGAGAAAGCAGATTTGCAGTTATGTTGCTACATTGGTTCGAAAATATAAAATATAGATGTGTTATTGAATTCAGGATATTTTGCTTCAATTTTCTACAGTGCTACAGTCTCTGCTAATCTACATCAAGTTACTTGGTTTCCATGCTACACAGCTATATAGATGTAAGGTAAATATCAATGATGAATATTGTATAATATTTAGGTGGAATCACAACAGTGACCTTTTTTCACAGCAGTAATTGATGTGTAAATTAATATTTTGTAAATATTTACATGTAAATTTTTAAAGTTACAATATTGGCTGAATTTTGCTTATAAACAGGCATTGCTGACACAGTGTTAACTGAGAATGATAAGCCTAATCAAACAATTAGCTTATCTCTTCCCTTGCCTGATAAAGGGATTGCAGCCAAGATCAGTGTGGAAAGCTTAGACACTATCTGCTGTTATTTCCCATCAACTATAGTAGCAAAACTGTAGTTTAAGTTAAAACTGCTTGGCAATCAGTTCTGAGCATGTTGTCTTCAGGCCCCTGCAGGGATCTTGGCACCAGCTTTTGTAGTACTCAGTCTCCAAGCTGCACCATCGACTCTGGTTGTATTTGAGGGACGAGTCAATAATGCAGATAAAGAATTTAGTTGTCATCTACAGAAGGCAATTGTGTATTGCGCTGTATACCAGAGTGTCACAGCAAAGAGATGAAATGGGCAGAACTTCCCATTTTATGAAAAGTGTTGAAATTTGAAATTCCAGTCACACTAAAGATGCCTTTGAAATAAGATGGGGGAGGGAATTCTTAAAGTCCAATCCAGAATAGACACTTGATTAGGCACAACTCCTAATTAAGCTGTGAAATTCGTTTCACATATCTAATGCAAGTGAAAGGTATAAAACAATTCAAACTGCAATTACATGTTGTCATAGGGAAGAGTCAAACAAGGACAGAACATCAGAATGAGGATACACTTGATAGCTCAATAATTCCTTAAGCCACAGACACCCAGGAGCTGTAAGTAGATGAGGAGAAAGTATCAATATCGGGATGCCCTGCTCTTGTATTCTTTCCTAAGCATCTGCTAGCAGCTGCTGTTGGAGGCAGGCAAGCAAGTTTGATGGTTCACTGGTCTGAGACAATACAACGCTTTTTATACTCTTACATCCCCAAGTCTGCTCACTACAACAGCTCTTAGGTCCTGTAGTCCCAGGGACTTCAATCTGAGTGTCCTGCATCACAAACAGAAACTTCAAATGGGGGGTTGTATGCATAGAATCATAGAATGGTTTAGGTTGGAAAGGACCTTGAAGGTCATCGAGTTCCAACCCCCCTGCTGTAGACAGGGACACCTCCCACCAGACACCTCCCACCTCCCATTTTCATACAAGTATTCTAATCAGAACAGTCTTCATAAGAAAACACAGAAAGTTATAGCATCTATAATGTCTTGTGTGACTCCTCCAATGTCTGTACAAGGAAATACCAGAGTGCTCCTCGAAAATCAGAGCAGAGTGTCAAACATATTTTGACAGACTGCTATCGGTGTCTGCTGTTAGTGTTTCTGCAATAAATTCCTCTCACCAAAAGTTTGTCTTAGAGTAGGGGAAAGCTGAGATTTTGACAGCTGCCATTTTTCTATTGGCGATTCCTTAAACACTTTCATTACAAACACACCTGATAATAGTTTCTTTCAAACACATAGTCAACAGCTATTTCATGAGCATGGTGAAATTTCTGCACAGCGGTTTTCTCGCAAGAGACCCATTGCTAATGTAGTATAAATACTGCTAAAACTGAAGGCCTGGGGCCACATAGATTGTACTTATCTTGGTGAAAATTAATTTTATGGGATTATGTCTATTAACACCAACAAAACTGTGAATCCAAAAATGGGAAAAATGCTAAATACAAACTCTGCAAAGTAACAGCAGTATTATTTGTATTAAGTGTGTGCAGAAAAGAAGACAGCTAATTATTGATATTTTGCCTGAAAAAGAGACTATTGAGGGACTAATTTCTGGTAATATTAAACATGGTTTAAGTAGATTTGACCCCCTGCGATCAATTGCTGTTTTCAGGAACTGAATACCACATGTGACATAAAAGTATTCCCACAGGAAATCTATTCTTCTCTACCCAAATGTCATTATCTAAAAGTGGATAAAGATTATTTGCATAGAGAACTTGAAGAAGATATTTTTCAGCTATTACAATGCCGCTGGGATTAGCACTTTCAGAAGAGATGATTTTGTCTTCCTTTTATTATTCTTTTAAATGGAAGAATAAGTCAACCTCTCACTCTGGATTTTATTTTGTTTTTATTTTTTTGCAGGTAAGCACCAGCAAAATTTTCTGCTTTTTGCAATTTTGTTTTAATGCGAAGGTATCAAAGACAATCCTTCTTTTAGGAGTGGGAAAAGCAAAACATGGTTTTGTTTCTTTTTTTTTTTTTTTTCAGAGTGCCACTGGGGGCTCTTGCTATGGGATACATGTGTGGCTAGATACTGTGTAAAAAATATGGATAAGATACTGTTCATAGATCTAAAGTGCAAAAATACCTTGCTTTTAGCAGTAGTAGAAAAATAAATCACAGAAATTTAATGTGGTAAGGACCTCAATAAATCACCTAATCTAATCTAATCTAATTCTTTGGTGAAAGGCATCAAGTATATCTAGGCTACTGGCAAAGATGTTTGTCAAATTATTCCTAAATGCCTTGAGTGAAGGAGGTCCCTCAGCATTTCTCTTCACCTCAGTCCAGAGGCTCATTGTCTTTCCAGTTAGAAAGTACTCCACCGGTCTAACATAGCTAATCTTTGCTGAAAATCACAGTCATGTATTGTTGACGATCTTTCAACTGGTCAACAGCACTCTTGTTTTACTGAAAAGCAGTTCATAGCTTGTGCCGTACTCCACATGCGAACACATCATTCCTTCTGGGGAAAGTCAACAAGTCCAGAAATTAGGCTCTGCCATCACCATTACGTTGACACACTGAGGTTGCCCCAGTGCCACCAGCTCCGTGAAGGGCTTGCTGGCCAGGGCAGGCTTCAGCCCTTGCAGAAGCACCTGCAGGGACCAGAGAAGTTCCGTGAATTCCACAGATGCTTCTCACTTTTGCTGATGTGTCGGGGTGCCCATGTGTTTGTTTTAATCAAACAGATTGTTTGAGAAGACTTGCAGATACCCAAAACTCCCTCAAAATTAGCTTGGTCCAGAGTAGCTGGAAGGCTGGGAGAAGCAGAACTGTGCTCAGAGGGTCTCTCGCCACAGGAGACATTGCGCTGCTGCCGCAGCACACACTGATGGGGACCCCTCAAAAGTGTTCACCTCGGGGGGGTGTTGCAGCTTTCTTTGGGGAAAACAGATGGAAAATCCAATGAGATCTGCATATTTTGGAAAACCCAACTCATCTGCTCATATGTGTACAGATTATCTCCCTTCCTGTCAGGGCGCCTCAGGGACTATGGGGGCACCTTGTGAGGTCCACCAGGGCAGGGCCTGGCATCCAGAGCCTGTCCCACCGCCCCAGCCAGGAGCAGGGCAGCCAGGGGTCACCAGGGCAGCCCCAGCCATTGGGCACCTCCCTGGCGACAGGGACGGGCTGAGGCCGTGCTGGGACATGGGCCTGCAGGCGGGCCCAGCTTAGCTGGGTCCATGGCTGGGCAGGGCAAGGGCTGTGGGGAGCTGGAGACCGGCCCTGCTGCAGTGTTTCTGGGGCAGGGGCTGATGGCCCTGAACAGCTGACAGGGGGTTCTGGACTGTGGGCAACACCATGGGGGTGGGCAGGGACAGGCAGGGACAGGCAGGGCTGGCGGTGGCTCAGGGCCATGGCATCGCTTGAATTTTCAAGCTTTCCCACCTCTCCATCCTTCTCAACTAGTCGCATTTTTGGCACTAAAAGATGGTGGATACAGGAGTCTGACTCTAAGGCTCTTGAAATTATTCAATTTGAAATGATCCTTTCACACAAGTGCCACAACTAACACACTCTTTTTAACTATGCTTTGCGAGGCAGAGAGCTCAGTTTCTTTGAGAGAGGAAACACAGTCCCTTTCAGTACAGAGTTATCCATATTTGGGAAACACGAGGGACACTTGTTCAAAAGCTTTTTCTATGTGTCACAAGATATGGAAAGCTGAAAAATTTCATGCTGGTAAAATACCTTTGTAGTCATATTTTGTCTGAGGTGGGTCACATTTTAGCAGTGTGCAAAGTGCCGGAGCAGCAGTTACAAGTGGCTGGGCAGTGTACATCCCAAGCATACCCAAAGGCATGACATTTGCTTTCATCTCAAAATTGTCTGTGTGCTACTCATACGTTGTCTCTTCCCCATGTCTTTGCATGAAAAACTGTTGAAACTAAGGTCAAATGAGGTGTTCTTCAGGTAGTAAGGAACGAATCCCATCACATTTCTATTGCCTGGATAATTTTCATGTTGTGTCAGATTTCTTTCAAGGTTTTGCCAAGATCTTTGGGACAAGTCATGACAAAGAAACAAGTTTTATATTCCTGAACATCTTCAGACCAAATCCAGGGGCTCATTTGATTCTTTCACCAACAAAGTGAAGTTTGGCCAACTCATAATTTATTTAGTTCAGTATTTGGCTAAATGAGACTGAAGAAGTGAAACTAAATAACTGAATGCTCCCTTCTGTCATGAAACAAAAAAAGTTAAAAAACATGGATCAGAACTGCCAAGAGCAGAAAAATGGTTCCTTCTGCCCACTGGTGTGGGTATGAATCACAGTCCTTCACTACCTTATAGAGCGGGGGCTGAAGAAAGCCACTCATGACTACAAGAATACAGTCCCCTGGGTAAAAGCAGAGCTTCTTTCAAAACTGCGTTCTTAAATTTCTAAAGTTGCAAATCAAGGTGAGACACAGTATACTGTCAGCTGGCAATTACTATTTTTTGCTCTTATCTGGCTTTGTTAGTTGAAATGAACTGGGAATTGTCTAAACTTCAAGCTTGTTGTTTACATTTACTTGAAAACAAATATCTTGCCTTTAGAGACTATTATATGTCTGGAAAGAAGTCTATTTTTTTCCTGATGTCGCAAAAGTAATTTACCAGAAGAAGATTATTTTTTTTTTTCCCGGAATGGTGGTGCTTAATCATTTTAAGCAAATGTGGGAAAGAACTGTCATGTGTCCTTTGCTTTGTAAAGAACCATTAAGCTTTGGACCTATTAGCTTGTGTTTGGAGGTTTCATTTGTCGCTCTTTGTAGTTATATAATGAAATATTCATTGAAAAAGAAGAAGTAACCGTTAACTCCCTTCCATTAGTAAACAAGTGTCTCCTTCACCTTGTGAAAATGGAGGATGAACGGTTCTTCAATTAAACAACAGTGAATACATAGGTTTGCTGAACATATTTTTTCTGAAAAATTGAACATCTGTTCTGCCTCTCAGATTTCCTCAAGGAATTCCTCTTTTAAGCTATCACAGTTTTACATTCTGCCAAGGATTTTATTTATCACTCTGACACGTTCAAAATTGCTAACCTGAGGTCCATCCAAACTACCAAAGTAACTACAGTAGCTGAAGGATTTTATACTTGGATTTCTATCTCAAAGTTTGTAAGCATCTGTTTTCCTATAAGTATGTGCACAACTTACATAAGTAATTCGCTTGTGCTCTTTCTCGTCAGACACATACAGAATTCATGTGTTAATAGTGTCTGATTTCCTTTTAGGCATTTCTGTTTTGTGATTTTTTACATCTTTTTTTATATGTAGTTTCCATTCCAATATTAACTGACACTGATGTGATGTTTTATAGGCTTTTATTGTGCAACTAAGACATAAAATAAATAAAAAAAAGAACGCTTACTTCTGACAGTTCAGATGCTTAAGAAAGTTACAGAGGCTTTCAGCACATGACCATGTGAAATTATTTCTCTAATAATTATGATTTCTCTTTTCTGACATACTGTTTCTTCTGTATGTCACTGAACATAATGGTTTTCAACTACTTACTAAGAGACAGACTAGCAACAGGATTCAGCACCCACCTGCAAAAAGATAACGATTTTCAAGACCTTAGAAACTCACCTTTGCAGTACTTTAGTCCAGATTTTCAAATAAACCCGGCATCCAATGCCAAGTCCATGACAATCTGGGTACCTCTTCTGATGCTCAACTGGGAGATGGGTATTTCTGAGAGTCTATTCACATGTGCTTTTGTTTGACATCAGGCTCCTAAAATACAATGCATAGTCCTGAATGAAAGATGCCTTACAATGTTAAATGGAACACAGTTGAAATAGGTCCTGGATTCCATTAAAAAGATCTGTTCCCATACACAGGAATCACCCGAAGCTCTGACAGTCTAAGCCTGTATTACATCTAACTGATTCTGATACAGAAATTAATAAAGTTAATCTTTCATTAGACACAGAAAATTAGTCTGTTGTGTAAACTCCAGCTGTGGCAACCCACCTGAGCCTGACCTTTAAAACACCTACCCTTTCAGTTGTGCCTCCTTCTCAGTGTTACCATCAATCTCACTATTTGCTGTTCTAACTTTCATCACCTGTCTTCATTGCAAACGTTTTTGGTTGGGGAGGAATGGCAATTGAAAGTTGAGCTGATGGGGGATTGAAGAAGTATCTCAACCAGCGATACTCCTGATCACTTTAGGGAAGAATAGCCCAACAGCAGCAAGCTACATTCCTTTCTTTGCTTACAAAGAAAACTACTTCACTTGTTGCATCAGAAGTCTAAGGACTTTGCTGGATTCTTTTTAATTCATACACCTTGGCTAAACTTTCAAGACATGCAATATGAGTAGAAAATTCAGCATATTAATTTTTTTCTTTTTAATATTTTAGAACCTCAAAGCAGACTCCAGGAGGTCTAAATGTGAGAACTGGGACCTCTTAATTTATAAAGCATATGGAGGAAAATATTGATATGCTCAATTCTTGTGTTAAACAGAGAATTTTGCAATTCTGCTTGCAAAGCTGTTTTCCCCTCTCTCAGTATATTCTGTCAGTAATGAAATTAAGTGCAAATGGAAATTACATGCCTGATCTTTGAAGCACAGTGTATAGAGAAAAATCTTCTTTTTAATGAGCATGTACAGCACTGTCAACCCTTCCTCCTCTTCCATCATGACAAAACTGTCCTGCATTAAAGATGTAAAAGGCCACAAATTACTTTCTTGGTCTTTCCAACTAGAAAATCACTGCTTACTGAATGGCATTCTCTCCATGTGGCATTCAGGGTGATTTCATCACCTCAGGGCTGAAGCTTTCAGTAGAAGTGAAGAAAAACATCTACTGCTAAAAAGTTTCTCAGTTCAGATTCCAGTTCAACAGAAGAAATGTTCACTTCAGGTTTAAGCTTATAATAATGCCATGAATGCAATAACGTGTAAGTGTGCAGTTCTTTCATCTTTAAAGCACTTTATAAATATTAACCAATCTTTCCTGAGAACAGTTTCCGACTAAAGTTATGTGATTAAGATGAAGGTTCAACATATTGTTACAGAAGGGTATTTTTTCAGACCTTGTAGTAAAAATGTGTGTGCAATTAGCATATAAAGTGAAATACGGATAAGTACATGTCATCTTTAATACCAGCTGACCTCCACTGCAGTTATAAAAATAAGGATATACTCAAGTTTTATGTGAATTTCACTGTTCTTTTCTTATCTAACTTGATGTTGTTTCCTCCTTAAGACCTTCAAGAGGATTTACAAGCTCATAGGTAGGTAAAAAAACCACTTCATGCTCTTCTGTCTGCAATGAAATAAAATGTGAACAGTACTCGATAGGCTGAGGAACTGGAAATGATAGTGCTGAATGTGAATTCCCTGCAGGAGTGCAAGCAGCAGGAATGCTTGTTTATCAAAGTTGAGGCAAAAAAAATGTCCATACAATTTGACCTCTGTTTCAAGTGGGAACACCATGAGCACAGTAGGTAACACCACAGTAATAGTGCAGGTTAGCTAGCAGGCACAAATTTGGCCAGAGATGTTGGACTTGCATTTAACAGAAAACATTCCCTGTGATCTCTAGCTGGAATTTACCGCTGAGACCAAGCCTTATTAAACCCCCAAACCATAAAAAAAAAAAAAAAGAGAAAAAAATCAGTTGTGTACTGCGAAGTAGTGTGGTGAAAGAGGCAGAACAGCAGACTTGGAGACGTGGAGTTGATTTCCCACTTTGAGACCAATTTCCCTGCATAATCACAGGGAGAGCATTCTCTTTTGTGCACACAGTTTCTCATTCATGCCTGTCCTCTCTGTTCAGATTGTGAAGCCTTTGGACGAGAGCCGTCTCAAACAGGTGCGTACAGTGCCTGGTATAATACACTGCCTGTACTAACCGGTACATTGTGATTTGATCATAATAAGAATAAAAACATGAGGGGAGCATTGAGAAACTCTGTGTCAATGTAATAAGCTAATATTGGGAGAACATTGGCTGTTCTTTGTTTTAGAGTAATGTAAGTTAGAAACGTGAATGAAACCAACTCATCACCTATTTAGAATGCTTAAAGGCTTTTGCTGGTGTCAGAAGTTTACTTTTCAAGCACCCTTTGATCAAATCATGTATGCAACATAAAACTGGAACTTTTTCTTAAAAACACGTTAAAAGAGAATGAGTTCTGGTGAATGGTACTTCAAAAATATGTGCTTTTTTTTTTTTTTTGCATTGGAAATAACTACAAAAATTGCCCATCTGGGAGAAACAGATGTGATACTGCAGTGCTTTTCTAATTTCTAAACAACTTCCCTACTCCTTTTGTAAAAGGTGCCTTGAAAATCATAAACTTCACAGCTGGCATGCTGGTAGCCTTGTTTTGTTACCCCTCCTGATCGGCAATTCTGAACTGTTGTTACTATGTGCCATACTATATACTGGCTACCACTGTATATTTCTGCTTTTCTAATTATGTTTGGGTTTCTGAGGAATAACTACAGTGTAAAGAATTTTAGACCTCAAGCAGTCACCCACATTTAGGACAGTGTAATCAACCCCCCGGGAAGATAATACAGGAAAGCTTGATTGCTGGTGCCAATAGGTTTTCTTTTCCAGGTCACTGCACAGGGTGAGGCCTGGAAGGTGAGTATTTTCCATTTTATTTCTTTTTCTAGTCATTAAAGAGGCCAGCTTAGTCACGTCCTTATTTTAGATGTTTCCACATGATCCAGAGTTAATGTTCCTCAGATGCAGAATGTTCCATATGGATCTTTTATATTCTTCAAAGGTTAGGATGTTGCAGTCCTTGTATGATTCTTCAGGGTTTGTATTGCACTGGGATAAGGTGGTTTTGCTTATTCTTTGGAGACATCATTTTAACCCTAAAAAAAACCCCAAAAAACCAAAACAAAACCCATGTTGAATTTTGCATTATGCATTTTGCATGTTTTATAACTCTGTCTTAAGAAAGGATATTCTCCAGTGATTGCCTTTGAGTTCACAATACAAGGTCAAAATATTAAAACCCTTTTGGGATCCATTACTGCATAACATTGCAAAGTAACTGTTATTGACAGGTGTCAGGGGCGGCTGTCAACCTGAGCTTCAAAGTCTTCGTGGACTGAATTCATACTGAACATCTTAAATTTCATTTTTACTGGCTGTCCAGCCAGGTTGGCTATTCTCTGATTGCCAAGGTATTGATGTGAGCTGTGGATGTGGATTGCCCTCTTGTCATAGCTTAAAAATTCTTTGCAAAGTAGCAGCTGACCCATGGTTTTATCCCTTGCATGATTATTTCTGGAAGCAGGATATTTTGGTGCAGGGTGATTAATTTTCAGCTATTAACATCTTTGATGCTTCCTATTGAATGAACAAATAAAAACCTTTCTAAACACAAAATAAGATGGCAGTTGGTACTATTCCAAAACAGTGGGCTCTTCCTACTGTAATACTAGTTTCTCTCAGTACAAAAACTGACTGTAGCACACGATTCTTCTCAGCAGTACCAGAACTAAGATCTTCTAGTTTTTAATTTCTTAAATGCATGCTGCAGTGGCCAGAGCTGTAAGTAATCTCCAAAATACGGAAGACTGGTAATTTATAAACTAATTGCCTGTTTTGACTTGCAAATTCCTGTGCTGAAATTGCTCTATAGGAAGCATTTATACAAATTTTATAGTAATGAGATGATCAGAATGAGAGCCAAGGGAGAAGTTTCAGGAGACAGGACTCTGAGTGCCCTCCCCTTTTTAAGAGAAACGACTTCTCTAATTGCTGAGAGATGAAAGGTGTGAAAGTGGTGGCCCATCCATATATTTTCCCAGAGATAGCAATGGTAGCACTGTACTTGAAGTATGCGAGATGGGCACATTGCTCTCTGCGTGGCAATTTGCCTCTTAGTATCATCAAAAGCGGAGGAAAATCTGTGTTAGAAAAATCATCTTTGTGCATCCTATCATCCAGTGCTGGATGCCGATACACGTGGATGAAGGGTGAAGGAGAAGAGAAAGAAAATACAGCAGAGAGTATCGACCACTTGGTGACGTGACCTGGGCCATGGGCACCACATGCTAATGGGGCTTGTGTTCCTCTCAGTATCTCTGGTAAATTTTCCCTGCAGCAATTTTATATTATTACTGAGGCAAAGATGCGTGTATTTGAATATCCATTTTGTGAAGAACATGTTTACAAATTGTTCTAAAAATTGTTATGGGAATTAATCGCACGATGCATTTTCTTACTCATGCAATTCTCTGAAGCCTGAGAGTAGACCAAGTCTGGAAAATTAAAAAAAAAATAAAAAAATTAAAAAATTAAGAAGCCTCTTTTAGAGTTTGAAGACTCAAGTACTTTTAAAGGCAACTGCTGTCAATGTTGCTTTTGTGTTGACAGAATCCTTTTAAAAGGTTTTGTGGTGCGAAAAGCTCCTTTTAGTGGGTTTTCATAATGCACCAGGAAAGAACAAGAAAATGTTTTTCTCACCATGGCCAGCCATGGAACTCACTTAGAACATCACGTACCCAAACCGGGAGGCGATTTTCCATGCGGCTCATGGGCAGTGCCAGCGGGATCGGCTCTCATGCCTGCCCCCACTCACCTTGGAGACCTGTTTGCTTCTTCCAAGTGCTCCTCAGGATGACTCAGGCCCCTTAATGTACCTGAAGGAGATACTCAGGGTGAGGGCTCACACCCGACCGAAAGCGATAGATTGAGGTCCCCATGGCTTGCAGGAAGCAAAGTGCTTTTATTCTAAGAGCGTGCCTACGGAGCAGACGGAGCGGTGGTATCCCCCCTGTGCCAGCTGTAATCTAGCAGCCACAAGGTGGCGCGACGGCTTTGCTCTTCCTCTGCGAAATGTCTGCCATAAAGTAGCATCTGGCCACGTACTCCCACTGTGTGCTCATCCCCCCCCCAGCCTGCAGAGCTCTTTATGGGCACTTTTAAGGATTGTTGTGCACAAAAACCAGGGCTGCTATGTCCTTGGGGCTGCTATTTCTCAGTCTGGTTAAATAAAGACCAGCCTGGGCGTACGCCTACGCACGAATTCTCCTTTCCTGTTGTCGCTCGGATGCCCTACGGGAGGGCCACCACCTTCTGCCTTATAGGGTCAGAAGGCACCTTGCAAACACAGTAAAACGTCAAGCCCTTGGCTAAGTTAGCCAGAGCCTCAGTGTCAGCTGGTGCCAGCGTACCTTGTGCCCGCAGCGCTCACGTGGCTGCAACAGGTCTTACGCGGTGGGGGTGTGAGAGCCCAAACGAGCAGCAGATATTCCCAATTCAGCTCTTCTAATATCGCTGCTCTCAACTTAATCTGTAACAGATCTAACAGCCAGCGAAATGAGAAAATCACTGACACAGGAGGCTGCAACTGTTTTCTGCATCGACACCTCGGTGACGCTATGGTGGGAGTACAATTGGGTTTTTCTCCCGCAAATAAACCCCTCCATGGTATACTCGTGATACCTCTGTTGTGTATGATGCATCTGTGACGTTTAGCAGGTTATAGCTGGCCGGGGGTGGACAGGGCAGGGTGATATGGGACGGGACAGGATGGATGGATGCATCTTGTACTGCTGCAGCTTTTGCCAAAGCAAAATTGAGTGATGAGGATGTGATAGAAAGTCAGGGAATCTGGGGCTGGGTCATTGCAGAGTGCGTCACAGGGCTTCTTTGTAATACATTCATATGAACTTTACTGTTCTCT
Source organism: Charadrius vociferus (assembly GCF_000708025.1). Lineage (NCBI taxonomy): Eukaryota > Metazoa > Chordata > Aves > Charadriiformes > Charadriidae > Charadrius > Charadrius vociferus. The sequence continues at coordinate 1,007,531 of NW_009648712.1, read as the reverse complement.
GTGCGATACTGCTTCTGTCAGAGCCAGGGTTTTCCTTACGACTTACTTTCAGGTGCTTTGTAGAAATGATGTTTGTTTAGGAGTTTCCATTGGAGGTACAGCTTCTGTGGGTCCCCTCGGGAGAGTATTGCAAAGCTCTTACACCTAGAAAGTTTTCCTTTTACCCCTACCATAACATTTCACTTAGAAGACAATCTGAAGGTGTAAGAGAATGTGAAATAAACAGTTTTCACACCTGGTACTATGCAGGTGCCATTAACAGCCCAGTCCCGAGGAAGTCAAGCATTCAACATTCCCATTCATTGTATTTACATATTTAAAACACCCTGCATTTCTAACCAGGACTCCAGGCCACCTAAGGATATTAGCGACATGTAACAGTCACTGGGAGTCGCAGGTATGCAGTGCTCAGCAAGAGTAAGGCAGTAGCCGTGAGTTAAAGCGACTGTACGGGCTTTGCTCACAGATCTCCATGGAATGAAAGAGCCATACCGGACTTCACTCCACTTTGCTCCTGCCACAAAAATGTCTGAAAAGAGAAAGCCACAATCCCCTCATGTTTTCTCTGTTTCTTACTAGTTCAAAAAAAAATGAGTTTAATATGTATGTGACCTTTTAGTGTTATATCGCCTAACTGGAGCAGAGAAGATATTTTCTTCTTCAAGATGAGCTTCCCTTTTGTTGCAGGCCCATTTAGGCTTAGGACTAATGTAGCACAGCACAGAATACCACAAGGATTTGATGTTTTGCAGTGCTGTTCCCTGTTTTAACCATTCCTAAATTTTATATCCATGAATCACGCATTCTGTGGTGGTTTGTCTCCCATGCTTTAGTACCTATAGAATTAGGGAGGAATGATCCTGAGAAAGTATTTACCATAGGTTGAACTTTTTAAACCAAATGCAGACTTTGAAAACAGGAGGAGTCGTTGGATGTTACCCTTCTCTTCACATCCTCGTAGCAAGTTCATGCTTTTAGTCTGTGGATCAATGCTTTCGTCATCTTTCTAATGCACTCCAGTGACTGTGCTGACATTACCTGGTGCTGTGTTCCAGAACAGCAGTGCACACTGTTGTTCATTAAGAAAAAATATGAGGAAAACTCGTGATTCAACTCTCCCTGCTGCCTCTTCTTCCCCCAGGAAAATCAAGGACGGACACCAACTATATTGAGTGTAATGACTAACAGTATTGTTCACTAATCAACACTGGAAGATGGGGAAAGATTTCTTTTGAAGGACAGCTTTTGCTCTGCTGCAAAGTCTCCTTTGATTACCTTGTTCTCTGAGGATGAGTAATGTGTTTTTAATTATTTTTGGTTTAGTTCAAGGTTATTAATCATCTTCAAACTAACAACAACTACAGGAATTCACTAGTGTTTCATGTCATTCACTGTACATTTTCTTTTTTGGAGGCCATCGTTTTCTTTGCCTTTTAAGTAATGCTGATTTCTACGTGCACCGGTGGAGATCATCACACAATAACTGCTATTTTGGTGAGTGGGATGGGACTTTCTTTAACTAAAATCACTCTTTATAGAGACTGAATAGTAGACTCCCCGGAATCCATGACAGAACTCATCAGCAGATATTTACTTTATAGATTAACAGCATTGAGTGTTTGGAGGCAAGGGAGATATAACTCCTCAGTAGTAAACCTCCACTGCAAAAAAATGGAGTCAGATAACCAAAAGTGATGGTTTGATCTCACTAAAGTCATTAGGACCCGTGCTTTTGACATCAGTGGGGTCAGATATTTATTTTAGGGCTATTATGTTTTTTAGCTATGTCCTCCCAAGGAAGTCACTGAATTTGCTGTATTTCATACTCTACTGGGTAAAATAGATGGAATATATCAATAAATATATGCCTTATAAGACCATTGTGAGATTAGTAGTAATGGTTTTAGATGAAAGTCATTACATAATTATAGCATATTTTGTAATGATGAACCCACAGAATAAGTATGGGCATATCATCATCAGACCACAGGCAGCTCATCTTTCATTTAGAAGAAAGGGTTTTTCCTAAATCTATGATGTGGGGGTTTTAGCATAATTATCTCAGTATTGAACAAATATTTGCCCCTTTCATACATAGAACTTTATACCCATATTCCAGTATTTACCTTGTAGTTCAGGCTCTGGGATAATTGCATAAAAATATTCTACGTTAGGAATGGGAGGAAAGAAACAGAGGATATGTGGAAATGAACAGTAGCAATCCCTGGCTCCGAACAGAGAAGGTAAAACTGATTAATTGACAATTTCTATAATTCATTGCTCATGCTTCTTGTCTATCATGTCTCAGAGCAAATTCCTGTCACCCCCACATTTTAAATCACAGAAGCTGACTAAAGTCTTTATCTGATGGTAAAATATTCATTTCAGACAGTTAAACCAAAACAAAATAATGCATTTTAAAACAATCTTAAGTGTTGCTGAGACTTAGAAGAAAACTGGTTTTGCTGTAGAGTGAAATATATCAGAGAATCACCCCAAATTACATGCAATTAATTACTTTTTCTGAAACTCAAAGTATATTATTATATATTCGCACATGGTAGCAAGAAAGCCCCAGGAAAGGGAATTTCACTACAGTGAAAAATACCGTATTGAAGTTTCAGGACTTCAAACATATCCAGAGTATCATAATTTATTATTTTGTTGTCATTGTTGAAAAATCCGGTTACCTCTGGAGATTCAACACAAATTTGTGTGTTGAAAGAGAAAGTTCAGTCTTGCAATGTCCGAGCAACTTCTGGTTGTGTTGAGCTCTGTGAACTCCTATGAAATTCAAAAAGGACCAAAGGCAGCAGTTTTCACATAATAAGCTCAGTAGATGTGTACCTGGAGTTATGAAATCACAGAGGAGTTTCTGCAGACAATCTTTATTCCTAATGAGAAAGGTCAATAAATCTAGTGCAGTTCTGTCTGAAATCAGTAAGAGTCTTTCCTGTGGCATTACAAGGGTCAGAGACCAATTTTTGACATTACGAGAGGCCGTTACGAACATCCAGTCTGACCTTTGCATAAAGCAGGGCAAAGAATTTGGCTCAATAGCTTGGGATCTTTTAGAAAGACACGAAGCCCAACTTTAAAGATTTTCAAGTAATGGAGATTGTAATCCAATTCTGTTTAAGTGATTAATTGCCTCAGCTGTTACAGAAATACATTTTATTAGAGGATAGAGACAGATCAGGCCATAAGGCCACACACAGGAAATTCTTTGTGTTATCCTTAAATATAACAACTCAGAATCACCCATTTCTTTTTAGGCTAAGTAGACCCAAGTACTTTATTGAACCTAAATGAATAAAAAAATATTTAAAAACAGTGATGCTGCCTAATAATTTCAGGCTTTGGCCCTTAAACATATGCCAGCGGGTCATGTCTGCAGTTAGGTATTCATTTCATGCTGTTTGATTACGGCATGTTTCAGAGCCTGAGAAGCCCAGAAACCGGCAGTTAAAGGCAATCGGGTGCTAAAATAGCCCCTGGTCTCTCGCAGCCGGAGAAGCGGCTGTTGGTGCTGGCTGCTGATGGAGAAATCCAACCCCCGGCCTCACTGGGGACAGCCACCGTGCCAATGTCTCGGTGCTTTCTGCGAGCCCAGTTACGACAGCGGCCAAAAAACATGTGCCGGCTTCTGGCCCCAGTGTCTGGCTTGTGGCCCTGGTGTTTGCTGTCCCATCCGCTCCCAGCACAGAGGCCAGCAAATCCAGCTCCTCGCTCTCAACCCCACACCCTGCGCCTTTCTGGAGCTGTGCATCTGGCTGAGCAGGGGGTTTCCTGTGCCGCAGTGGGATGCGGGAGCTCTCCCCATCGCTCACTACACTCAAAACGGGGAGCTAAGCTGCATGAAGGGCTCCCACACTCAGAACAATTTTGGCTGTGGCCAGCATGGACTGCAGCCCCGCAAGGCAGACGCTGCACTGCAGGGTGCACGAGCCACCGAGGACAGGCTTCTACACCCAACCAAATGTCTTTTCCCTTTTCCTTAATGAGACGGACTTCGTTATTCTCTCATCACAATATGTGGTTCTGACTGATATTTACTGGGCTCTGCGTGACCCGTCTCTGTTGTCTTTAGCGTGGTTAATTGGAATTATCGAGCGGCGCCCGGCTCTGGCAGGCTGGGATTCACCCCTGTTGGGACGGTCCTCACCTGCCCGCCCTGGCCTGCCTCTGCGCAGCCTTGCTCCCGTCAGACTGAATTAAGCTGCGCTGTCAGGAGCCAGGGACCCTTCAACAGTTTTCCAGCGCAAGCAACACCAAATTAGTGTTTGGTAATAGGCTGCACACTGTTTTGTAATAAGAAAATATGGATGATTCTATTTATTCCCTCTCGCTCCTGCGATGATAAGAAATGTTCTAATTCATTATTAATTTGTTCCAACTATTTCTGGTAAATCTAAACTACAAATAACTTTAGCTATGCCATTAGCAATACCTCAAAACTACAGATGGATTTTAGTTTCTGGACACAGGCACATGGCAGTGCCACTGTTCCTAAAGGTGTACCCAAAATTCTGTCACATTTGGGTACAAAACCAGTACTTGCCGATCACACTGGGTTACAGCTTCATTTAAAACAACCTGGAACACAAAGATATTGTGGCCATTATTTGTCCAGTATAAATTATTGTAGCTTGGCAGCATTCTGTGGAACTTTATGTATTCAATCTGCTTAAGGATTTACCCTCCCCTGAACACTGGACCAAATGGATATGAAGGGTGGGACTTCTGCCAGTGCTAAAGGCTTTTGTTCTGCCCTGTGGACTAGCAAGATCTTTAGTGGCATTTTGTAGGTTGTTGGCTTTAGTGAAGAGCAGATCTTTGGAATATTAAATCTTCAAAATGCGATTTTTGTTGTTGTTTGCCTTTCATAATTTATTTCTCCGCTTTTCATATATAAATGATTGATCGAAGAACCATCGTCAGAAAGCATCAAGGAAAATTTTTTCTTCTCTTGCAGAATATGAATTTACTTGGGTGAAAGACAGGATATTATAATGGAAAGAGGGTAGATTTAGATTAGATATTAGGAAGAAATTCTTTACTGTGAGGGTGGTGAGACACTGGAACAGGTTGCCCAGAGAAGTGGTAGATGCCCTGTCTCTGGAAGTATTCAAGGCCAGGTTGGATGGGAATTTAAGCAACCTGGTCTAGTGGAAGGTGTCCCTGCCCATGGCAGGGGGCGGGGGGACTTTGGAACTAGGTGATCTTTAAGGTCCCTTCCGACTCTAACCATTGTATGATTCTATGATTCTATGGAATGTATCTACTGGTCATCCAAGGAAATTATTTGTCACATGCATAGTGTAGCAGTATCTCCTTGGGGAACCAAGTCCACTGTTTGGTCTTTCATTCATCTAGAAAGTGCTTTTCTTGCCTTTGTGTTTGGATGGGATTCACTTTTCCTTTACATCTGTGTTGTCATAGTCACCTGGCTTCATTTACTGAAAAGGAGGAGGAGGACGCCCACCATGTAAGATCAAACACTGAGCTTCTGTGTGGGGAATCCTGCAAGAGAGTGGCAACCCACTGGCCTTGTCTCTCACCATGAGCTCTAAGCAGGGGCAAGAGTGGGATGACTGCACTCCTGGTGCTCCAGTGTGGCTGCGCTGGGATATACTGTCTTGCCTTCTCACTTCAGAAAAGAAAAGGAAAAAAATCCCAGCCCTCTTCTTCAGAGTGCATATACTTAAGAATGTTTCTTAACTATTTGCTTTGAAATATAATTAAGGTGATAAAAGGCAGCAAGGAATTATCTGGAAGATCCTCACAAAGACTTTGCTAATTCTTGGTGATGGCCTGCGAAGAGGCTGGCCAGGGTCCCAGCTACCAGGCTTGCCTCTCTCATGTCTTGAGAGAGTTGCAGTCCCAGTACTGTTCCTGGCTGTTGCTCTCTGTTTTTTCCATAGTTTGTGCCTCCTGCTCCTGATTATAGCTTTGCTTCTTCAGTCTGCGACAGACTCAAAGAAGGATACAGGTGTATATGCTTTCAACAATGCGCCTAAACATACCACTGCTTTTACTTAAAGAAGAAAGCATAAGAGGAGATGATTTAACAAAAGAAAAAACAACTTTGCAAACGAGATGCTTCAGCACTCTCTGTCCCTGAAACAATTGCAATCTAGCCTCGACAAGGAAAGTGGGGCTTTCCCATCTCTGCCGCCCGTGCCATTTCTCAGCTGGAAGTGCTGAAATGTCCACCAAGCCCTGGCTTCCCCTGCTTGAGTTTTAATAACTTCTGTTCTTCTGCCAGGCAATCCCTAAGTAGCCATTATTAGACGACCACAGCTACACCTGAGTGACTTCATGGACGAGTTAATCTCCCTTCTGACAAGTCCATCCTTCCTAGGAGCTAGCTCTCAGGGAGGAGGGGGCTGCAAAGCCAAGAAAAGATGAAGGCTGGTGTTATGTTCATAAAGCTGATGTAGATGTGTACTCATAGGCAGACTGGTCTGCAATGGGTTCCCCAAGACATCCCGTAAGAAAAGAGGCCTTGGGTAGAGATAATAACAAGATAGATGATAAACCCATAGTGTGTGCGTGAGAGAGAGACAGCTGGGTTGGCAGGATTGTTTGCTTTTCAGAAAGAAGGATTCATCCTTTTCTATATTGGCATAAAAGCATGTGCCCTTTCATGATAAAATTATGTATTCCAGGCCTGTCAATCTTCCAGGTTCCTTTTAAAATATGCATCTAAGGTGGGACGTACTGAGAAAATATGAATATCGTGTCTGGACATCCGACAAGTGTGCATGAGATATCATCCAGCTTTATGGACCAATAAAGTTCCTGACAGTTTGATAGATTAGTCCTGGTATTTTTTATAGAAACATGCATAATTATGCAAAAAAAATGAGGTTTTCTGGAGAGTGGGAAAAATACCCATTATGGTACATGATGAAATATGTTCCTTGAATTAAACCCGTGGTAGTGGGTTTTAGAGCAGTCAGTCCTGGTCAGGCTTAACAAGGCTCAGAGGATGTAAGCTCCCCTAGAAATATCTATAGAATTATAATGCTCTAGTTAATAAAATAGATATTTAAAATAGCATAGTCAGGTAAATTAAAAGGTCTAATTTAAGCTGGTAGGAGAAAGATGAAGGAAATTCTGCCAGTGAAAAACCTACTTTTCTTCAGATGGTGCCTTAGGCGTTTGCCTTAGAGGTAAGTATTATAAACCTTAAATCCCTCTCAGCCTTGAAATGACAGACTTATACAGAAATTCACTTACACACAGGGACCAGATTTAAACCTTATTCAGTCTAAACCGCAACCATGTCATATGCACATTCACATTGCGCACAGACACACACACACACACACCCTGAAGTAGACTGAGATGCCGTTAGACTTTTATTGGCATGAATCATGTGTGAGTTACTCACTCATCCTAAGTGAGAGCCTAGAAGCCATAGGGTTTTTTTTTTGCAAACCCTCCTGACATCGCTCCTGCGTGCGCAGTACCACCGGGGTGGCACCGGACCGCTTACGTGGGGTCTGGAGCTTTGGGTCTATTTTACAGGAATCTGTTTTTCTGTGCTGCTGGTGCCCAGTATTTCAGGCATCCTGGTGCTTTCTCTAAGGATCCGGGGGAGTGGGGAGGGAGGAGAGGAAATGAGACGGCGTAAATAAAAAGTAGCTGAAAGTGGCTTTTTTTTTTTTTAAGG
>NW_009648712.1:999020-999765 GCF_000708025.1 Charadrius vociferus | reverse complement strand
CGGGGAAGCCCATCTCGCCTCTCCCTTCTCTTACCGAGGACCTTTCCCGGTCCTACACGCCCGACACTGGAATGACAACCGGGATAGATTGCTGCCTCCCCGAGTCCTGTCTCCTCCCGCCCCGCCATCGCGTCGGTGGTCATTTCTACGGGAATAATTCATTCACGTTAAGTTTCCTTTACCTCCGGAAAATACTGAAACCTTAAATGGCCATAATAGGAATGTAATTGTATGGTGTGTTTTTTGTTGTTGTTGTTTTTGAGAAATCGATTTGGGCTCCAATAACTCACCCAAGCATGTTACACCAAACCCATTCAAATAGGAAACAGGAGAACTAAATTATTGCTGCTTCCTGAACTCTCTGCTTATGATCCCAATAATTAAAATGTGCAGTAATGGCCCCAGCAGCCTGTATTTCTCTGGTTAATTCTCGGAAATGAAGGGCTGATTTTCGGCCGCTGACGGAGGGGAGCGCGGAGACGGGCGCAATATCAGCCACCGGGAGCCCGCCGGTGGTCCGCGCCCGGCGCTTGCCGCATCACTTGGGGGAAAATAATTCCGGCGGCGGGGAACTCCCGAGAGAAGGGATTTCCCTCCTAGTCCCTCCGGCAAACCAACTTCTTTTTTTTATTTATTTTTTTTTTCTTAATCCTCATGGCGTTCCTCTCCCCTCCCGCTCTGCCCAGCGCTGCGAGTCGCACATCTGTCTCTGCACAAGGCGGGGAGGGGAGAGGGTCGGGCCAAG
>NW_009648712.1:997927-998625 GCF_000708025.1 Charadrius vociferus | reverse complement strand
GGGAGACGCGCCAAAAAACGGCGGGGGAGCCCGACAGGTCTGGGGACCCCCCTACCCCCTCTCAAACCGCCCTCCTCCGCCTCCCGGTCCCTTCCCACGGCAGGTAAAACTTGACTGTGGCGAGCATTCTTCTAGGTTTGTGAGATAGGTTTTCTGTGTGTTGCTGTTTGGTTGTTGGTTTGGTTTGGTTGGTTTTTTTTTCTAATTTTTTTTTTGTTGTTGTTGGGGGGGGAAGTGTGAGTTGGTGTTTATGAGAAGCTTTATGACTCCTGATAAGCTCATCTTTGAGGACGACACAGAACTGTGTTCCTTGAGGAATTGGGGTGGTGACGTCTTTTCTGATACCCGATTATTACGTGACTGGGGGAAAAAAAAAAAAAAAGGCATTTGATTCATGAATAAAAATCCGGACACCACCACGGGGGCAACAAACAATATTGCCCGTCCTCTAAGGTAACAAGCAGGCAAATGTTTACGAAGAGGGCTCTTGCTGAAGCGGGGTGTTTGCAAAGATTTTCTTGCTAATTGCGTATCAGACGGAAGGCTGCGGAAGGCTGGTCAAGTTTGGAGCCACCGAGCAGGAAGAGAAGAAGAGGAGAAGGCTGAAGGCGCTCAGTGAGGGGAGAGATCTGGGGAAGACAACATCGCACGCAGCCAGCCCGCGGCTCCCCGCCCCCCCCGCCTCCCCGGCTCACCCC
>NW_009648712.1:997474-997772 GCF_000708025.1 Charadrius vociferus | reverse complement strand
CCCCCCCCCCCCCCCCCCCCCCCTTCTTTTTTTGGAGTGGATTCCCCTAAAATCAGCAAACAACTAACTGCTGCTTTTGCGTCTTCTCATCCCGCGGGTTCTTCGCCCATCGCAGAGGCGATGCCACGAGGGTTTTAACTCCTTTCGGCCGCAACTTGGGAGACAGCTCTATTTTTACCCACATTTGGGGTCTTTTTTTCTTCTTCTTCTATATATTTTTTTTTTTTTAGTTTCGCAGCCAAACGCTCTTAGTGCCGGGTGTTTAGAGTTTAATGGTAAGGACACGAGGCGGCTCGCC
>NW_009648712.1:995799-996140 GCF_000708025.1 Charadrius vociferus | reverse complement strand
CTGTCCCTTTCCACCCGGCAGGCGGTGGCGTTTGGACCCCGCTGTGTTTGGGGTAGGAGTGGGGGACCCCCCAGAGGCGTCGGCTCAAGAGAGTTTCCCACGCTGGGACGTGGCTGAGGGTGCAGGGCACCCGGTCCGGGACAGGCGCTGGCAGCCTGGTCCCACCCTGCTTGCAGCCTGCTTGGGCCACCGGTGTTGCTTGGCTTGGGGGGAGTTTTGGGCTCGGTGCTGTTGTTCTGCTCCGCTGGCGCTTGGGTCTATTCCGGGGTGCCCTACGGGGGACACCGCTGTGCGGCTCAGCTGTGAGCGGGGGGCGATGCCGGACGCGCAAGGCTGTCCGA
>NW_009648712.1:993445-993868 GCF_000708025.1 Charadrius vociferus | reverse complement strand
GGAGGGACGGTCGCCGCCGCCTCCCGGGGTTCCCGCACCCCGCCGCAGCCGCCTCCCGGGCCTCGCCGCTCATCCGCGGGCTCTTCCCTCCGCCCAGGCACGCCGATGGGATCTTCAACAAAGCCTACAGGAAACTCCTGGGCCAGTTATCCGCCAGGAAATATCTGCACTCCCTGATGGCCAAGCGGGTCGGGTAAGGGTTCCTACGCTTTCTTTTCCCGCGGTGGGCGTTGGTGCTGCCGGAGCGGAGGCGTTTAAAAGGCCGCGGGCTGGAGGGAACAAAGCTGCCCCCGCCGGGGCTGGGAATTTGTTGGGGCGGCGGGGAGGCCGGAGGGGGAGGGTTGGGGGTGATGTCCGGCTCCCCAAACCTCAGCCCACCCCGACCGCCGCTCCCGGAGCGCTCCCGGAGCGGCGTGCGCCTGG
>NW_009648712.1:990922-992945 GCF_000708025.1 Charadrius vociferus | reverse complement strand
CTACCGGAAACAAATGGCTGTCAAGAAATACTTAGCAGCCGTCCTGGGGAAAAGGTATAAACAAAGAGTTAAAAACAAAGGACGCCGAGTAGCGTATTTGTAGCGATGAGTAACCAGCCACTCCTGTGTATACAAAGTCCTGAGAGAGAGAGAGAGAGAGAGAGAGAAAGAGACAGAGAGAGAGAGAGAAACCCAACAACAACAACAAAAAATCTAAACAAAAACAAAAGTCATTTCCAAACTGACTGAACAATCACCGCTCCTGTGTTATCTAAACATGTATTTATGTATGAAGTAAAGCCATTAAATGAATATTTTGATAATAATATTGTTTTTCTTTTGTACAAAAGCACTAGAGAAACGCACAGATCTACTTTGTGGACCAATCATTAAGTTATATATAATATATAAATATATAAATATAAATACTACTACGAATACTAAAGAACAATTCTTCATAGAAAATCTGCACAAGAACAAGAATTCGCCTGAGCTGTTTATGTTTTTATATAAAATAAATAGAAAAAAAAAGACAATCATTGTTTTGAATATTACTCCTATTTTTGTAACGGAAATTAAAAGGATAGTATTTTTATTCGCGACAGGGTCGAAGACATTAATTTTCACCATTTGCTACTGTACATAGAGAAGGATGCCCTGCTCCCAGGGGATTATGAGGAAAATGATTTGGGAAAATTGGTGAAGCAGATTCTTCCCCCGGTGAGTCTCAAGGCAGGCTCCTTTGCCACTAGCCTCTCCGAAGAGGCAGCGTCCCCTTTCCTCTAGATTTCGATTTTTTTTTCCCCTCCCGCTTTCTTTGATTCCAGTTGTATCTGTATCAGCGTCTCCTCAAACAATGAGCTTAGAGGATAATTCTCTTTTGAAAACAACAGCTCGATCCAAATTGTGCACCTCTGTTGCCTATTGGAGGGAGAAATAGTTAAAAGAACAAAATTTCAAACCAAAACCAAAACCAAAAAAAAAGCCAAATCCAAACTCCTAACCCCTAAATCCCGAACCAGCAGCAAGGATAGTGAGTACTAAGCCCCGTGCACTGCTCTTCTGGCTGGCTGGGCAGAGTTGCAGAACAAAGCGAAAGCGGAGACAGGACCCGTTTGGGAAGAGTGGGGAAGTGAGCGGGGGCGGCCCCGCGGCCGGAGCCGGTGCCGGTACTGGTGCCGGTGCCGGAGCCGGTGCCCGCAGGGTCGAGGGAAGTCGAGGCGATCCCACCTCCGATCCGCTACCCAACTGCCCCGGGCAGCTCGGTACTGGACCTGGATGCAAAGTACAGTGTGTTACTCTCCAGTGCTGTCCATGCTTCTCATCATGTGTAACGAGCAGGGTTCTCGCCTTTGCATTTTTCGGTCGCAGTTGCTCTTTTCTTTGATTTTTTTTTCTTTCTTGTAGACCATCCCGCCTCTCATCCTCTCTTCGCACTTTTTCCGAGCTCTGTTTAACCCACCTAAGTCACCTTTTTGGGTTGAGTTCTTTTGGGGGAAAAAAAAAAAAAAAAAAAAGATTGTGAACGCTCTCTCACTCCTTTGTTCTGTTTTATGCAAGCTCTTATTGTACAAGTTTAGGAACCCCTGTTGTAGCTACCACTAAAGAATTATGCACTACTACGAAAGTTTTTGTTCCTTGTTTATTGAGTTTGGAGGTAAAATGTATTTTTCTACATTCTGGCTTATTGCTTAGTAAAATTGATTTCATAAAACAAACTTTTGTCATAAAAGAATGTGTAGTGTTCACCTGTGGTCCGGTTTCTAACGAGATAAACCATTTTCACCTCATCTCTCTATGTACGGACTCCTATCTTACCTTTCCGCCCGGGGGACAGTAAAACAGCAGCGACCCCGGCCGGGGGCTGGCCCCGTCCCTCCGCCCGGGCAGCTGCCGAAGGAGGACACGTAGGTACCTGCTGCTTCCTTCCAGCTCACCACACAAACCTTAGAGGAGTCTTTCCAAAGACACAAAAACGAGCCCCGCATTCAAGAGGTCGGAAAACATCCCTCTTCCCCCCCCC
>NW_009648712.1:962970-990824 GCF_000708025.1 Charadrius vociferus | reverse complement strand
CCCGGCAGCTCGCGCTGCCCGCCCCCGCCGCCGGTTGCGGGCTCTTGGGGCGGCGGAGGGGACGCGGGGCGCAGTTTGCAGCTTTCGTGCCTTCTCTTCACCTTGTAAAATCGCCACGAGTTTCACGGATGGCTATTTAGTGGCCCTACGATGCTGCAACACATCGGCTTGCGTTTTAGTCGTACTTCTTCTGTTCTTTGGCAATGGGCAGAGTTTAAAGTGTTTGTGTCGGCTGTGGTATAATGACATAGGGCTCTCTTGACGTTTTCTTTATGACCTTATCCGTTAGAGTTCAGTGGCTAGTCGCAAGCATTATGAAGTGATCACCTAGGTTATTATCCTTTGTATGATTTTTATTTTTTTATTATTTTTTTTTTTTTTTAGAAAACGCCAACAGCCTTACCAAAATCTGAGCAGATCTGAGATACAGTCATAGTTTAGGTAGATGTTAGTCTTGGAGAACTTATTTTGTGTGCAAATGAATATAAAAAGAACTTAAACAAAGTATTATTACACACATGATATCTATAACTAGGACTTTGATAACTGTTATATAAAGTGTGTAAAGTTTGTATTAATAAATTTTTGTAAACAATGCAATTTCGTCTAATGTTTGGGGGAGAGAAAACTAGAACCTAACAGTGAAAGCTGCATTTCATTTAGATTTTTTTTTTTTTAAATTAGTTTACTTTTAAGCAGCGTTGTTCTAACCTTTCATGCCTGGGATATCTTTTTATTAAGTCTCCACATTTTGTCATCAAATAACCTCTAACATTTTTACTGATGATTACTCCTCTGTTCGAGTAAACTAAACAAAACTGCTGAAATAAAGAGCCTAGTTCCACACACACCAGCTGAATAATACTCTCTAAAATATGCAAACCAAACCAGTCGGTGCCTATCGTCCATCCCTCTAACAATTCCTGTGCTTAGAAGCCGTTTATTTTAAGCGGAATCGGTATGTTTGATGAGATCTTCACCTAATCCGCTTTTAATGAACATTCTGTATGTGATAATATGCTTCCCAGCATCACCGGGCTTGGGCAACTGCAGCATCTTTCTTTGGATTAAAAATGTACTGGGCTGTCCTGAAAAATGATACTGAAACACAACAAAGAGTTACGTAGGTTTTACAGGGTAATAGATGGCTACAACGAAAAAGCACAGACAGGCAGGGTTGTTTGTCGGCACAACACGGAGGTCAGGATATCCGACCTCTTCACTTTAGTTTAGCAATAGCCGCTTATGTTTATTATTTTTATTGTAGCTCAGGGACTTTATTCAAGTATGTTGGAAAGTAACAGCAATTCAGTTTAAACTGAACTCCATTTCCTTCTAAGATCATACAATTAAAAACTAAAGCACAGGAATTAAATGACAATTTCCTCGCAATTTATTTTTCAAAGCTCTAAGTCCAGGATTTGAAACAGACTGGTCATATCCTCTCTGCCATGAATTTACCTTCCAGGCTAGTTTCAACAACAGCATTTTACTGACTAACTGGAAAACACTGAGAGAACTTGGAAAGCTGGTGGTCTCAGTGGTATGTGTGAGGAATTAGTGCAAAGCGAGATAAAAGTCTGATTAAATGCAGATCGGGTCAGAGAATAACGCAAGAAAATACCTGTTGGGGGGAGGGGGAGAGGACAACGATTTCTCAGTCTGACAGCATAAGAAAAACGAGTCACCATTTCCCAAAGGCAGCGTACAGTGAAAAACTGCTGTTAGTTTTATTCAGTAATTATGCAGTGCTCATACATATAACCACACCACATTTCCTGCCCATCTGAACTGAAAATGTGAAAAGAGATACAAGCTGAAGACCTTCTTGGTATTGGTAGACGAAGGAGGAAACTTGGAATTGGTCTAACTGAAAAATGAGGTCTTCTTCATCAAGTCCTGGCACTTGTTGAAGACGTGCAGAAAAAGGAAATTCTGCTGTAAATGACATAGAGATGGTCCTAGCCTCACTCTACTGAAATTCCTCTTTAACAAATCAAATATGATTTCATGAAGAAGCTCAGCTCTATTCCCAGTGATTTGAACTGCCATCTGAAATGATGCACTTGGAAAATGTGCAATACTGAGTCTTATAACATGAGTTTTGTGGGGATTGCTGATGTTCTGTACGCTGCTATATGACTAGCAGCGGAAATGGAGAAAGCTGGCTGAGGAAACAAGAATGACTAGACAAGACATGATTTTGGAGCCTCGCATTGTAAAAACCTCCTGACATTCAGTCAAAGTGACAAACTCCAGTTAGTAAAGGAGGCTGAACAGAGCAGGACAGACTGCTCCAGATTCCAGCTCTCAGAAGCATGGTGCAAGACCACATCTGTCACAGAGCATCAGAAGCAGAAGAGCCTGAAAGAAACAATTTCTGTAGAGCCCCGGTGTAAACCCGGTTGTGGCCAGCATCTACCTTTCACAAGATTTGCTTGTGAGGGTGCTGACCTCCCCTCTTTGAGGCTTTTAGCCTTCTTCAAAAAACAAAGTTCATCTATTGGATTCACCTAGAGTTAAGGAAAATAGAACATCAGGAGGAAGATTGATCTTTTGGGGGCTTGTTACTAGATACTTTTGCAGCTTGATTTACAGTTCCAGGCTAAATCATTTAGTCTTTCTTCCGGAAAAACCTTCAGGGAAAGCACATCCCTGAAAATTTTAAGGACGTCATGTTTAGCCTCTAGAAGTACATGTCCTCTTAACTACACTCATAGATTTTTAAGACCCGAGGGTACTCTTATGATCATCTACTCTATCTTAGATAATACAGGGCATAGGATTTCATGGAGTCCTTCATTTAGCATTTAATTTCTGAGTGAGCTGTTCTGTATGACAGCAGTATTGATTGAAAGACTCGCAGGAATGGCAAATTTGCTGGGTAAGTCATTCCAAATGTGGCAGTTTAGCACTCTGTTCCTTGTTTCAGTTTGTCTCATTTTCGAGTCCAAGAGATTTGTAGCCTGCTGAAGAATCTCTAACGCCTGTAGATTTTCCTCTCCGTCTAGGTAGACTAAGGCAGAGATTTACTCTTCTCTATACCCTGTCTTTGAGGTAGCAAGGTTGATCTTTAGGCACTCACCGTGAAGGAGGTTTTCCACAGATGGCATTATTTCTGAACCATTTATATTTATTAACATCCTTTCTAAAGTGTTGAGACTAGAAATGGTTACAGTACCCAGCAATGACCACCTCGAGGATGTGGCAAAAAGTAGTAACTTTCCTCTTCTTCCTCAGGTGCTGCTCATTGCTAACAAGGGTCGCATTTGCTCTCTTGGCCATTTCATCATGCTGGGAGATGACGATCTGTCCATAATCCTTTCCTGCACCTAGCGTCTTTTCTGGATGATTACTTCACATGCACAGAGGGCCTGCCCTGGAAGTGAGACCATCGTTCTTGCTTCCTATTTTGTACTACTTTGTGTTAAGTTGTGTTAAAGCACATTTTTTCCCCTGCACAGTTACCGTGTTCTGTCATCTCAGCTATCACCTGGCACCCACTCCTGTTACCTTTAGAAAAGAGCAGACCCATTCCAGCAATGTCATTTGTGCATTGTGATATATGGGCCCAACCCAGCTCTGGGGCAGATCTGCGTAATTATGCCAGAGAAGGATTTGGCCCAGTCCAAGTGCAAATCCTGGGACAGAGCAAGTCAGAGTGACTGGTAGCAGGCTACTGGCCAAATCTCTTTCTTTTGTGCTTGGGTTCCTAGAAGCAATGCCATCCTGGCGTAGCTGAGGGCTTGTTCACTCTAAACCCAAATGGGATGTCTGGAAGTGCTTTTTGCTAAAACTGACCACGACTCAGTTACTTACTTGGAATCCACAGAGAAGAGAAGTAGCATGTGATGCATTAGAGGTAATGTGGTTGAACTGCTAAGGCAGAATAAGTGTAAAACCTAATGCCTCTTCAGCAATGATTTGTTAACTGGCTGTTGATAGGGTTTATCCAAGCCTCAAAATGGGATTTAGTTTTGAACCAGGATATTTCAGAACCAGAAATATGTGAATTTATGAACAGCGGAGACAAGCATCCTATGTTTGCCATTTATACAAGAGCGTTTGTTTTACAACTTTGATTATGAAATATCTAAGATAGATAGATCTGTTTATCGCTGAAACAGTAGAATATCTTTATGTGGATCACAGAGAGAAGACCTCCTCTCTTCAGGCTCTGACATGAGTTTCAGGTATTCCATGTCAAAAAGAACCTTATAGAGATTTATGGCAGTATGAAGTAGAGAAGTTGGACAGAAAAATGGCAGTCACTTCTGGTTCTTCTGTGGTGTCCTCCAGTGTCTCAGTACCAGGCTATGAGGAACTGCACAGTTATAATTGTATGGGAAAGGATCCAGCATGAACAAACACCTCCCAGATGACATCCCTGACATGGAAGTGTGAACTGGAGAAAGGAGAGGGACGCTGAGAATGACCAGTTTTACAAGAAAGGGAATTTCCATTGCCATCTTCGACAGATCCCTCAAAGCAAGCATCCAGGTTGGAGCCTGTTTCTCTCATTTGCTGGATCGAGCACTTGGGAGTGAAAGGCCCACTGATTTCAGGTGCATGTTAAAGGGGAGAGACACTTTAACAAAAATTATGTGTTTTTTCCTCTTTGTTACGCGTTTTCTGAAAGTCTTGGCCTTTGTCCTCTGACTCTTTGCTCATGTTGGAAATGTTGGTGAGCCCCATATCTTGCCCATTTTTGCAGAGTTAATATGTTCCTCTGATAGTGTATATCCAATGTGGTATGGGTATTTATAGGTGGATAGGGCAGACTAAGAAAACAGTTGCCCAGGCTAAAGGGTTTACCACTCAAGATTTGACAACAAATCTAAATATATATTCATTTTGGACAGATTAGATTAGACTCAGCCTATGGCTGATCTCTGTTTTGACATTTATCTCCATGGTGAGAAGAATGGTTACTTTCGAGTGGTAGAGTGATGAATAAATGACTGCCTTTCCCTCAGGAGCAAAGATTAGTGTCACAAGAAATCAGCCATCATGTATGTTATATGTCGAACATATAGTCTCAGCTCCCACCGCTTGGATGGGATTGAAACTTCCCTGACAGTTTGAGAGAAGGAAGAGTGCTTGGGTGGTGTGGGAATCAGGCTGCTCTGAAAATGATTAAACTTTTAATCAGCTATGAGCTCTTACATCACCAACAAAATAACAATATATGTAAATTAAATTGTAAAAATAGCGCAAAGGAATCTTTCTCTCCCTTGCTATATATACATATGCATATGTGTATATAAACCTATTTCTAAATCAGACAAAAATGACAACACATTAAAGTTCCAATATTTATGTATCGGCCACAGCTAAACTTAGACACAACATCTAATTTACACTGACGTCTTTCTTTAACAAGTTTTGTAAGAGGAATGATTTAAGTTCAAGGAAGTGCAGTGAGTCATCTGCACGGTGGGCCAGTGGCTGAGCTAAGTTTAGAATCAAGGGGAAGTTTGGATCTTCTGGCTCCAAGTTTTTCCCTTTACATCTCTGCTTTTCTCAAACATTCTCAGTGCTTAAAAAAAAAAAAAAAAAGAAGAAACTTTCTTCACAGTTTCACAGTTTCTTTCTTTTCTTTTCTGAATGGTTTTTTTATGTATCCTTGACTCTCTGGTCTTGTATGGTAAATCAGCAGGTTTAATCTCATGAGCTGATCTGAGTTTTTAAAATCAGGTTACCTCGTGACCTTGCAAATATTACCTTGTGACATCCTTGTTTCAGGAGAGCTAAGATTAAAAAGCATAAAAGAAAAACATGAGGTCTGTTCAAGTGATACCTGAGCAAATAGTTGTTTCCCACTTGCAAGGAAACCAATCAAGTAAAGCTGAGCGAGGCCAGCCCAGTCCAGCCCAGCCCAGCCCACTGAGCCCAATCTCTGCTGCTACCTGCCTGCTATAAAACTGTATATAGTCATTCTCTTCTGCTCTCCTTCCTCCTGAGGCTTTCTGTGTGTCAATGACTTTCCTGCCAGACCAAGGGAATCACGCAGGTTATGGGGCACCATGGCCTGTGTGAAATCCAGCTCATTCCTTCTCTGAGAGGTGAAATCCAGCTCATTCCTCCTCTGAGAGGTGCCTCTGCAAACAAACTGATGGCCAGAACAAGAGGAATCCAGTGCACTTTCTCCACGAGTGGGCTGTGGCAGGTTATGAGCCCATCTCCTCTGCACCAGCCCTGAGATGCTCTTCTTATGCAACGTGGGTTGCAGCCTTGTGTATTCCTCTCCACTCTTGCGGCATCCCTCCCCAGAACGGTCTGACAGATAGGTGTTACAAGGCACTACCCATCTCTGATACAAATCGAATGGTTTATCTGCTTTTCTCCAGCTTCTATAGATTTTATCTGTTTTTCCCCTGGGCCAATAAATACACAGAAACTACAAAAGACTGGCCAGACTCTTCCAGAGTACAGTTGTTTAATGATTTCTGGTTTCCCTAGCTGATTGGGTGCATCGCTGGGTTTTGCATCAGGAGAGAGTCATGACACAGCTAAGAGGTGATTAAACCAGGGACTCTGTGTAGCACGCTGTATGCAGACAGGTAGAACATTTATACTTAAAGGAAGCAGTTTTCTGATTGTGTTTGACTTTGCTATAATAAAATGCAGTTATGTTTTATAACAGTTTCATTTCATTCTAGTTATGCTGCAATGACAGCCTTATTACACCACTGTTTATGCTTTTTGTTAAGCTTAGTCATTGTTTAATCTTATAAACAGTCAACTTCATGCCTGATAGTTGTTGCAGCTCACGCTCCTGAGCCCTAACACAGCTGGAGGTACCACAAGACGATGACGTAAAGTAAATTAGATAACCTGGTCATTATAAGACCAAGGGAACCCCAAACTGTTCTTACTGTCCAGGAGAGCTGAGCACTCAGAGAAAATAAAAATTCTGAAATCTATTGAATCTATTGAAATCTATTAATTGGTGGACAACAGGATGACCAGCATGACCATGAGCGAGCAATGTGCCCTGGCAGCCAAGAAGGTGAATGGCATCCTGGGGTGCATCAAGAAGAGTGTGGCCAGCAGGTCGAGGGAGGTCATCCTCCCCCTCTACTCTGCCCTGGTGAGGCCGCATCTGGAGTACTGCATCCAGTTCTGGGCTCCCCAGTTCAAGAAAGACAGGGATCTGCTGGAGAGGGTCCAGCAAAGGGCTACAAAGATAATTAGGGGATTAGAACATCTCTCATACAAGGAGAGGCTGAGGGACTTGGGTCTCTTTAGTCTAGTGCAAAGAAGATTGAGGAGGGGGTCTTATTAATGCTTACAAATACTTAAAGGGAGGATGCCAGGGGGATGGGAGCAGTCTTTTTTCAGTGGTGCCCAGTGATAAGACAAGAGGTAATGGGCACAAGCTTGAACACAGGAAGTTCCATCTTAACATGAGGAGGAACTTCTTTACTTTGAGGGTAGTGAAGCACTGGAACAGGCTGCCCAGAGAGGTGGTGGCGTACCCCACTCTGGAGACATTCAAAACCCGCCTGGACGCTGTCCTGTGCAACTTGCTGTAGGTGGCCCTGCTCTGGCAGGGGGGTTGGACTAGATGATCTCCAGAGGTCCCTTCCAACCCTGACCATTCTGTGATTCTGTGATCAATTATCAGCACCCAACAGGAATGCAACAGCAGCTGCACTTTATTCAGCCTTATTTTACCAATAATGATGGTGTTAATGTCAATGGGGCCACAAGCAGAAGGAAAATGCCACTGAATGTGAGTGAGCTTCATCACAATCTGACCCTGTCTTCTTAAAGATGACTTTTTTACCATGTGCAGTCTTTTCATATTCTGGATCAGTGCTTCCTAAAGGGTGGGCTTCAGAGTCAGAAAAATCACAATACCTCCTTGTAAATTCACAGTGAGCAGCTGTCGCTCTGGTAAGATAAATGCCACCTTTTATAAACTGCAGTTACTGTTCACTTTTCTCCACTCTCCTTACATCTCCGCTTTGACCTAGTCTGAGTCATTCTCTGCATGGGAAATGTTTCTTCCTGTGGGCATACATATGACTGGGGTTGTGTACCGATAAAAGGGGTATAATGTGTCCTCTCACTCCCCAGCAAAATGTTTCTGCCTGGAATTAAGATGCTTGGTATCACAGTGAAGACACAAACCAGTGGGAGTTTGTTAGATTTCCCTGCTATAGGTAGATCCCAGGTGGAAAAACAGCCTTTAAACGGCAATGAATGCCTTGCCCAGGCACCTGCGTGGGGACCAGGTGGGCACAACTTGGGAGCACGAGGCAAAAGCAGAGGGTGACTGAAGGCTATGCTGGGCCCATGGTGCAGAGACCTCGAGAAGGCACCAAAGGGGAAGATCTCTGTTTCTACGCATTTGAAGAGTGAGAAATAGGGACTGCCTACTTTCCTGCTCAGCTCTAATGGCAAGAGCTTAAAAGTGTCCCTTTGGACCAGGCCAAAGTCTCGCCCAGCAGCCTGTTTCTGGTGGTGACCAGCAGTTTAAGAAAAGTCTACAAATTAGGGCATGCAGAAGGACCGTCTTTGCCGAAACAAGCATCTGGCCATCAGAAAATTAAGGACTTGCTACACTGTAAGCTGCCTTTAAATGACTGTTTAACAGACCAGTGGACCTCCATCGATTTAGTAGCTCTACTTTTATTTTTAACTTTGTTTTAGCAATGAATTTCCCATTTTAATTATGCTCTATATGCTCTTGCTATTTGATAAACGACATTGTTACATGCATAACTGCCCCTGAAGACTCTGAGTATCTGTAGTCAAAGTATCATTTTCTTGTATGTTCACAGGCAGCATACACGCTGGCAGTTGGAGGTTATGGAAAAGTCACAGCTCATTAAAAACCCCACATCTTATCTGAGCTGCTCTTTCCTGTCCATTCTTGCAGTCTTCTTTAAAATTTAGAGCTTTTTAAATTTCTTTTTATGACTTAGAAGTTATTTCACTTTGTGTTTATACCCAGTGCAGCTACTTTTTATGGATCAGGAACATTCTGACTTCTGTTTCTATAACAATGCCTCTGGAACAAGCACCATGAGAAAGCATTGTATGGTAACTTGGTTATGCTTTCTGTATTGCTCCAATGCCTGAGTTTGAAATTTAGGAGTGTTTTTTTTGCATCTAACCCACAAGTAAATTGGGCAGTGTTTCAATATACTTTTGTAATACAAAGCTGTATATTTGAATATTAGCTTTAGCTGGTTCGGCAACTTGCCTAAGAACTTTCAGTGATTACACTGAAACATTAAAGAAATCACATAATTTTTCACTCAGTGTGAGACTTTCACCAGCTTGGTCAAAAACTTGAATTGTTTTTGTTTTGAACAGTTCTTTTTCATGTGTATACACACCCAGTTGTATAGAAATTATAGCATTACCGCCTAGGGAAAAAGAGATACTGCTAAAATACCTGCCAAGATTCAGCATACCCAAAGAATGTCCGATGTACTATATCATTTGTTCATCAGATGTGCTACACACCCATTATTCCGTTGAAGCTCACTGAGAGTTGCTGCTGGTGCTTGCTGCATTTTGTGGCTGAAACACTTTCAAGTGCAGAATTCCCTCTGGCTTTTGATGACTTTCTGCATGCAGAGCAATCAGCCCAGGCTCATTGCCATAGGAATGCGAAAGGGGCAGGGAAATGCTGCTGCCTTACTCTGACCACTTGGAATTAAGATGCTCCACATCACAGTGAAAGACATAAGCCAGCAGGAGTTTGTTAGAGTCTGGCTGCCTTAATCAGAAAAAAAGTCTGGTGAGCTGAAGATTTCCAGATGGGTTTATAAAGATAAAAATAACAGTCTGTGTCCTTCCCCCTATGATGAGAAATAATTCCATGTCGGCAGTGCTTCCACAACATACCACCTGCACTGCCACCAGGGCATGTTCCATGCCAGAGAGTCACTAATGATCATGAGCAACAGTGAACGGGACTCCGTGAATTCGGCAGGAGCTCTGTGCTGTGCCTCAAAGAGGGAAATAGTGTTGCAGAATAAGAAGGTATCTCCAGGAAAGAGAACTCGATCCAACCAGCAAAGTCCGTTGATACCACAGGCATTATGGGCAGGGAAAACTTCAGGTAATGGTTTGGACTGACAAGGAGCCAGTCAGCAGTGAGGTCTGTTCTCACAGGGAAGCACACCAACCAAATTGTCTTGTGCTGACAGATCCATTGCTTGGTTGAGTACTTTGTACCAACCATCATGGGAAAAACCAAGCTGGCCACAGAGTGGACTTCCTTCCATAATGAATGTATATTCCTGGGTGGAAAAGAAGGTTGAAGTTATAGCAGATGAACAAAAAGTGACATATGCATCAAGGTTAGATTGGGTGCTGGGCCTTTTTATGTTTCCAAGCCAGCAGAAAGCCAGCAGATCATTTTTTTAAGGAGCTGAGGAGAATTTTCTCAAGAGTTTTAGCAGAGAAAGGAGGGAACTATGAGTTCGAGTTCTAGTTCTGTTTGGAGTAATTGTAGCAATGATGTGATCTCCAAACCAGGTGCCTTTCCCCAGCTCCCACAGCTACTTGCACCCCCCCACCAGCCCCACAGCGACCGGGCACTCTGCTTTCCTTCTCAGTCCGCACGTGGAATAGTCTGTGAAAGAAATCTCTCCTTCCAGCTGCAGTAAACACTTTCAACAAACCTTTTGCCAAACCCTTGGTCTTCATTGTCAATGGAAGAGAGGGGAGAGCTCACTGGGGCTTCCTTGTCGTGCTGCGGCCTTGTGGGGCTGAAAGCCATGTGCAAATGCAGCAGGTGTTGACGTTGACGTTATTGTGGACATTGATGTAGAATGCTATCAAACACAAATGTTATTCTGTTTAATGAAGTCTCAGCAGGGAAACCTGGAAATAGTCTCGGTGGATCAGTGCTGCAGGGGTGGCCCGATGCCTTTGCCAAAGGTATAGAGGGAGGGTGAGTGGCCCTGTGGTGTATGCTCTGCTCGACAGGAAAGACAAAGAGTAACCAAACTTACCCTTAGAATTCAGGTTATGCTCTACATAGAGCTAATGCAGAACCCACTTGTATTGATTATTCTAACTCTGCAAAAACTGTGTGGATCCTATTTTAGGTCTTGATTTTTTTAGGCTTAATAAGTATAAATGACACAGGTTTGCTGCTAACAAGCAACTTGTCTCTTTGATCTGAGTGAAAACAGGGACGAGTTGAAGGGCAGCTGTTGCTCCTGGATCATTGTGCTTGTCATGATAAATTAGCTTTGTAGGTTGGTGGTAGGTGTTTCCTAGGGTTTGACATTGAGGGCTGGAGCCACCAGGAGGAAGAGATGGCTTGGTGCCGGAGACAGCACTGTGTTCATGTACCTCCCACCCAGCACTACAGATGTTTGAAGTTCACCGGTGTCTCTCTTTGTCCTGATAACACACACCAGTTTTCTGTGGTCAGGCATCCACTTGATTGCCTAAAGTCCTGACATAACCAAACGTTTGGCTGTTTGGCAGGATCCACAAGCCAGATGTTACCTCACCTACTTACTGGTCAGGGTGTTACCTGCTTGGCATGCTTAGGAGGGATGTTGCCCCTGCAGGACACAGCATCAGTCAGAAGCCAGTGATTTAGCTGTGAGCTGGGTAAATGAGGGTCACATCCTACTGGTCCCCCCCATTGCATGCTTGGCCACTTTCTTTCTCAGGGTGATCTTTAATAACCTGCTGTCCCCAAAGGAGCAGAAGAGCAGAATGTTGCTTTGGCTGTGGTTGAACTGCAAGTTAACTTTTGTCCCATGCAATGTCATCTTTCAAAGGATGTCTGTTAGGTTTTAAACCCAAATTACACTCTGCTTGTATGAAGAAGTGAGCTGAAGGAAAGGGTCTTCTGTAACCAGAGAGTTTGGGAAAAGGTAGGAAAAATATATAAATATATGCTAGTGGTTTGGTTTTTGTTTTTTTTTTCTTCTTTTCTTTTTTTGTTTAATTTCCCATTTTTCCCTGCCGAGGCCTTCCATAAGAAACACAGGAAATTTGGGAGAAAGCTGAAAATAAGCTATTTATTATTATATTGTTACTGCTGTACTTTAATTCTTCAGAAATGCTCTCTGTAACTAATAACTATTTCAGAAGAAGTCACTTTATTTTAAAACTTGCAGTAGTAAGCAACCGCAATTCCCATATGCTATTGGCTGTGTTGTTGCTGGTCTTTAGTCCTATGTAGTTAAATATATTACAATGAAGATGCATAGAGTTATCGACTTCATTTTTCAAGGTTTGACTTTAGAAATACGAGCTTCTTTTATATCTGCAAAATATCATCAGGTCTTTGTACTGTCTCTGAGCCCTGTGGATTTAACCTTCCTTTTTGTTTGTAAGTCAATAATGTTTATACTTTCTATTTTTAACCTTTAATTTTTCACCTATTTTAGAAATGTGTCAACAAGCAAAAATATGCTTAAGCATTTCAATGACCAGTGGAGTTGCTGGATATTATCAGGTATCTGTCACTGTTCAAGAATGACGGTTTATACTTCCTTATTTTATAACTATACCTAGCAGTATCTTTTGTGAGGTAAATGCATAGACATGTGCACATATCTATTTATCTTTGTATGTACTTATGTATCATTCTTATTGGAGTAAATATGATTTTCTTTCAATTAAGAAACAAATCTATACACACTTCAGATTTCACCCAATTTGTTATTTTTCCTGCAAAACAGGCAGAAAACCCGTTATTTTTCTGCATGATTTCTATTTCTAGAACTCCTATGTCCATTTACAATGGAAATGCATATTAGTAAACATTCAGAAAAAACAGAGAGATATCTTAATTTTGATTTTGTTCAGGAAGCATCAATTCTGCAGTACTTTCAAATAGGACTCTTGATCTACAGCTTTATGCTGCAAAATCATATCTTGACTGGATGAGCTTAATTCTACTTTATATGATAAATAAAAATATTCTTTAAAGCAAGTATAAATGCAAATTATAGCTATTTTGTGGCCTTCTGGCACAAACAAAGAAGTGTAAAAGGGTTTTTGTTTGAATGAAACATTGCATGTTATGGTATTGTGTAGGGAGAGAGACACCCATGAAGTTACTGCTTGTCCTTCATATGTGCAAACTCACCAGTTTGGATGTGCCTGGCTCCTGGAAGCTGCGTCTTCTCCCAGGCACACCTCTGGTGACAGAGAATCGAAGCCATGACCAGCACTGCCAAAAAGGTGCAGCAATATGTGGTAGAGCCGCATTACCATTTTATAGCGTCTATAAGGCATGACATCATTAACACGTTTTTTTGGGCACCCCAGTATGGAAATAATGCTCAGAAACACTAAACTGTAGGAAGTGCTGTTATTACTATCCTAGCGAACATGCTTACAAAATCAGAATATTTTATTCCAATGCATTATTTTTACTATTTATTTATTACTCGTATTGCCATAGCAACTAGGAGCTCAGTCAGACAGAACCCCCACTCAGCTAGGAATGGCACAAACAAGAAAAACGGACAAGGAGCTCATATTCGCATTAATAAAGTGTTCTTAATTTTAAAAGGCCTCGGAGGTCACATGTGCTACTGCAGACAATAAATGTAAAGCAAGTTCCAATATAAACAGATAAATACAATCTCAATCAGGCCCTCAGTGGTAACTCGTCTGTCTGCTGAAACTCCTCGGAGAAATGCTAGCGTTATCAGCAGACCTTGAACCATGACCTTAAGGAAATAAATTCAGGCTCCATCAAGCCAAGAAGGAAGGGCCAGTCGAGGACCTCACGCTGCAGCACCTCTGCATTTACTGGGTGGATGGTTAGTGGGAACATCTCTGCTGATCTGGCTGAACACGACCTCCTCACGTGAGGAAAGCTATGCAACGCTCTTTGGTATAGATTTCAGGCTTTAATGAACCTGGGATCGGGAAACATTCCTTTCCCCATTAGCTTGTCATTGACCTGAGAGAACCTTCATATTCGTTAAGAAGAAAAGTTGTCAGCCCTCCATGAGAAACTATCAGCCTGCGAATCCCATGGGGAAGCGCTACCGAAAGGACCATGATTACACAAAGCAACGACCTTCTTAAATTCTCCTGCATTTCAGAGAATATTGATTCCTAGCATGGTATCGAGCTGTGTAATACGAATGCTATTTTACATTCCAGAAATGCTAGCTCTGTTAATGCCTTGAAATCTTCCTTCAATTTTAGTGCCCTAAGAGGAAGCTGATTAACTCCTTCCCCTCCTTCAGTATCTCTTTATTTCAGTTTCCCATTTATTTTTTTCTCTCTTTCTCGTTTTCAACCTTTTTTTTTCCCCACAGTGTGTTACTGGCACAACTTGCTGCCAAGTGAAGACACAATTTATTTTGTCATTTTAATGCTGGGAGTTTGCACGATGCGTGTAGTTTTGTATGATTTCAAAACAAATCCGACACAACATGTATGTGCTAATTAAACACACCATATTAATAATGCAGCAGCGTGTGGCCCTCATAAGTCTGGCAGCTGTAAGAAGAGTCCCGAGGGAGGCATATTTCTTCAGACTCAATTGCTGTAAGGAGCTTTGCAGGGAGGCCCTCCTTTTGTTTTTCTTTTTTTTTTTTTTTTTTTCCTGACTGCACCACGCTTGTGGGGGATGTGTTCTTGTCTAATAGTCTAACGTTGACAGCCCACTGCCCCTGCCCCTTTTCTCTCCACGCTTAAATTGCTGATAAATCTTCCTGGTCACCCCATACACTAGGAAAGATAACTAAAAAGACAGTGTTTCAAACCAGCAAGATCTTAGGAAACGGGAGTGTCTGCAGTAGTGTTGCAGAAGGGGGATTCAGCTGGTGTGAAGTCCTGCTGTGTGCGAGCAGTTTCACTCATTGACTGGGAGAGAGGGGAAGGCAGGGGCTTTTCTCCTCCACCCGGCGCGAGCTGCAGTGCCTGGAGCCTGGCTGGGGTCATGGGCACAGCTGGCCAGCGCTTCGGGCTGCACCCCACTTCCTAGGAGCTGTCCCTACAGCCTACGAGCCTGTTAAAGGCACCTTTCGAAGCTGGGGAGGGGCCCAAGCTTCCTTTGAAGACGCAGTCAGGGAGATTTGCTCATTTTCTCCTCCTTTTTCACAAGTACGGATTTGTAAGCAACTCGATTTAACTTTCTGATTGGACACAGGGCTTCCAGAAATAGATTGGGATCCTCTGCATGGCCCTTTGGATACCATAAGGACAATCCTAGTTTTTGTCCATTCCATTATATGGTAAAAATACACATACCAGAAAGAAATAAAGTTAATGAAAAACATTACCATCACAGCTGAAGGAGGGCAAACCTTTGAGGTTTGTTCAGTCTCTATTTGGACAAAATGCCCATTTCTGTGTATGAGGCTTTCTAACTCAAATGAGACAGTTTGCTATTAATGGACAAACCAACAGAAAACCAATTCAGAATTGATGCTAGAAAATTTTCAAGGTCTAATGACGGTATTGAGCTCTCATAATTTTGTATTTGTGTGTGTCTACAGATCAGGTAGCTGAAGTTTCAAATCGTCATTTATTGGTACAAAAGTTTCAGACTAAGCCTAGAGGATGAGGGGAAGGTGCTCTCAAAACTGGAGCCTAAAGTCTCCCCAGATGTGCAGCAGAGATTGAAGGCCATGCAGGTGAATAGCCCTGATCTGAGTAAAGAGGGACGAATGAGCGGACAGGCTGTGTGCACTGCACGGTTCAGCTCTAATGGGCTGGGATGAACAGAGTCTCTTTTCTTTCAGCTACCTTGTGCACCCATGCCTGGTGACTGCCTTTTGTGAATATTTTTAGGAGGACAGTTCAAAAGAAAGACTAGGAGGCCGACATGCTAACGGCTTTGGAGAACATTTTTATAAGAGCCTTTGGTTGTAGGCATTGGCTCAGCTCTGACTCTGGAAAAAAAATTCCTGCTAGCTGTACTGAGCTGTTACGTTTGAGTATCTGGAGATTATTTGGCACACTCCGTTATAGAGTCCTGACCTGAGCTCTCTGTTACCAACACATCTTTGAGTTTCAGTCATTTCCATCTTTAGCTTTTTAGGGATGCTGCTGATGGGTGACAGATATTTAAAAAACGACACAGACCAATGCTGCCAATGTCAGCCCAGTGGCTCTTTGCCTTTGGCTCCAGGACTCTGTCTTCACCTGCTGAGGGGCTGATTCAGAAGAGATGCCTCTTCCTAGTCTATCTTGTGTTAATTAAGCTTTCTTTCTCTCCCCAGGCTACAGATGAGTAAATTCCCTTCCTTACCAGCATAGATAGGAAGTGGCTCTGTCGGCGCTTGGGCACACCATGTCGGCTTCATGCAAGGGACGTTAATTCACCTCTCTTCTGTTTTTGGCCCTGAATGCCTGTTCCTGCCAAGTGTACTGTGGGAATGGGTGTTAAATGTTACCGTCACTTATAGTATACGAAAGATGATAAATACTGTGGAGACAAGCTGTGAAGAACGAAGACAAGAAGCTGATGTTTGGTGTGAATGAAGAGGGGGAAGGCTGTGAAAAGTGAAATCACATGCTCAGAGCAAAAGGCAAGGAAAGTTTTCTTTGCTGTAATATTATGAATGGAAATAGGTGGCAATGTTATATTTGACAAATTTGTAGAAGATGATGTTAGTCAAGATGGGAGATGGTGAGAGCCTGGAGGAGTGTTTTAGGTTATGAATGAGAATAAAAGTGTGTAACTTATAACTGTAATGTAAAAACGAGGGACGAAGAATCAGCGGGGGATTAAGCTAAAGGCTGTGCCAAGGCTACGGACCTGAGGAGCTGGAGAAGAGGAAGGACAGTGGTATTTCCATAGTGACAGAGAAAAGGGAAAAATTACAGAGGGAAAGATGAAGAGTCCTACTCTGACTGTGCCACTCTTAAGCAGACATCTGAAACATGGAACAGGTACTTTATTTATTTTGCAGATGAAATTATCTGGAATTTGATTATCTGTATAATTATCTGTAAATGAATTATCTGGAGACAACATGAAAAGAAACAGAGACAGAGCCCAGGTGTAGAAGGCTTCTGTAGAAAACTGGAGGGAAGAATGAGGAAAATCCTTTGAAAGGTATGCTGAAAGTGTGATTAGAGGGAAAAGGGGAGAATCAAAACACAGATGAGTCAAACAAAATCCATGGAGAGCAGCTTTCCAAGAGGAAAAGTCTTGCAGGCAGGTTGGAGAGGTTGACAAAGGGCGTTAGTTCTGGCTTTTAAGAGGAATGATTCATGAGGGACTTGGGTGAAAATGTGGCTTCTTTACTGGAGGCCAAAGGAAAGACGTTAGAAAAAAGAGGGCTTAAGACTGAACTCGATTGGAAGAGCTCCAGAATACACTTGAAGTCAAAAAAGGTGGATGGAATGGATGGTAGAGAGGACAGTGGAGACAAAGGTGGTTTATTTTTAAAAAGACACTTAAATTTTGAGGTGGAGAATCCTGAGGAAATTGAGAAATAGAAATAATAAAGAGACAGTGAAAGAGCGCAGTCTGGATTAAAAGACAAGCTTGGAAGAAACTGATGAGGTGCTTGTCTGCTTAGAATGAACATTGCAGATTATATGTCCTACGTGTCCTGCAGAAGAAAAAAAGTCTTGGAAGGGGAGGAATTTTGAAAATTTGAAAAAAATTTTAATTCAACATAAGTTGTTGAAATTCTGTGCAGCAGAAGTGGATGGTTGGGAAGGGTGAAAAGGAGGAGGAAAAGGAAAAGATGCCTGAAGAAGTGAATCAAAGGTGGTGAAAAGCTGTCAGCTCTGGAAACATGGGATTCACTTGAGGTATAGAAATACAGACTTTTTTTTTTTTTTTTTTTTTTTTTTTGGCTAGTGATGTATCAGAACTAAAAAACTGAAGGAGAAAGGGAGGAGAAAGGAATGCATTCAGAGTGGAGGGTGTTGCCCAGGCTGGGGAGAGAAGGAACAGAGGCAACAGGAGGTGGGGGCGTGCTGTGGGTCAGGAGGACAGAACTTGGAACGGGAGAGAGTGAAAAAAGAAGTGAGAGTGGAGAGAGGCAAGGTCTGGAGAACTTCATGAGCGTGTGATAAGAGAAGGAAGAGAAAGGAGGGAGCAGGAGAAACTGAAGAGCAGAGGGAGAGTTATCTGTGCTCGTGATCTGGGCATGGGAACAAGG
Source organism: Charadrius vociferus (assembly GCF_000708025.1). Classification (NCBI taxonomy): domain Eukaryota; kingdom Metazoa; phylum Chordata; class Aves; order Charadriiformes; family Charadriidae; genus Charadrius; species Charadrius vociferus. The sequence continues at coordinate 972,738 of NW_009648712.1, read as the reverse complement.
TAAACTGAGAAGAGAGATGATTGATGCCCATTTGTCAAGACAGGGAGAGGAATTTCCAAACCAGGCTGGCAAGTGAAATGGAAAAACAAAGCTGATCTATGGCAAAAGGAATTAGATGTACTATCAACACGGTACTTGAAGATAGAGAACATAGGTGAGAAAAGATATTCTGTGATCCTGTGAAAGCTGGGAAGAGAGGGAGAGAGATACAGGAGTCTAAAATTGTTATAAACAGTGAAAAAAATTGTAATTTGTAACACTTGTAATTGGGATAGAGTTTTTTTCATAATAAAGTTGTAACTTCTGATAACGCTGTTGCCTTTATAATGCTTGATAACAATGGCTTGCTGTTTAATGTTAAGCTTAATGTTACTCATTAGTTTTTCCAAAATCCAAATTGTCCATATATAATACATTAAAGTTTCTGCAGGGTCCCATTAACATTCTCCACGGAATGCCATCTCCTTAGTGCAGAGTCTGTGATATACTCATTTATATCTAGAGGCTCCTTAGAACTTAAAAATATTAAGCTTACTGAACAACGTATTAACTTAAATCATTTGTCAATGGCTAAGAAATCATGAAGTGCTTCCTAGATCAATAGGTAACATGAATTAATAGGAAAATAAGTACTGAAGGAAACTGAATAGAATTTTTATGAATGTCAAAGTAATGTTGATGAAGGTCAACATTGAAATAGGTATCTTATTCGTAGAGCTGCATGTGGAAGATAAAAAACAAACGTGTAGCACCTCACATGTATAATGAAATATAGCAAATATACCTAGCTAGAAGTAAGAGCTACATGATTTCTCAGCAGGTTAGGACTTTTTGCTGTGATCCTGGGAAACTCTGAAGCAAATTCTTATTCTGAATCTTTACCGATCTGATGATGTAGCTGAGATCAACAAATTACTTGCTAAGCCAGACACTTTACGTATGACAAGTATCACTGTATTTTCCAATTAAGAGGTTTTTTTTTTCCATTAAAAGCACAAGATTTCACTTCCATCAGAACAGATTCCCTTAGTCATCTAATGTGTTCTTGTAATCTACCCATTTCTTTCCATAACTGGCTTTCAGCTGTATTAGAGGTTTAAGTAAAAGTGCCTTACTTTGATGTTTACTCCTCTAGATTTCTCATGGGTAGTTGTTAAGATTCCTGTGGATGTTATCCTAATTTATGGAGGGATTGTTTGACAATGCTATACCACTGCCACTGAGAAATAAATCTCGTGTATAGTACTGCTAGCCCTTTCTTCATGGGCAGAAAACTGTGTAAAGTGGCTTGATTGTAGATGAGAATTCAAAGGATGGTGTCAGCTCTGTGAGCTGTGATACCTCTTTTTCTGCTTTTCAATGTTATTCTTACTCAAAAGATCCTTAATATCTTTTCATCTTAGGGAATGTCAACAGAAACACAAAGAGATGGAATTACTGTAGATTAGAGAGTTGCATTGGAACACCTCACGAAAGCATTTAGTCCTCCCCACCACTGAATGAGAAAGCACTAACTCTGTTCAGCTGTCGTGTTTTGTTTTGTACTTGAAACATGCAAGGGGGAAACTGAGAAACCCAGAGCCAGTTTTTGCAGGTCACCTGACGAGGGCTAGTCATTAACTGGTGGTAAACTAGTCTCTTGTGGTCATGTGTACACCACAGACATAGCCCATGCATGCTGCTGGGTCTCTCGTCTCCTGGGTTTACTTGTCCTTGTCCAGTAGCGGAGACACGTCAGGACCATGCTCACAAATGTCAGACCCTGTTTCTTTTGGCAGTCCCTCACTGTGCCTTGCTTTAAAACTTTTGGAGCTGTTAAAAGATCAAACAAGTGATTATCAGTCATCATCTTGCTCACGCCTAAATATAATGCCATTATTTACCATGTAGGAAAGATTTGCCCTTACTGTTATGAAGATGATCAGAATTGGGAAGCTGTTGGAAACCTTCTCTCCTTTTGAGAGGTGCAAAAAAAAAAAAAAGAAAAGTTGATGAACTTGGGAAAAGCTGAGCTGAGCAAATGGCTACATCTTTGCAAGGAAATTAAATGGTGCTAGGAGAGGTTCCAGGGCATGAGCACCTGATGGTCTGTATTGTTATTGCTGCAACAGCCCATGAACGGCACACTTGTGACCCACAGAAAATAACAGCTCACAGTCAAGGAGTGATTCAGGAGATAGCAATTCCCAAAAGGCAGTTTGACCTCTTGGAGGCTAGGAGAGTTTAAAGGTGTGGACAGGGCTAGCCCGTGACTGCAGGTCTCAGGGCCAGAGTGCAGACCAAGGCAAATCTAATTAACTAATGTGAAGAAGCCTTACAAGAACTATACATTACGTGTGTCAGGAAAATCTAGAAGAAGAATAAGCGGTCTGTTGGTTGCTCACCAGTGAGAAGGTGAGCTGAGTCAGTCGGTGGTGGAGGTAGGGACAGTACTCTCACAGAGGGATCTATATAAGGGCAGACGTCAATTCTTGAATTTTCTTTTTTTTTTTAATGTCCAAACATTTGTTCTAGAGATGAATCATCATCCTTATTGAGCTTCATGCAAGCCATAAATGTCTTCATTTTACAGCTCCTGCAGTAAGAAAATATTAAGTAAATAGGCTTGTGGGTAAAATATAATAACAGATTACTGCGGTTTTTCCATTTATTTCCTATGGCTAGCTATCTCTAGGAAACAAGCTAAGAGAAGCAGAGGGTCTGTGATTCCCTATGTGATATTTTACAGACTTATTAGTTTATAAGGACGCTTTCATCCTTTCTGAGTGGTGGTTATGACTGTGAGAAGTTTGTACTGCCTTTTTTTTTTATTATTATTTTAATGAACTGTAAGGAGTGCTTGAGGGATAGGTGAGTTGACCTAAATTTTCTCCTTAAACTTGGACAAACCTTTAATGGAGCCTTAAAAAGTTTAGGTTATATTTAATTTTTCTTCTGTCTGAGTAGGTTGGAAGGAAGGAACTTTTGCATGATCCTCCCTGCTAAGTGTTTTAGCATGGCCAATACCATCACTGGATATTGATTGATAGCCTCATGGTACAAAAAAGACCCTCAAGCAATGACTTGAAGCAAAGTGGCCATCTGTCTACATACAGGGAAAAAAAAAGATTTTCTAAAATAAAAAGGGATATGTTTTTCTAACAGTTTTGATGCAATTATTATTTGTTATATGTTGACTAGAGCATACAGTATTGAGTATTATATCCAAACACAAATCCATACGTGTGTACACACAAAAATAAATATAATTTTCAGACTTCAAAAAAGAAAAGAGCAAGAAGTTATATTGTGACCACAACATTTGAAAATGACTTTGATTTGGGGAGCTTCCATCTATGAATTTCAAAATAGGCATTTTTATTCGTAAGACAGGAGCTCGTCATTCTCTGGAGCTCTGGACCTCTGGAGACATCTCAGTCTGGACAAAACATTAAAACTCCCAAATTCTTTTGAGAACCTGAGCCTTCTTGTAATTTTTCCAGCCTATAAAGCTTGTCAGCTTTATACTTTTCTATGTACTGCATCATAAAATAGCTCAGCTGCAACTGCATTGCAATCCATTTCTGAGGTTTACTAGTGAAAGGGATAGGTTTGTGTCTAGACTTACCTTAGTTTTGTACCTTTGCCATCCCACCAATACCAATGAGACCAATGCCACCAGTGGTAATTGATGGTGATTTGCAACTCTGAAGCAATTGCAAGCCTGCCTTCCTCCTGGGAGCAAAGTTTCAAGCCTCTTTTGCTAACACTCAGGAAAGCATATCTGAAATTCTTGCCTGCTTTATGTCAAAGCTGCGTCTGCTAGGAGAGCTTTATCTGTGAAAAAGTGAAGGAGGTTTCAGATAACCTTTGTGACAGACTCTTAAACTATATGTAGGTTCACAGTGTTAGGAGGCTGTGAGGTAAATTTAGATAAGCGTGGACTAAATATAAATATACTGCTCACTTCCCTGAGCGGTTGATGTGAAGGGGTTAGACTCCTGCCAGAAATATGAGCATAAGTCCCTGCTCTGCACTGATTTTCTGTGGAGGCTGGAGTAAATCACTGAGACATCCAGCCCCAAAGCTCGTTGGATGGGACCCTTGGCCTTCACTTCCCATTTGTAATGTAGAATAATAATACTTAATTACTGAATAGGGACAGTTCAAAGATGTCTGAATCAGTTTGATAGCTAGAAATGTTTCAGCAACTCTACCAGTGATTTAAGAGTCCAGCAGCTACCTTGGTGTGCAGATACAAGTCTTAGTGGTATGACCATTGCTCCAATACATGCCTGTTCTGTCAGCTGCTTAAAAGATAAAAATGTATTGATTTAGTCATTTGGAGTTCAACAGGACACAAATATTAAAGTAACAAGGAAAATAAATAATTATGGAACTAAGAATTTTTGAAGGTGAATCGATGGGATGGAGACCTTGGATAAAAGGTATGTTTTATGCTGTCCCAGTGTATAGCATAAAGGCAAAGGCTTTATATCAGCAAAGAGTAAAACACCACTTCTTTATGAGGAATATAGAGGAAGAGCATCTTAAAAATGGATGCTGCAGTTTGTTCCACAGCAACTGCTGACTGAGCTGACAGCATTCATTTAAACCCTCAGCCAGGTGATGCTTTTAAGGCCAGATGAAACCCACACCTGTTTAGGAAAGCACTGAGTCATATACCCACAGGTCAATGTAATTTAAGTGCTGTTGACTTCACAGGGATCTGAGTGTTTGTGGCTGTACCTTCCTTAAACAAGGATGTTACTCAGTAGGACCTGAGGCTGATTTTTGTCTGAAGATGACAAGACTATGCAGTTTTCATTGTTATAGGAACAAACTCTGAGTTTGGGTGACTCTCCTAAGACTATGTTGCTTGAAATCTAATGTGCTTTGTTACATTTGTGTATTTCCAAAGACTTTCTGGTAAGTCCTCAGTCATTAAAGTCTACTTTGGGAGTGTTTTTCTACATTAACTAGATTTCATTTGATTAAATTCAGTATCTAAAGGTATATAAGAATTGCAGTGCTGCTATTTAAATTATCTAGGGAAGGAATTTTTGTGTGGTGTTGATTAAAAGATGGCTTCAACAAGTAAGTATACTCTTCCTTTTATATTCTTGTTTTAATTTGCAAGCCAGGGAGAAACCAAACAAACATCCCAAGATATTCATAATGGAAAGCAACATTGGGAATAATTTGTTCAGAACTGAAAGGCAAGTCAGACTTCATATATCTGTCCAAAGAAATTGCAATCACATAAAATAATTTTCCTTGATGTTAGCTTTAGCAATGCAAGTACAGAAAAAGAAGAACCCCCGCCAGCTCTTTCCCCAAAATTCTGGGAAGATGTCTACAACGTTTTTTTTTCCTAGTTTTAACCCAGGGGCTTGCATCAGCACACTTGTGTTTGAAGGAAGGTGAGGATCCAAAGCTGAGTCTGAGTATCTCTGAGTATTGAGGAGAGCAAATACTTCATTCAGCTGCCAAACCCGTGTATGGGCTTCCAGACCATTTTTCATTCCCTGCTATCCACACTGTACCGAAAGAAAATAGTTCTGGTTTGGCTTTTTGTGCAGATAACAGGAAAAGCAGCACGGAAGCCTTAAGGGCTACTCTCAGAGGGCTAAAGCTTTCAGCGTACCTATAAAATGTAGCACGGCTGTTCCCTGTGAATATGGATGCGTGAAAAGGCTGAGCGGCATCACTCCATACCCTGGCCACCCCCGCAGGCTCTGGCTTAGCGAGCTGTTGCCCTCGCAGCAGCCCCAGAGGCGCAGGGAGAGTGTGCTCAGCTGTGCCACAGGGCTCCCCACTGCTTCCTGGCCCCACAAGAGCTGGTCCCACGCATCCCAGGTGGGGGGACCTGCAGACATGACTGCAGGAGGGCTGAGGAGATGGGAGCAGGGCAGTCGCAGGTGGTGAGGGAGGGATGGGCAGGAGCATGGGAGGGGGGGATGCACCTGTCTTGAGGGAAAAGAAGTATAGGAAAAAAGAGCAAGCACTTGGTCGTGATTTTTTTTGCCATTATCAATATAGACACAGAAAACCTGGGACATCCCAATCTATGCCTAATTATTTCTTGTTGCTCCTCTGGCAAGCAACAAGCTCATTTCTGGTTTGTTTTGTCTTTGCAGCTGATTTAATCACAGCAGCTCCTAAATCTGCTGTTGCTAGTTTGGCTATGGCTTTTGAGCTGAATTGTGGATCACGAATATATGCTCCACTGCAGGACAAAACAAACCTAATTTTGTGCCTCAGGCAGCAAAGCTGCCAGTGCAGAACATCGCTGAATATTACAACCTCTGTTATGGACTGGGAGCATCAAAAGGGCAGCTTGAGCAAGGAAAGTGGGAAATGTGCTGCCAACTCCTTCCTCTGGCCACCTAGAAACACAGGGAAACATTAGAACAGAACAACAGCAAAAAAGTTAGAGAAGATGAGAAAGTTGCCCTCCTGGCAAAACATGAGGGGGCTTCTGCTAGTTTATCAGCAGTTGTAGGTTTCTTATAGATTGCTCATGCGAGGTGAACTGTGCTTAAGGAGAAGCACTTTGTTTTTCTGCAGCCTGTATGAAAAACCATGGGATGTGTCATTTGGGTAACATAGGCAAAGAGATATTAAGCCCTGCATTTAAACTACCCATTTACATATTGTTATCATGGCAAAATATAAGCAACATTACAGTAAGGTGGTTAAGTAAGGAAAAAACAACCCACAGGTGTAGTCAGTGCTGTCCAGTGCAAAAAGTTCCTGCTGTTTGTGGAATTTTACCTGTGCTGTGAGTCCCTCCTTTGAAAGAAATATCCAGTGCTAGGAAAAAGATCAATGGGCTGAAGCTCCACAGGTTCAAAAGGGGAAATGATGTGTGCTCGTTGTGCCTTTGTTGATTTTTACTGTGTGTTCCTTTCTCCAGGTTTTGTTGGTATAGAACCAGAGAGTGGCCAGCCTTTTTTAGTTGGGTGTTCTTCACCCAGAAGAGCTCACCCAGAAGGTTTAGCCTAGTTGCCTGTTGCAGGTATGTTTTCTTCAGTTGCTGCCAGTGAATTTTAATGAATGTTGCACACCTCACATGACAGAAATGATTTATTACCCATGCATTGTTATGTAAATTAAAAGATACAAGAGATAGATCACTGCTAAGGGACAAACTAACCTGAAATCTTTGTGCAGGACCCTGTTTTGATTCATATAAAAGGATTTTAAGAGATAAGAAGCTGATTTGGTGGGCCGCATTTTATGGTTAAAGAGTAGCACACGCCTCTTCACTTGGTCTAGCACGGCTGCTTTACACAGAGACTTGCACTGACAGAACTTCAGCAAATATAAATCAGGGAGTATTGATTTATCATGACTGAGGATTTTGCCCTGTGCCTCCTCACTTGCCAAATGCTCAGTAGTTGAGTGATCATTTTTCACAGAGCCCAGTTCTTTGGCTCAAATGTGTGGGCACAGAAAAATGACGAGAGAACTTTCAAGTTTTAAAACTCTTTATACTTAATGAAACCACAATGAGTGCACGTATAGACTGAATTAAATCTTTCACGGTGGAGGCACTAGCTCCCGCTCCATGTAATAAAGTTGCATAACCTGCCTGTTGCAAAGATTACGGTAACTGTCATGGTTGATGTGCTTCTTCGTTTCTAGACCAGGAAATCAGCTTTAAGATGGATTGAAGTACTCAGTAAAGAACAAATGGCACCTTTGGTGCCTTCCAAACTCAGCTGAACTGTTTTGTGATCCAGTAGCAAGAAGTCTATCCCTACTGCCTAAGGAATTAAATTCTACAGTGCAAAACCTAACACATACAAAGTAGGACTTTATGCCTCAGAATTTGAGGGCAAAAATGAATTAGCTTGATCAAACCCTCCTCACAGCTAAAAGCTGAAATTGTTGTCTTACTTTTAGATGTATAATTGCTTAATGTTAATTTTTACTGATTATTTTTTTATTCAGCGAGTAAGAGTGGGAGAGCCCTAGCTTACATGTCCCTGAATCTCTTCTAGAGTGGTTTGGAGAGGGCTCTGGGCAGCGTCTCTGCACCTGAAACTCACACAGCCAAACTTTAGGGATGATGTTGCTTTCCAGATTATCTTCTTATGATTGCTGTATGAGATAAAGGACCATAAACACCGTTACAAGGCTGTGAGTCTGATTTTTTTAATAAGCCCATAAGTAACATGATGGCTAAATTATTCTATGGATTTTGCACAACAGGATGGCTGTATTGATGATTTTGCATTATGATGCCTCCAAAAGAAGAGAGCTGCAGCACTAGAGAGTTCAGAGTTACAGTGCTAAGGGTAATGCAAACTGTGTATATCAAAAGACCAAATGACATGCTAAGTACAGAGAATTGTGAAAAGAACAAAGCAAACCCTCAGTTTAAGAGCTTTAGTATGTACAAGTACGGCTCAACTCGAACAAATGAAATTTTTTTTCCAATTAAATAGAAATGAACCATATGTACTGTTCGGAAAAGGAAGCAAATAAAGCAGAGCATTTCAAAACAAGCAGCTGTTCAAATATAAATTTCCTGTTTATTGAGATTTCAGTTGTATCAGAGTAAAGGTCTCAGAGTGGCTGAGCAAGTCAATCATTATATACCTTGTTAGTGTGACAGCCCCCTGTGTATTGTTTGACTGGAAATAAAACACAAATACCCCAAACCCCTACTGTGCCTGCTTCATGGTGCATAAATCTATTGTGTGTCATGTCACTTAGAGTTTTGATGGCAGGCTACCAAATGGCAGAGGAAAATGCACAATCAAGCCTTCATTTTAATAAATGAAATTAAAGTACATACAGGAAATACAGAACAGAAGTGTTTTCATCAGTGCTGTTTCAAGGGTCCATCACTCAAAATCGAGACTTTTGCAAGCCCCACTGAACTTTTGATTACATATGCAAATGAGTGGGTTTCCCAAGTATGTAACATTTTCTTTTCCATCTTTCTTGATCTTTTTGTAGTTATAAACCTTCACCAAATTTTTTTTCAGTGGCATAATGCCTTGTACCTGGTTGGACTGACAAGGACAGAGCCTTTTGGCTCTGCCAGCACTGCCACTAACTGGTGGTGTGCTCCAAGGGTTTCCTTCACAGAAGCCTCCTTGGAGGTGTACCTATGTTAGACATGTTCAAACACCAAAATGTATGGCCTCCAAAGTCAACAATATAACCAGAATGAATGCCAAAACAAAGTTTGAGTTAGCTGCAGCCTTCAAGCCCTGTGTCTTCTTTACCTAATTGTTTGCACTTAGGAAATACCTAAAAATAATTGGCTTAATTTTGTTGGGCATTGACCAGAACAAAAGAGAAAAGAAGGATCTTACCCCTAAACCTTGTGATCTAAACTGGCATGTACACTGTGCTCAGCAAAGTGTCAACTTTGGGCAAAAGAATAGACATGCCCTACAGATAATGATTCCCCCTTCCTCACATGCATCACTTTGGGATCTAAGAAATAAACCAGATAACTTTAAGAATTAGATTTTGCAACTAGATTTTGAGAAAAATGAATCTGGTGCTTTGTAGTAGAAAAAGTTGGCTAGTAATTTTTAGATTAAGCTGAATCTTGTCAGCATTATCACTCTGTTTCCACTGTAACATTCCTTCCAAAACTTGAAACATCTGTTTGTTTTATTTCATTGAGCCCAGGGGGTCCCATGACTGAAATCATGCCTAACTTAGGAAAGTTGGTCCCCAAAGAGTTTTCTCTGCAACACTGCCCAAAATAAGAGGAAAAGAAAACAGCTAAACCAAAGAAACGGTGCGTGGGATCCAGTC
>NW_009648712.1:850102-962929 GCF_000708025.1 Charadrius vociferus | reverse complement strand
TGCTGAACCACAGCACTGAACTTGTTTTGAAACGCCAGGTGCACCACGAGGCAGTCCTGGAGCAAGTGACAAGTTTCCTGTCTTGTCTGTGGCCAGAATTCACGTGAAGGTCTCCAAGGGAAGCTCCTGTCTGCGTAATGTAGATGCTACCTGTTTTCACAGTATCATAAAAACAATGGGGACAAACACAGACACAAAGGGACAAACACAGACACTGATAAAAGGATTTTCCCTGCATGTTGTTTTCTCCTAACTGTCCCATTAAAGGTGGGACTTCCAGGAGGGCACACAAATTTCATGGCAAGATTGGACATTTTTGGTTGCTCTTCCTTGGTAGTGTCTTATGATTAACATTTCTACAGTTTCAGGCTGAATTGCTTATGTCTAAGAAGTAAGTGCTCCATTCAAATGTTTTTTTTTCTGGGGTACAAAAAAAAAGCATTAACTGGACCTTTAAGGGCTGCAATAGGCGCAGGCACAAATTATTCATTCACTTGAAGGTAACCTAACAGAGGAAAAAATGCTTCCCTAATAAAGGAATTTCTACTGCGTATCTCCAGTCTTTATACTTTGAAGAGTTATGTTCCTTTAAAACAGTATTAAGAATAAATGGATATGGATGGTGGAGTGTTTTGTTGAATGCTTATTCTTCCTGCTTTAGGCTATGAGTGTTGCTTTGAGTAGTTATCATCATAATTTTTTTCTAGCCAGCAGTTGCTATCTGCTAACCCAAACCTCTTTCAATAACAAACAGGTAATGGTCCAGATCTCCAGGAGGTATAGACTAACATGGCTGTATTGACTGAACTGAGCACTACTCATCTAAATCAGCTGACCCTGCTTATGATTACAGCTTGAGCTCAGCACACTTCAAAAGGCTGCAGATGTGATATGACAAAAGCCCTCAAACTACTAATGCTTCTCCTTTACTGGAGGAAAGAAACCCGCATTCCCTATTTTCACCATTCCTTTTAGTCTGTGGTTTTCAACACTGCACATTCATTTGTAGTATTAAGCTTCTGACGGCAAAAATATCCAAGAGTATTTAATCTGTCTGTCAAAACCTCCTTTCCCCTCCTTGTTACTCTGCTTTCAGCTCCTGACCTCAGGCTCACAGGAGGCCACAGGACTTTCATTATTGTCAGCAGCTCTGAGATTGAGCGCTCTGGTACTCGTGATGGAGCTCCCCCTTCTCACCTTCCCCCTCAGCATTTCCCTTCTTCGGGCTAGATGAGGCTTGGATTTCTATAAAGTTAAATTCTTAAAAAAAAATCACACCATAAATACGCAGTCAAATGAAAAAGAATCTCTTTCTTCAATTTATGTCAAAGGGTGCAAGTGAGTTTTCCTCACCTTGATCAATTACATCTTTTGCTCTTTTTTACAACCAGCAGAATGTAAAAGAAGCACATGGATACAATGAGCTCCAAATTAGTTAGTATTGTTGAATTTAAACCTCGTCCGGGAATTTGCTGCTATGACTACAGTTTTGCTTCTTACATAGAAAAGTGGGCCTCAGATATGACCTCACAAACAATATAAAGCAACATTACGCAACTTCATTATTCTCTACATCTCAGGAGAATGGCATAATCATCTATCTCAGGAAAGCGAACAGCAGATGGTACACTGCAGATTTGCATGTTTGCACCACTTATTAGTTTATAGAAGTAAGAAAGCAGATTTTCAGATTTTAAAAAATATTTTCCCTAGAAGCGATAATGAAGTGGGTTTTGTATCATCCTCTGTTATGCATAGATTTGTCCTTGTGATTGTGCTGCAAAGGTCCCCTTCTGAGATGTTAGTTCATTTATCAATATTTGACAACGATGGTTACTCATCTGTATGTAGAGATCTAATTCTCCCTATGACGATTGATTGTGTCTGTACATAGTATTAGTTCATCCTATAGAATGGAGAAAGAATTGTGAAAATATAAATTAATACTTTATGCATTTACTTACTTAGTATCACCAGCTATGCAAAAGATCCTTTAGTAAAATATTTATTTTGACCATGCTGTTTGCTTTCTACTTTTCAGAAGAAGTCGGATTATGAGAGCTACTTTGGGAACATTGGGGTTGCTGACAGGAGATCCTGAAAAAGGGAATTTGAGCTTTCAGCTATTTGTTCTTTCCTCTATTTCTGTTTTTCTGGACACATTATTTTTCCCATACACAATTTGAAAGCAAATGAAAAGGGTAACAAAGTCTATTTCTGGTTGACAATACTGGTGCATTTGATCCCATTTTACTTGAGAAGAGACAGTACAATTTCGTCTAGCATGGAAATGTGTATTCTTAAGATAGAAAAAAGTGATCTGTGAAACAGATCGGATTGACAGCTCTAGGAACTGAAAGCTTGCACTCATTCAGTCAACTGAACACGAGCTATAACTGTGCAGTCCTCCCTCTCTTTACCCCATTAAGATGCTCCAGTTCTTTATCACAGAAATCCCTACAGGTTAGGATTTGTGCCAGGTCGGTGCTTGGCTTCTCTGAGGAGTAGCCCAACAGGGGACTGGTATCTTGTGGTTGAGAGGATGTGGAAATCTTTCTGGAAGGAAATAATCTGAGGGAGTTTGACCAGGCAGAACATGGATTTGCTGTTACTCCATGTCCTGAGCTTCTCTGGACAAGCCAGGGCTGGGGGCTCGTACGTCAGTATGGATCCCAAGCTACCATCACTGAATCTTTTCAAAATCCTCCTCCTCCTCCTCCCCCTCACCACATGATTCTGCATGAAGGTGCTTAAGCTTCACACGTGGAGGAACATTGAATTGTTAAGCATTGTGCATTAAGATCGCTGACATGAATTCTGCGTACGTATTTTAAGGGATTATCTGTCCTCCCGAACGTAATTTTGAACAAATCTATTGACTTCAATAAAGCACTGCTGACCAAAAAAGAATTTGACATTGGTATCTTTCATTTTGTTGGGCTTTCTTTAAAGGAAATGAAAACAACAACTTTGAAAAGATGAGGCACTCCAGCCATATTTTGGTTGCTATAAATACAAAATTATACTATAGACTTAATTTCAGTTAGGTCAGTAATGGCAGGAAACTATCAACACTTCTGCTTTCAAAGTAATCAGTGATAATTTACAGCTAGGGAGAGCAATCAATATGCAGGAACTGGCTTCATTTTGGGTAAATTGAAATCTTTGACCTGGCAAGGACTGATGCCTTGCTCTAAACTAGACTAGAATTTCCTATGGTAGAATGACCAGTCCAAATTATTGCATTAATTTACCTAAAAGTAGTAAGTATAGGGACATGTCAGTTCACTGGGAAAGACTTAACTGTTTTTCCTACCTACTTATAAATGATTTACCTGTACAACTTATATGTGTAATATTTGTACGCTACAGAAATTACACCACCCAAGATAACAGCGTTTTGGGCATCTTGCATCAGCGTTTTGGGCATCTTGCATCACATAAACACCAGGTGATAGGAGCCCTGACAAATTGAAAACCTTCCCTGAAAAGCTTATAACTTTTCCCATTTTGTGACAGCTGGGGTCATATTTTTTATGCTGGACATCTGTCTCTGACTGAATGTTTTAAGAAAATTCAAGGGATAGTGGATTTGAAAATGTAGATTGTTTCCACTCATTAGAAAAGCTTGGGAACATAAAACTAAGCTTTGGTTATTTCTGTCTCTTTCTCAATATATATGTCATAGTAATCCTCACTGGGAATATTACAAGGACGTGTTTCATGATAACTTCTTGGAAATCCTCTAAACATATTGGAACAGGGAGTTCGTACTCAAATAGATTCAAGATTTTGAACACAGCTTCCTACGCTCCCAAAGACCGTTTTGTTGAACAAAATAAATAATTGTCCCTTGGCTCATCCAGCTCAGCAGCTGCACCGAGGAGCGGGCAGCACGAGGAAACCCAAAGCGCATGGTGGCCCTGTCCCTCACCTGTGGGTCTGGGTGACACTGCCCTTGCACCTCTGCAGCCCTTCAGAAATGGAGACTCGCTCCCCACAGACGTCTGGTTTGGGTTTATCAATTGGTTAGGGTTCATTAAGTCACACTTGCAAGCCAAAGAGGAGGCCTAGCACTGAAAAGTCCTGTAACTGTGAAGAGGTGTATATACACAGCTCATCTCAAAGTTTATATGATTTCTCTACCTACTTTTTTTGTTTATTTTTTTGTTTGTTTCTACTTAACACATAATTTGTAATGGTATTGGATTTTAACACAGGAAATGTACCTTAAACTGACAGAGCGATTCCTTGACAATCCATGTTAGTGAAATACTATTTTGAGGGCCTCCAGTTCTGGATTGAAGTCCCCTAATTTTAGCTGAGGTTGAATCCTCCATGGCTCCAGAGATCTTTTCTTTGTTTCATTTGTACTGAAAAAAATCACAGCCTCCCAGAAAAACACCTTACATAGCTTGTCATGCACTTAGTCCTCATAGGTAGGCTCTCGCTGTGTCAGGGCCTCTGGTTTAATAATAATCCTGCAATTCTATTCTATAAATTTTCTGGCTTGATAGGGGCTTTGCTGATTAATGTTGTCAGGATGGGATGTGCTGAAAAACACCTTCTGATGCATTACATGAAAGGCTCAATCTAATGGATGTACGAGATCAGTTTATTGTCATGTTCTTTTACCAGGAAACGTCAAGACTTTGGGCTAAATCAATGGTGCAATTTGTTTAATGTGAAGTTTGATTTTGCTTGAGTCAGACCTCATTGGTCTTTTCTTTCTCTGAGGCATGCTAATAAGTTTCTTTTTAAGTTTCCGATTTCCTTTATTTTTTCCCTAGATTTGCTTCTCCTGCTGTGAGTGAGTTATTTGAAGGATATTTATTCATAAAGTAGGTTCTTTCCTGCCCGGACTGACTGAAAATATCTTGTGGATTCTCCTGACTTTTTCAGAAGTGTTTTGATCCTAACACTTTCTGTACGACAAAAGTCTCACAACCACCGAGCAGGCGCATTTGCTTTGATGAAACTTCTAAATCTTGTGTTATGAAATATGGAAATGCTGTGGCATCCAGGTGGAAAATATAAAGATACTTAGATTTAATACACAAGAAAAAAAATCTGTAAAGACAACATTACATCCTTGCAGAAAATAGAGCTTTATCTGGAAACAACGCTTTCAGAGGGTCTGGTCTTGAATATGGGTAAAAGAGATGTCTATGATAATTTGTACTGAGATCCCGGTTATTAAGAAATGATATATATAATTGCGTATTCTGGAATGAAAGCTGTGGCACTACCTTTTTTTCTTTTTGTAACTGAGCTGCTGCCTGGTTATCCCTGTGCTATTTACAACTGGTTGGAAGGGAGTCTTCATGCTCTGCAGTGTATTACATGGTGTGTTGGCTGTAGGTGCTGGCAGCGGCGGAGCTGCAGGGTGGCCTCTGTGAGGAGAGGCCGGGGCTGCCCTGTGCCAGACACAGCCTGTGCCAGCTGGCTCCAACTGACCCGCCGCAGGGCATGGCTGGGCCTCCCAGCCAAAATGGCGGCACTTCGGGGCCATTTTTTGTCATTGTTTTTTATGACCCAAATCTGTTTTCATTGGCAGTAAATTAAATTAATTCTTCCCAAGCTGAGTCTGTTTTGCCCATGACAGTAACAGGTAAATGATCTCCCTGTCTTTGTCTCGACCCACGAGCTTTTCAATCTTATTTTTTCCTGCTGTCCAGTGAGTGAGCAACTGGGTGGGCACTTGGCTGCTGGCCTGCCTAACCCACCACATCTGGACACGTATGATCCAGAATGTATTTGAACTAGCTTTTATTTACTTTTTTTTGGCGCCCCTTCCCCCCCCTTCTATCCTTCCATCTCAAAGCTTGAATCTTTATTTTCTGGCAAAGCTGACTTTATAGATATTTCTTCTTCTTTGTGTCTAGCGATCATTCTGAGAAGTACTTACCATTTAAATACATGCAGGAGTAGAAAACAGAAGGAACACTAAAAAAGAGAAGTCTTGTCTCCAAATTGGGAGAGGTGTATTTCCAAGCTTGTCTAGGATCAAATCTCTCCTATGTGGGACAGAAATCCACCTGTTATTTACTGTAGTAATGATGTAGCTGTAAAGGCTACTAATGATACATAGGTGAAATGCATCTGGGAGGTATATGAGTTTTAACGAGGGAAGCCTGCTTTCCCCACCACTCGGCTCCATAAGGACCCTGCACCAGCTCTCCAGTGGCAGAGCTGGTTGGTGTTGCTGGTTGGTGAAACCTTGCAGTCCAGCAGGTGAATCCCTGCCTGGATGCCCACCATGTGGCACACGATGGGGCACCTGACACATCCATGGGAATTCGTCTTCCCTGGGCTTGAGCAGAGGTGAAATGCTGCCCTTTACTGCAGCTCATGTTTGTGGGAACAGAAACTCATCCTTTCCTTAGTATTACATCACTACCTGCATGAGGCAGAAAGTCCAGGTTTCTGTGTTCTCAGTGTCTTGAAGAGTATTTTATGGATCTCTCTCCTGCAGCTCATGGCTTCTTCCCAAACTGAAGAGCTCCCCTCTCTGTCTGCTTTTCAGATCAGAGAGCCAGCTGCAATAGCTACACAGGCTTCCTCTTGCAACAAAAATACTCAATTTGTCAGTATAGGTTTTGGAGTCTCACTGGCTCCCCATAGACATTATGGTTGTATGAGCTAATATTAAGAACACAGCTTATTTACTCTGTTACCAAGCTCTTCCCCTCAATCTTGAGATTTGGGATTTGGCATCAGGTCAGTTCATTGGCTGGAACAACCATAAAACCTGATGGGCCATCACTGCACCCCACTGACGGGCAGAACAAGGACAAGTAGTGCCTGACCTGACCACAGTTCCACACACCCCAAAGCCTTTTCCTCACCTCTTCAGCACTCATTGGTTATGTTGAATTCAACAAGGAACAACGGAAGTGGTTCTGTGGCAAGAAATGGTTCTGAGGACCACGTGTTCATGTGATGTGCTTTTCAAGGATTTTCCTTTTGGCTGGATCTAGCCTGGTCCTTTGGCTTGAATGCCCATTCGTGGCTGCGGTGCATTAGACATCATTCTGGAGGGCGTCTCCAGGGGTACCTCACCTCAGAGGGATCTAGTTCATGTGCTCTGCTGCCACGTTCACTGTGTGGAGAGTGGTGATCTTTAAGCAATTCCTGGCTTGAACTAAAACACTGATGCAAATGCAGCATAGGCTGTACAAGAACAACTCCTCTAAGTTGTCGTAACAAGATTTTGGTTTTGCTGTGTATGTAGCTATGACTCACTGATGCTTCTATTTTGTGTGTCCTACTTTTACTTTTCTGATACTCATCCTCACAAGCAAGAAGGCTGTATTTATTTGCTTCTCAGAGACAATGCAGGCTGAAAAGAGAAGCACATACTATCTTAATTTTTGTTCCCTTTTTAAAGCCTGAAAATAGTCCAATGCTTGTTCTGTGTGGAGGAAAGCAAAAAATATTTAACAACTAAACACAAGTTAGCAAGAAATTTCATAAGAATAGCTTTGGTGCCCTGGCAATGTTCCCTTTATGAAAGCATTGTCTTTCCAAATATTTAACATGATCTGGCCAGTTTAAGTATTGTCACAGGTTAATAATAAACTTTCTAGTAGGGGACAGGTGGTACATGGGGAAAAAGATGAGGATTATCTACTATTCTGTGTTAAGAGATCTGCTCTTTCTGTAGATCACAGAAACATTGCCCAAACTACATTTCTCTTTAGAGATTTCATTGCTCCCCAACCATTTCCCATATTTAAAAATCAACCCTTTCACCCCACTATAAACATGCTTGGGTTTTGTATCTTATGTCCTGAATGTACTGCTGCAACCTGCAAACCATCTAGCATGTTTGGAAGTAAGGTCAGCAGCATCTTTGTCAGCACCGTGGAGCTCTGTCATCCATCAGTAAATCTAGCAGTAAGGAGAGTTTGCAGGACTCAGATGCTTCTCTTCAGCCTGCTGTGCTGGGCGTCTGTCACATGGCCCATTAATGGCAAGATGTTGACACTCTGTCATTTTTCACAAAGTTGTAAGTGAGCTATGAGCCAAAAGCAGATAAAAAGACAAATTAACTCATGCAGCATGTAGCCCATGAGCAGCCTTCCCTGCCTAGAAAGATGCAAGACTGCAGCAATATTTCCAGAAAGTACTGACTATTATTCATATTTCTCAAGGCAGCAGTTTTGAAGTGTGGTTGCATAATATTTGTGCAATGTTGTGTTAAGAGAAGTGCTTATCACAGACCTGAGACCTCAATTTGGAAAAATAGTGGTATTGCATGTTTGATTAATGCTCTTCTCCGCTACTGATCAACGGCAGTGCAGTAGGAGAAGCGTGGGCTTCCTCAATCTGCCAACAAGAAGGTCTTTCAGGCTTGCCAAGAAAACTGCTATTGTTTGCGCCCAGGTCCCAGTCTCACAAGCTGTTCTGTGCGGGTGGACCTCAGCGCTTCCCAGAGTCCTGGTGACTTTGTTGACTAGAGCAAAATGGAGAACTCCACAGCAGGGACATGATAAATCCCCAATTGCTTGGGAAATGGGCTTCAGATCCCTCTGAAGAACAGCTCAGCCCACTTGTATGCAAATGGAGTTATTGCTACAGGGACTGGAGTTGATGCTCTTTTAAAAAAGGCATCTCTGCGGAGCCAGAATATGCATTTTATACATATTTAGATTGTAAGCTGAAATTCAAGGAGGGATATGATTGAAGGATGAATTTCTTAGCATATTCTGCCATGTCAGAATCACACAATATGTGTGTCCTGCTTGATAGGCAAAGCTTAAATTGGCGAGATGAGCAGAGCTCAGCATGTCTTCCATATAGTCGCTATTTCTATGAGCAGAATAAATTGTCTGTATGTCTGAGGAGCCTGCACCATGGGTCAGGAGCCTTGTATGCTACTTAGCACCATGTGGACACTGAAAGGAGAACTAAGAGCTGTACTGAGGCTGGCTTTTGGTTTGTTAAAACTAACGTGTCCAAGAAAGACAGAAACAGAGTATGACCCTGTCATCTGTCATTTGGGTACATGTCGGTGTTTGGTTGCATGCTTCATTCTGGGTAACCACTGGCATCCCCAGGCTTTGGGCAGCCTGGCAAGTTCAGGGGTGGTGTGAAGCCTCTGAGGATGCTGAGCCCTGGTACCCCACTTCCCATGGGATGGCATTTGGATTAGACAAGAAACAAGGCTTTAGAGGCACAGCCACTTCTGTCTCTTGACGTGTGTCTCCTGTTTCCCAGGGTCAGGCAAAAACCAATCGGACATAGCACTCAAGACTGTTACCAAGCCCTGTTATCAAAAGTCTGTGTTAAAGTTGTATAGACCATCCAGGAGAAGAATAACATTAAAATACCCCACAACGTGCTCTCTTTTTTTTCCATTCTAATATGGATTGGATGCTTGATTTTTTTTCTTTATTCATATTACCTAATGTAACAAATTCATAATTCTTCTAAATAGACACTGTAAATAGTGAATGGAAGGTGATGACCAGGTTTGCTCCAAAATATGTATTTTTGAAAGCTAAGATTTGAGAAAAGGCAGGGAAAGAACAATTCTGAGAACTGAGGAAAAGAACAGGTGGAATATCATGCCTGCGAACATGTACATTTCTCTGCCCTATTTGCCAACCAAGTATTACAAGAAAGTGTGGGAAATTATAATTGCTACAAATACACTACAAACAACTGGGAAAGCAACTTGGTTTTATTTCCTCAAGGATAACTGGAAAAAAATGTATTAAAACGTGGGTTAGTCTCCTTCTACAGAGCTCTAAAATGAATTCTCTCCAGATTTTTTAATGTTTTTGATATATTTCCCATTTGTATTAATCAGATTCAATTATTTAGAACTAAGTCTTTAAGTTCTGTTAATATAAACTTACCAGTCCCCATGCTGTAAATTAAATTTTTATTTTATTTCTATATATGCTTTCTCTCTTACTTTAATGCCAAAGGTTTCTCTCTTGTCTAATGGCTATAATGAAAGCTTTTACTGCTAAATTAAAATAAAATGAGTTAATGGGTACCCAGTGCCTTGTTCTAGTTAAAATGTGCATCAATTTGCAATGACCACTGCTTTGGGATTGTAGCATGTGTTTTATCTTAGGCAAAGTGTAGTGAGCAGTGTGAAATTCAGTTTTAAAAGTGCCTAATCTGCTCTTCTATTTATAGTTTATTTCACTTACTAATAACCTTACCACACTCTAACAAGTCACATTGAAATTTTCCATGGTAGATGATTGCTTCAGATTGATTTCTAGAATGTTATTGAAAATGGTTTAGACACTCAGAGAATGAGGTTAAGTGGAAAACTGATAATTTAAATTTTTAATAATTTGCTCCTTTATAATGTGAAACAGCAGTAGATTTTTTCCAGAGGAATACACCTATGGTCAATTGACTTTTACTATTCCTGTGAATATGCACTCAGGTATGAAGGAAATAAAATCCTTAGACAGAAGAGGGCAGATTTAGTTTTAAATGTGTTATTTTTAAATTAAAGATAATGCTGACTTCCAGGACTTTGACTATTTCTAAGTTCCTAATTCTCCTTATTATAACATTTTGTGTGAAGCTGAAGTGCGGATGAGATTTCGTAGGATACATGTAAGCAATCACAGGAAAGAGTTCACCTTTCTAGCTTGGTATCACTTTCCGCAGGAACAGGTTTGAGCCCGTTTATTGTCAACCAGTTTTAAAAGGACAATGCAATATCTTGACACTAATACTTCATCAGCACTATTTGCAAGTAAAATATTCCACTTACAGGAATTCATTTTTGTATGAAATATGTACGGATAGCTTCTCTGTTATGTGCTGGAGCCTCTTAGCATGTAAAATAACTGTCCACAAGCGATGGATGTTCTTTTCAAGGTTTGGAGATTTGGTGAAGAAGCGTTGACAAGACTTATGTACTTCATGGTAACCTTGTCTCTAGGCGGAGGCAGAAGGCATTGTGCTCCTCTGCACTAAGCTCAGGATGGTCCCTGACGCAGCCCTGTGACTCCACACGTTTCAGCATGGGTCCCCTGCGTTTAGCGTCTGGAGTCTCCTGAGCAAGCCCTTGGGAAGCAAAAGAGCAGCTGCAGAAGGGAGCAATGAAAGTGCAAAGGCTCTGAATCTGGTCTTATCACTTGTACCTGCAAATCTGTAGTTAACCAAGTCAGATACTCCTTCCAGTCAATTTAGGATGCCTCAGCTCCAGAAGACCTCGCATGTCCCCAAGTCCTATCAGATCTTCCAGCTGCAACATCCACCTTGCTCAGCTGAGCTGTCTAGTTTTACATAACTCTATATTCTGCTCTGGTATCTACTTGGATCGGACACATTTGCCAAAAGCTGAAGCTTATATTTATAGAGAAATTATTTGCAAATGTACAAATGAGCTCAAATAAAGATTTGTAACGGTTCATTCGGATGCAGGCACTTATCCATAGATACTGGAGTTTGTTATGAAGCTGACTCTGCAGAGGTTTTTTGATGGGAAAAATACCAAGCTGATTGTTTTTGCTTGAATTTATGGAAACACATGAGCATGTAGGTACATTTGTAATCTGTGGTCATTTTTTCCCGTAAAAAAGGGAGTTGGCAGGTATGCTATAAACTCTCTAAAGAGCCTCTGTTCAAATGCAGTAAAAAGATCTTGTTCACTTGGATCTTAAGAAAATATTTGTATTAGCTAACAAATGATTCTCTGCAATGATTCTCTGCTAACAAATACATCTAGCTGAATTATTTATTTAAATCTGGGAAATTAGGCATATTTGTTTGAGTAAATTATATATGAACTATCGTATTCATTAGTCTACCAACTATGTGGCTGGCTGACACATTATCTAACAGTGTATTAGATGATTGCTGTCCATCAGTGGATCAATGCATTATTTACAATATGGGTTCTTTTTGCATTATTTAGCCATAACTATTAGCAAATAGGTTGTTTAGTGGAGTCACAGGACTATTTGTGCCAAATGATATTTGACTGATTTTGTTGTGATGTCAAGATTGCTTTACACAGCCATACTGTAGAAAAAAATAGTGGCCTTAAATGCTTGGCTTGACTTTTTTTTTGTTATCCTTTTCCTTCTCAGTTCATAAGACACACTTCCATTTATGTTTATGCTTCTCTATACTTCCACACGAAAACAGAAGAATATGGCAGTGCTTGAGGAAAACAGAGAAATCAATGAAGCTCTCAAGACGTGCTGCAAATCTCCTTTTGGTGTGTCAGGACACACACTCTTCACGTTTTGCATTTGAAGAAAATTAACTGCTAATTAAAATCCAGCTGAGAAGACTTTACTCTCAAAAAAATTAAATCTGGCAGATACCCTGGGATGGCCTTTTGACTTACCATGGAGATCAGATTTTGAGTCCTGATAGTTCATAGGGGGAAAGTGACAGGCAGTGTCAGAAGAAGATCACACTTTTTTCACTCTTGAAGAGTTTTATAAAGTGTAATAACATTTTTCCCTTTCTTCTTTCCTTTATACACAGAAGGCAAGAGCGAGACTTGACCTCTTGCCTGAATGCCTGCTGGCATTCGGCTCCCCTCCCAGCAATTAGTAACTCCCTGCCTGGTGCCCTGTGCTCAAAGAAGAAAGTCATTTGAGACAGCCATTTATCAGGTTTTGATAACTTCACCTCTTCCCCACAGTGCCAGTGTGGCTCCGAGGCAGTGAGGTCCAGGGGCTGCTCTGGATCCAACCGATACTAAGGGATGGAGACAGGGGATGTCTTTTCCACGTCAGTCTCTCTATGCACTGAGGGGCAGGGGCAATGCAGGGTGGTGAAATGGCCTGTGCCAATCTCATGAAGTTCAACAAAGCGAACTGCAAGGTCCTGCCTGTGAGTCAGGGCAATCTCAGTCACAGGCCAGGTGTAGAATGGATTGAGAGCAGCCCTGAGAAGGGCTTGGGGGTGTTGGTTGATGAGGAGCTCAACAAGAGCTGGTAATGTACGCTCGCAGCTCAGAAAGCCAACTGCATCCTGGGCTGCATCAAAAGAAGCATGGCCAGCAAGTCGAGGGAGGGGATTCTGTCCCTCTACTCTGCTGTCATGAGACCCCACCTGGAGTACTGCATCTAGCTCTGGGGCCCCCAACATAAGAAAGACATGGACCTGTTGGAGCAGGTCCAGAGGAGGGCCACAAAGATGATCAGAGGGTTGGAGCGCCTCTCCTATGAAGACAGACTGAGAGAGCTGTGGTTGCTCTGCCTGGAGGAGAGAAGGCTCTGGGGACACCTGGTCGCAGTCTTTCAGTACTTAAAGGGGCTTACAGAAAAGGTGGTGAGGGACTCTTTATCAGGGGGTGTAGCAATAGGACAAAGAGTAATGGTTTTAAACTGCATGAGCATAGATTTAGATCAGATTTTAGGAAGAAATTCTTTACTGTGAGGGTGATGAGGCACTGGAATATGTTGTCCGGGGAAGTTGTGGGTGCCCCATCCCCGGAAGTGTTCAAGGCCAGGCTGGATGGAGCTTTGGTCTAGTGGGAGGTGTCCCCTCCATCGCAGGAGGTTGGAACTACATGATCTTTAAGGTCCCTTCCAACCCAAACCATTCTATGATTCTATAAAATCACTGGATCCATCTTCAGGATGGAACTTGCCTACCAAGAGGTGTCAGAGAAAGTGTTACCAGCATGTTCAGAAGTTGTTCAAGCATATTGCTGCCCAGCAAATGCCACACTACTCAGTGTTTCCTCAGTTTTGATGGGTTGACCAGGTGAACTTCTGGTTCAGGGTGGGGATGACAGTCCATTAAAATACATCTTGCTGACAAAGGGCCAGGCTGTCATTTCTCCTCAGCATCGGGACAGCAGACTCAGAGGATAAAATGCTCCTGTGAGATTCCCAGATGCTGCTGTCCCCTTTGGGGATGAGAGCCACCAGAGACACAGGTATGGCGGTCTCCCCATCTTTGCTGCCCTAGGCGTCATGCTGCACTGCACAGGAAGAAAAGCAAGGGGTTAATTCCCCCCTGGACCTGGCCAAGAGGAGCATTGGAGACTCAGAAAGGATTGCAGCCTGTCATGGAGAGACAGAGAGCATTGAGGCAGCTGGGGATGCCACTGACAGTGTTCAACGTCAGAGGAAAGGAGGGAAGTGGGAGAGGACTCTGAGGTAGGCATGGATCATGTTAATAGCTTGCATTTTTTTGAGCTTTTTTTTGGTGAAATAACCATAAAATTACTTGGTGCATTCCTAAGTGTCAAGTTATCTTGGCAAATTCCTGTCCTGAGACTGTCTTCTGTAGCCTGCATCTATTTTCGGCGCAAGGGCAGAACCAGAAGAGGTCTGTTTTATGTTTGCAAATAAAACGTATAATTGTAACACCCAGCTGTGAATAAATCCTCACCCCCTCATGACTGTCCACTAAGGGTCACAATGCTTTCCTGCCTCACTGTAGGGCAGGAAAATCCCATTCCCTAACAGGTGCTAAAGCATACTAAAAAATTGCTCAGGGTTGCTTGTAAATGGTTATTCTTCTGTTCCAAGTAGTGCTGTGCGAATCGCTGCTATATGCTACACAAAGAATCACTAGGTTGTGAGGTAGCTACTATAAGAAAGTAAAAATTCTAGAAACATAGAATTACAGAATCAGAGAATGACAGAGTCTAGAAAGCACCTCTGGAGATCATCTTGTCCAACCACCCTGCTCAAAGCAGGGTCAGTGAGAGTAGGTCGCTCAGGGCCATGTCCAGTCAAATTTTGAGACTCCACAGCTTCTTTTGGGCCACCTATTTCAGTGTTCAACCACCCTTACAACTAAAAAGTATTTTCTTATGTTTAAATGGAATTTCCTGTATTGCAGTTTGTGCCCAGTGCTTTTTGTCCTGTCACTGGACATTATTGAGAGGAGCCTGGCTCCATCTTCTTTACCTCCCCATCAGGTATTCATACACACGGATAAGATCTCCCCCAAGCCTTCTCTTCTCCAAGCTTAACAGTCCCAGTTGTCTCAGCCTCTCCTCATATGTCTGGTCCCTAATCACCTTCAGAGCCCTTCACTGAACTTTCTCCAGCGGGTCCATGTCTCTCTCATTCTGGGGAGCCCAGATCTGGACACAATACTCCAGATGTGGCCTCACCAGTACTGAGTAGAGGGAAAGGATCACCTCCCTCGACCTGTTGGCAATATTTTGTCTCATCCAGCCGAGGATACCATTAGCAAGGTATCCTATTGTGTCCTTCTTTGCAGCAAGGACACAATGCTGGCTCATGTTCACCTTGTTGACTACCAGGACTACCAGGTTCTTTTCTGCAAAGCTGCTTTCCATTCAGTTGGTCCCCAGTGTGGATTGTTGCCTGGGGTTATTTCCCCCTTAGGGTAGGACTTAGTGTTTGAAATCACCACCCCCAAGGCAAGGAGTCCATGGGGTGCCTGTCCATTACTTTCACATGTAGCTGTGTGCACAGCCTTGACTGAGTCGGGATCACTAATTTGGTACATAAGACAGTGAGCAGCATGAAAAGAAGCCATCTCTTTTTAGCGTCCAACAACCTGTTACATAGTTTGATCCTTTCTCCTGCATGTACTTGGCCTTGGGAGTGTAGTAAGCCTGTCACAAACTGCCAAGGATCACTAAAAGAGATGCTGGTGGGAGGCTCTGGATGGAGGCTCTGCATGGAGGAAGCTTTCCTATCCTACCGCTCTCTTTCCCATCTCCTGGCAGCTGGAGAGCTTTGGGCAATCCTACTGCTCATGGGGAACCCCACTTGAGGATGAGAGACATTTCATTGCCCTGCTGTTCCAAAACAAGTCCTTATAGTCCAACATTTCACAAGGAACTTCTTCTCACTATAGAATTCTGTCTATTGATTTAAATTTGCATGGGTGGGTTACCATCTAAGCTATTTTACTGGATTTTTCCCCAGAGGTGGTTAGATAAGAATTTGCCTTGGTCTTCATTTAAGATTCAGCTAAACTCAGTCTTGCTCTGAGCTAAGAGAGCACAGTGCCAAGCTCTGTGAGGCTGGCTCAGGAGACAAGACTGTTGACAGAAACTGCCCTCAAGATTTGGAAGTTACACAGCTGGGGCTCTTCAGGAGCTGTTTTCACCAGTTCATTTGTTTTGAGGAGAAGCATGATTAATTTACGAACAGATATTTCTTATCCCTTAAGCCTCTGTCCTGGAGCTCTCTAGGTTCTTCTTACGTTCTGGTTCCCAAACCCTGGGGTGCCCAGCCATCCTCAGCCCTCTCCTGGGCAGACTCCACTGTAATTCTGCTCTGTAATCTCTACCCTGGTGCTCAACCCAGCAAACTTCAGTTTCCTGCCAGTCCCTGAGAAACTGTTATCTTTCAGTAGCAATTTTCAGTAAATTCAGCCATGGCTGGCTACCTGCTTCTGCTTTTCCCTCTGGAAGCCAAGCCAGGAAGACTGGCAGTTTACCATTGCAGAGCTCTTGCCAAATTCATGGTGTTTCTGACTTTGTTAGTGGTGATAATAGGAAATTGGATTCGGTAACTCAGGAGGTCCCTTCCAGCACTACATTCCAGATGAAAACTGCTAGAAAAATTTCAGACAAAAGTCTGTTCCAAACATCTTCCGGTATTCTCATAATTGTTCATCTGCTTGTATTGGGATTATAACTTCCTTTTGGGTAACTGTTGTGAACTGCTGCCAGTCATTTCAGGATAGCTTATGGCAGTCACTCAAATGGTTTGCAATTACCTCTAGGTATGTCTATAAACTTGAAAACAATAACAGCTCTATTCTCAGATGTAACATCTTTTCAACTCACTGTAAGACCTCTGACTGGGTCAACAACATGCACAGAAAGAGGAATGCATTTTCCAACTGCTGTGGTTTCATAGAACTGATGGGTAACTCACAGTTACAAAATAAATTTATATTACTTTTTTTTTTTTAAGAAGTGAGCTATTAGAATTTCCTATTTAACTTTTGGTCTTTTTATTTTTCATTTAGCCTCATTAGTCTTTTCTTAGTTAAAAATATTGATTCTAGTTTTGCAAAGAAGGCCAAATAGTGGCAGCTTATTTTTATCTTTTGCTCAAATAGAGCGGGACAGGAATGAATCACAAATCATTTAGTCACTATATTAACACAAGTTTGGGATGTAAAATTGTGCATTCCATTTTGCTGATTCATTTAACAAAGATCATTAAAACCAGTCCATTCCTGAATAAGCTCCAAGGCTGCAAAAATACCCAAGCTAAGGTGCCTCATGGCTGGATGTCCTTTTTCTCCATCAGTAGCAAGAGACAAAATGAAGAGCCACCATCTAAATGAGTGACCCACCCTCACCCACCGGACCAGGAGCCCCGTTTAAGCCCAAACCTTGGTGCTTGGTCCTCGCATGAACTACTTTCTATGTCGTCTATGGCGTGCCTTGCCCTGTTGACTTGATTTTCTTCCTTCCCCTGGCCACAGGGGATGTGCCTGGTGGTGACCAGGGACTGGACCAGGGACTGAACCAGGAACTGCCCCTGGACCTGCTCTGTTTGCTTTGTTTTGGCACTGGGGGATTGCAACCTTGCTGGGGAGGGCATTGTCTTGCCCTGTCACCAGTGGCTTCTGTCTTGCCTCCCCTTAGGAGCTGCTGCTCCCTCACCTCCAGTGCATGGCAATCTTGTCACACACCCATCAGCTCTTGTAGTGTGATCAGGCCTTATCTATTTAGTTTCTCCTTCTATGGCAGCATAATTATCTTTCTTGTCCTCTGTGTGTCTTTTCTGGGTTGACTACATCTTCTTAAAGAAGGAACAGCTACAACTATATGTCATGTCCATCTATGTCCATATGTCATGGATTTACACAGCAGTGAAATGACGTTTTTAGCTTTGCTCTCCACCTATGATTGCTATCATCCAATTTTCCTGTTAAGCACTAAGTCAATGTTTTCTGAGAACTGTCCGAAATGACTCCAACATCCTTCTAAAGTGGTAATAGCTAGTTTAGAGTCCCTTATTGCTTTTATGCACGGATTTTTTTTTCTCCTATGTGAGTTACTCTGCATTCATTGGCGCTGAATTTAATTTGCCATTTTATTGCCAAGTCACCCAGTATCATGAGATCATGCTGTACGTTCTGTTAGTTTTTAACTATCTTGAAAAAAACTTCTTTCATTTGGAAATGTAGTTCTTTCACTCTTAATATCCTTTCCATTTATGAGCCCCGAAGAGAAGAGTTCCCAGCACAGATCCTCAAAGGATCTAGGTGTACCTTCTCTCTGGTGAAAGCTGACTTTTTAGTTCAGCATTTGCCTTCCTAACTTCAAACTGGTTGTGAACCTATGAGAGACCTTTCCTCTTATAGCATGACATTTTAATATAGCTGGGAAAAGAGGTGCTGTTAGCAGCTTTTTGGTAGGATAAGAATATTCTGCCACTGGGGTCACCTTGGGCACACCCACTTCTTTCAAGATTTCTTCCAGATTTGTAGGGCATGAGGCTTTTTCTACCAAAATTCACTCTTTCTCCCTATCATATTTGTCCATGTGATCATTACAGCCTTTATTACTGTTTTTACCTCCTTAATCCCTGTCCTGGTGTCAGCAGGGAGAGTTAATTTTCTTTCTAGTGATTGCTAGGAAAGGAATGTCATTAATACCTATTGTTTTTTGTTCTGCTAAGTGATATTTACACTATTCAAGGACTTTTTTCAGCTTCCCATAGAAAAATAGACAGAAAATGGAATGGGCAATGAAATATTCTATGCCATAGACGTCATGTTCACAATATAAATGGGGGTTACCCGGAGGGCGGAAATTCTCTATCACTGCTCAGGATGGTGCCAACTCACCAGGTAATCAAAGTGACCCATGTCATTATTATTATTGCTATTTTTAGTTTTCTGTTATTGTTCCTATTAAACTGTCTTTACCTCAACCCATGAGGTTTTGTTTTCCCT
The DNA here is from genome assembly GCF_000708025.1 of Charadrius vociferus. Classification (NCBI taxonomy): domain Eukaryota; kingdom Metazoa; phylum Chordata; class Aves; order Charadriiformes; family Charadriidae; genus Charadrius; species Charadrius vociferus. Next base: position 944,068 of record NW_009648712.1, on the reverse strand, counting down.
TTCCTCTCCTTTTTGGCCCTTCTCCCTGCCCGCCCCCCCCCCTTCTTGGGGGGAAAAGCAGAGGGTGACAGAGTGGCTGCGTGGGGTTAAACCACAAAAATCCCCAAAGAGATGTAAGTAAAAGGAAATATTCAGCTCTTAGGTGCTGCTACCAGTGCAAGTTGGTTCTCCACCCGCATTTATTCATGCCTATTAATCCCTTGTTATCAAGTTACCTACCTATACAGTCTCAGTGGGACACTTGCCTTCACAGCACATCACGTTGAAATGGGATTCAGATCATCTTCACTTGCAGTGCAAAGATGTGGCTCACTAGCCCGGAGCAATGCTACTTGCCTCTAGTTCTGGGGGCTGTCCATTATACAACTTTGTGCAATGGTCAAACACCAATAATTGTGCAATTGCATCATCAAATCTTTTCCTTCCTAAACCTTTCTCACTCCCGTAGAAATGAATAAGAAGTATGTTAACCCACTGCTGTGAATATCAGCTACCAATGTATGAGATGTTCAAACTGGTGCATGGGGCTGTTGAGGAGCCTGTAGAAATAAACTGCCTCAACAACAACAAAAAAAGAGAGCTCTTTTTCTGTAAAAAGAGAGCTTTTACCTTGCATGACATAACTGCTTAGTGTGCTGATTGCCTACTAATTGAGTTATTTAATTGGAGAAATGAGTTCTTAATAGCTCCTCTTTAATTATTTAGCTGTTCAACAGTGGTAGCTTGTCTGGTTGGGAAGCTGGTGACAGTGGTATTGGTAGCATGAGGTACTTAATGTTAGCTGAATTCTGACATTATCTCTGGCTGAGGCTCGTAATTCATAGATCACCATCCATTTGAGTTTGTTTATCCATCTACTGTATTTGCTTTTATTCAAAACTCTCAAATTAAAAAAGCACCTTTAACCACATGAATACTTATGTTGCTAGAACTCCTTTTTTTTTCTGGATTAGTCTGATCTAACTCAAACACTACATAGATAAGCAGCTTTTGGCTAAACTGCATTTATTTGCATAATTTATTTGCAAATAAAATGTGCATACTACGTGCATACTAACACTTATGTTTGAGTTGCCATAATACTGTTGTTACTTTTATAATAGATCATTAGTGGGTAAGCATGGGGTTAGTTTAGCTTTAAATGTTAGCTTTGTGATTATATATTCATTTTAAAATTACAAACTGAATGCAATTGATGTCCCTATTAGACTATAACTAAGCACTCACTGAAATCTTCCAACCAAACTTACACTGGAGAAACAAGAGAACTTTGTTTTCTAATTTACAATTTCTTTCTGATTTTTCTTGGAACTACGTGGTAGATCCTCCACAATTTAGACCTATTCTGAGAGTCTTGAAGGAATGAACTTATATGCTAGGTTTCTTTTGTTAATAAAAAGTAAATTTAGGATAGACAACACTAATGGGTAAAGAAAGGAAATATATCTGGGTTTTCCAATGATTCATAAATGCACTTAATCTTTTGTTTGCTGCTGGAAAATGTTAGTATATAAGAAAAATGCAGAGATTGTCTGACTGGGTGAAAAAAAGGGGGGGAAATATGTTTATTGGTAAAAGGAAAGGGAGGGAACAAGGGTAAAATGTGGCAGGAAAAAACCCAAATTGTGGCTGAAATGGCTTCATATTTTAAGATAAATTCACAAATAAATTGTCCAGATGGGAATCTGTGATTAGAGTGCAGCTCTGTATTATTGCACTAGTAAGGAGTGACTCATTCTACCCATTATAAAACTCTAGCTCCCAGAAATGAATAAATTTTTGTTATAAAAGTTCTCACTAGGCCGATGCTTGGCAGAGATCTCAACCCAGGAGAAGAATATTTAGTGTTTAATTTCTTCATCAAAAGCAAAGTTTGGCTGGAACAGTTGCAGACGTGCTGGTTCCAGTCAGTGCTAAAGTTTCTGGGTGATAACTGGTGGAAGCTCGTCTGCCTGTGCGGTACCAGCTGTGCACTGAGGAGCTCTGTGATGGATCCTTTCCCCCCAGGCTTCGCAGCAGAAATTCAGTGGCTGTAATGAAGTCGCATATAGACAATCAATGCTATTAGCAGATACACCTCTTGTGTGCACACTTTCTGTATTGCTCTCCTACTTTCTTAATTTCAACAGAAGGACCTTTGGTTCCATAAGTGTCTGCAGACCTCCATTTCTGGACCCTCAGAGCTGTTTTCTGCTCCTGCCCCAGCAAGCAACATCCCACAAATGTCTCATTGCTTGCCTCTTATGGCCCAGGTGTCCTGCCCCATTAAGTCCATCATTCAAAGGATAACAACTAAGCTGAGCTTCATAGGTTCGTTTCAGCACTCCTCATGCAAATCTCTCCTGCAGTCCTTGCTGTGAAAGACTCTGCCATAGAGTTTATCTTTCTGCTCTGGATGTTATAAAAATCCCTGTTTGAGCTTATGCTCCCCATTCTCTATCTTAGTGGAACGGTATTGGGTCTGCTGTGTAAGAACCACTTCTACTAATAAGATAGATCAGAAATTAATGTACCCTGCTTGATTTGCAATAAGTAGCCCTGAAAAATAAAGCTTTGGTTCCTTTCCACCCACTGTCCCTATTCTTTCCCATTCAAATGGTGAGTTGCATTTTCCCTGACTTCCTTGCACACTCTCAAGATCAAGCTGATCTTGATTCTTGTGATTCAGTGCCAAAATATGGCATCAGCATCAAGGGGAAGCAGAACCGGGCACCAGACAGAGCAAGTGTTATGCAGTGAGTACCCACTGTATAATAGTTACTTTGTCATTATATTCTACAGAAGGTTTTTATGTGCCTCAAGATACAGAGTAAATAACAGAATTTTGCCTTCAAAAGAATAATTGGATTGTGCCTTCTGTTTGTACTCTTTCAGATTCTGTATAAACATACGTTGATCTTAACCAGGCATTTTTATCACCAAAAAAGGAAAGATTTGCAACTAGGAAAGCCATGTTAGACCCCCTTTTTTTTTTCTTTTTTTCTTTTTAGAATAGGCTTGAAATACATCCAAGAATGGAAATAGGCTATATTTAATCTTAAAAAGACGTTGAAATGATTTTTTTCATTCTTGGACTATTTTTGTGTTGTAGTGGTGTATCAGTACCTCTGTTTATTGGTTACCTATGATACTCAGAGATTTGCAACTCTGGCATCTGATTTCTAGTAAAGTGATCCTAGTTAATAGGCATTGCCTTTTACAACTGGGAATATCTTAATTTTTGTGAGGAAAGCTGTAGATTAGTGTCAAATTCCTTCACCAGTTGATTTTAAAAACCCCAATGAATTTCATAAGAGGTTTGTGTTTTGGTTGACGCCTGACTATGCAATTAAAACCAGTCAAAGACAACTCATGTGAGATCAATTACTGTAAAGACAGAAAGTTGCACAGGGGGTTGCACCAACAAGAGAGTTTTATCTTTTGTGCTAAAAAGAGGTTTTAGCTGATCCTTCTATTGCCATAACTTTACAAAGAGTTGATTTTCATGAAGCCCTAAAAGATGTAGCATGATAGCTGCCCTCATGAGTTTTCTGCTATTGCTTACACGACTCTGAAAGAAAAGACTCCCAGATGCCCGTAAGCACAGCAAGTTCTGCGTCCCTCTTGATTTTTGATCAAGTACTGTCTTTATAGGCAGCTTGCACATTACTCATGAACAACCAACCTAGATAAACCTTTTGATATTGTAACCGACTATGTATGTCCAGGCTTGCATGCCCATGAAAAACTGGAGTTATGCCTGACCTGTGCTTGTAGGCTCACTATCTTCAGGAGCCATGAGCCTGGCCTTGAAGCTGGACTTAGGGAGACATAAACAAAACCTTGGGTGATCTGCATGATGGCAAATGCACAAAAGGATCTCAATCTGAAGATTAGATTCTCAAAACTCTTATCAACTCCCACCCTATCCAAGATGTTCCCAGAGACCATTGTTCTGTTTCAAAGTTATATTTCTGTGGATAACATTGTCTTTGCCTCTGGTTGCATGAAGAAGCACATTGATCTTGGCATCATTGGACAGACCCCAGCGACTTCTTATACTTTACTACTGTTAGGTTTCAGACTCGTTTCCTGGGGCACATCACACAGTTCATTGTTTTACTACTTAGAAAGCACCTTTGCATCTATAGTGGTGAATTCTCTGCCTTGCAGCTCACGGGACACTTGGAGAAAAGCCTGGATGCCTGTGTTGGGATATATTTGGCATGAGAGGCAATTCATGACTGTAACAGGCATTTCCCTTGGAGGGGTGAGTTCTAAATCTCACTGACATCTCATTTTTCCCTGGCCATCTGGGATGAAAATTAGATTGCACTTGAATGCCACCTACCTTGGGAGCCTCCAGAAAATGGCAACTGTTAGTTAAAATGCAGCCTAAAGAAGAATGGACTCAAGTTATCCTCTGGCTCATAGCACTATTAAGCATTTTGTTCAGTTGCTGTTTAACACAAATTATGGAAACTGCTTGGCAACACAGAGTGAGGCACCAGAATTCTTGTCTGTCTTGAGCGTATTTCTGGTCCTGTGAATGCTACATCTCTTCCTGTCGTGGAATAATTTAAAGAAAAATGGTGGATTAGAGCAGGGTACAGGGGCTCAGTTCTAAGAATCAGGCTGGCTGGCCTCTTCTGATGGTCAAGACAGAAGTGGAAACATATCTTGTATTTGCTATGAGTTCACTGTTGTGAACCATCCAGTTAAAGAATTCTTTGGGAACAGCTGGCCCTATGAAGGAGGTGGGCAAGGGAGTCCCTGCAGTAAGGGTGAATAACTATTGTCCCTTACCAAATCACTTCAAAGGACAAATGCAGCAACACACTGCATCATCAAGGTGTGATTTTATTACCAACAACTACAGGGCGTGTCAAATTAACTCTGCATCTAATGCAAAGTGAGTTTTGATCAGATCATATGTACTGCCATAGAGTAACCCAAGTTCTGGTGCTGCTTCTCAAGTGCTGGTCCTGTTTGTTGATGATGTTACGTCAGGACCACCTTTTCTATAACTTCCTTTTCTCTATTTTCCTCCCTCATCAGAGACTGTGTGAGCTTGTGGGTGCTATACATAATGAATTTCTTCTATACAGTTAGGGCTTTATTACAACAGCTGCAAACAACCCTCACCTCACATTCCCTCCTTCTTCCTGTGTCTTCTGAACTATCTCCATCTAGTTTGATGTCACTGAGGCTCAGGGCAAGAGCCGTATTCTCTGTTATCATGTCATCTTTTAATTAATTTCTCACTTGCCAGATCATTTGGTGTTTTTTGGATCTTCAATACCACGTATCTCCCACCGATTCTGTTCAGCTCTCTTGTAATTTCATATGCGCTGTAAAACTTTTAGTTCTGCTCATTATATCTCCACAACCTCAGGAGTGTTGCACAAAAGTTATCTTTGTTCCACATTTTTGAAAATGATTTTTGTATGGTACCAAGCAACGTGGTAGATATACTCTGGGATAATGAAGGAATTTTTTTTTGTTGTTTATTTAGTCTGATTCCTGAATTCTAACTGTCCAAAAATCATTTTAGGCACTGTTGTAAATCTCATCAGGCGCCAAACTAATTCTTTTTAGCTGTCTGAACACCTTTTAAAATCTGACAGCACATGAATTGTTTGTCCTGTCTGCTAAAGGAGTCACAAGGTTATATCTATCGCCAGCTTCACTTGATTACTTTGTAGCCCTCATTTTATTTAATTGAATCATATACCTATAAATCAAGAAGACAAATTAGTGCAAATTTGTAATTATCCTGCTTCCGCTACCCTATTTGTCCACAAAGACATCCACAAAATAATAGCCCACTATTTATATTTAATTCCTGTCTTCACAGGTGTAATGGATGGTGCTTGGTTGCCCCAGATCAATAATATCTCTTCAGAAGTCTCATATCACCAAATCACTACATGGAATAACAATCAGAATAATTTCATTTAAATGGATACAATTAACACTGGAGATGAAGCTATTAAATAAAGTCCATTGATTGTTTATCAGGCACTGAGGTAAGATAATTTAAACATGTTCACTGCTAAAAGTGATAGACAAATTGCCAGCATATTAGTATGCAGCTACAATATAGTATTTAATCTTAATTAATAATTTAACTTATTTTTAAATTTCAATGACAAAGGGAATGAGAAAGACTTATCTGAGATTCTTACCTCAAAACTAGCTCAAGGACCCTACAGATGCTTGACTGACAGATACAAGAAAGCTAATATAGTAGGAATCTGTTCTTTTAGAGGTTACAGACTGTGTACGGAAACCCAATGTGTTCAATATATAAAAATCTTTCTCAGTAAATGTCCCCGTATGCAGTAATGTTTCAAGTGCATGTTTTATGTATCAAAATATATATACTTTTTTCCCTTGTCAAAGACTTATCTTAGAGGAGCATTAATATTTCATATAAACAAGTATTGAAAGTTCTGGGTTCTTTTAACCTAGAACTAATGAAAACTGATAAAATCCTTTCATCTATTCTAAAGCAACTCCAAAACTACTTTTGTGTGTACTAAATTCTGGAAATAAGCAGCTAGAGCTAAGCTCAGTATAAAGAGCATTTACTGCACTTTTGCAAAACATTCCATGGTTTAGTCTTGTAAATCTTTATTCTTTATAAAAGCACTGCTTCTTGGAGGAGCTTGTGAGACCAGACTCTTGGCTGCCACACTTTTTGTCCCAAAGTTGACTCATACTTAAGGACGTTTGCTTGCAAGGCAATGCAGTTTTCCCTTTTATTCTCAGAAGGCAAAGAAGATCAGGAAGGCTCTGGATCTCTTTCAGTTTCTGTTGAAGTTATTAGGAAAATTCCCGCTAACTCAGACAGCAAAGGAACAAATCCCAGGAGAAATTTCAGCAGCTCCTCTGTGGGTTGTGGATGGGGCTCTGGATCAGGGGGTGGGGCTGGGGAAGAGAGCTGCCGTCTCTTACCAGCATTCCTCTGTGACAGGTACTTCTTACAGGAACGCCGAGAATTAAATAAATTATTTATGGGAAATCATTTGCTGTGTCTAGTCATTCCCTAAAACACTCAAATGCGTGTCTCTAATGGGCTTATAAAGCTGTGATGAGGACGGCCTTTGGAAAAAGTCAACAGGGTATAAGTAAAAGGGCAAATGATTTAGGCTGGCAGAAGACAGAGCTGCAAGGTTCTTTTGAGGAACACTTTGACAGAAGAATACCTTTTTCAATGCACTTAATATTGGGAATAAAAATTCCCAGGAGCTAAAGAAATACTCTCTATTTTCTTTGTTTCAGTTTCCTTCAGCCCCCACTTCCTGTTGGCTATAAAAGAGGAATAAGATTGGAAATAAAAAAAAAAAAAAAAGAAAGAGAAATAATGTTTGCCTTTTGTGTTTACAAATATCTGGAAATTTCTGAATTTCTTTCAAGATCACATTCTTTTGACAACTTGAACTGAACTGGGAAGAAACAGCTGAAATAAGCTGAGAGGATTATTTACATCCAAGCAAGGACAAGATCCTTTCTATGTGCCACTTCCTGCGGTTCTGTTTTCTAATTAAAGAAAAAGCTAACACGAGTGAAGCCACATGCTCACGGTGCATAATTTTTGGAAAGGCAGCAGCAATTTAAAAGTAAATTTCACACTAGCTCTGAGACTCATGTCAGATGCTGCCTGCTCGCTCTAGTTCATGAAGGCCATTTATATTCTAAATTTAAAAATAACTTGGTGCTGGCACATTCCATTAATAAATTAGGACTAGAATTTTGTGTTTTCAAAGGATATGGTGAGGTATAAATAGACTTGCTAAAAACGGCTGAAACACTGTTTGAGTGTTTCTTTTTCACCTGCTTTTATTTCAAGCTCCTGTACTATCTATCTGCCTCCCCATTTCTGACTGAGGGTCTAACTCTGAAATCCCTTCTGCATGGTGATAGCAATTTAGAAGATATTGTCACCTGGGAGAAGATATCTGGTGAACAGGGTCACCAATAAACCCAGCCTCCATCTCATTCAATGATGGAAAGGTGCTGATGAGTTCTCAACACGAATGATAATAAATTGCCTTGTGCAGTCATGGTGCCTAAATGTCCAACTGGAACAGCTTTGCATGCTGGTGGCTCAAAGGGCACGCTTCTACTTGCAGTGTTTTTAATCGATGCAGCTCCTTGCTTTTTGGACATATGCTGACACCACAGTGAACATTTCAGAGCTTTGCTTTCTATTTTTAGGTGAAAAATAGTAGTGATCTGGTCTAACTTGACAGATGCCTGGGGAGCTTTTCTGGACTTAGAGGACAGGTTTCAATTTCATTCATTTTGGTCACAAGAGCTGGAGATCTGAAGTTAGGACAAAACCCCAAGTGCTCAAAAACCCAAACAAATGAATTTACCAAAATTAACTATCCCTGCCCCAGACAAAAATGGATTTTCTTTTCAATAAAACTCCTCATTTAGAATTTTGAAACATTTCATTTGAATCGTGACCTTTTCAAAAGACTTAAATTAATAACACTAAATTTGTTTTCCTGATGGAATTCAAATATCTCCAGAAGTTTCTTCAGACCAGAAATTCTGTAACAAAGTCCAATATACTGACACTTTCTAAATGCTGAAAAATGTGAACAGAATTTTTCCACAAGCAACCCATTTCCACAAAATGTTTTGCCTCTTTGAGGTGTACTCCGCCACCCCATCCCAAGATGCTTTTGTTCAGACTTGTGGTAGTGCACACCAGTTTTATGGACATGAGTATGACTTCTCTGAGGCTTGCAGATCTACTTAATCTGAGACGTGCAGGGAGGTTGTGTACTCCTGAATGATTGAAACAAGTAGTCATACAACACCTTTTTGTCGGTATTGTTTATCAGACTGATGAGTTTCTGTTCTTGGAAGTTCCACAATTTTCCTTTAGAGACCAGTTTCCTCTGAAAGCTACCCACTTACATCTCAAAACCCACAGAGAAGAGATTAAGGTCAGCACAGAGATATTGATAAAAGGTTATCAGCTGGTCAAAACTGATAAAATGTCAATTAATGATCATTACTTCACTCAAAACTCCTCCCGTCATTTCCAAGAAAACATGTGAAATTGGGTGTCTGAGTTTTGGTCTTTTTTTGCCAGTCTTTCCCTTCCATAGGCTGAAGGAATGTGAGTACTTTGAGTGGGCAGAGTGTGACAAGGTACAGGGCCAGATAGTGAAAAGAGGGGTTTCCAGTCAGGTTCTCTGGACCTCGTTTAGTTTGTACTTTCTGAGCAGTACCAAGGTCCCAGGAGGATTTCTAGCAAAGTATCCTGTAGGAAAAGTCATAAATATTTTATCTGCACACATTTGTGAATTGAAATACTTTAGTGAGTACTTGCAAAAGAAAAACAATATCTGTTTTGGTTGACATAAATAAGCCAAAATGTTCTCCTCCCTCTTCATAGGGCATCTAAATCTTTGTTCTGCACATGCTTGAAAGACCAAAAAACCCATAGACTTACCTATAGGAATTTCACGGAGTCAATGAACAGAAATACATACGAGCAGCTTCCTATGTATGAAAATTATGAAATTCTGCATGGCAGCGAGTCAACACAGCTTATGTGTCGCTTGACAGATGTTAGTTTTCCCTTGATTTTTCTCCAGACATTACCTGTAGTTGGGATTTAATGAATATTAGTTAGGTTAATGTTCTGGCACTTTGAAAGACTACATCCTGGTTGATCCCAGAGTCATTTATGGTCTGTTCATGATCAAAGGGCACTTCCCTTTTAAGAAAGGGTTACAATTGAAGTACCTAGGTTGTTTTAAGATCTGTTTAGCAAACTAGGACAGTATGGCCTTTATACAGCCCACTTAAAAGTACGGCCGTTCATTTTCCTATTAGCAAAGACACAGAGGTCTCTATGGAGTGAGTAATTACTTTCAAAGCAGTCCACATGAGACATTTTAGTGTATTTATGTACCGATGGCATATATGGAGCTCTCTGAGTCTCCACCTTGCACATGTCTGTTTTATGGGTACAGCAATGCAGCAAGCTCTGCTGACTTGTCGTCCAGACTGCAGCTGTGGACAGGGTGCTGGGTCTCAGGTCTCACTCCCTTTTTGGGTTTCATTGCAAGTGTCTGATTATTTGTTTGCAGTTTTGCAGTTATATGCTTTGCTGCCACTGGATGCCTATATTCCACTGGACATCTTGCTAAGCAATGTACAGGAAGTATCTCATCAGCCACTGCAGTGGTGCCTCTGCTTAAATTTAGCTTGGAGCTCTTACGTCCTCACATGCAGATTGTATCCCAGATACTCTGTGTCTGTTTTTTGTTACCACAGTTTGTGCTATAAACAGCTTCCTTTACTCTGTATGATGTCAAGAACAGAGTCGAAGGGCGTGAGAGGAAGGTGAAAACTGCCTCTAGTGGCTTTCTGTACAATCTGTTTGTCCTAAATAATACTGGAAAGCTGACCAAATCATATCTGTAAGGTTTCGTAAAGCAAGGTGTTACTTTTTATTTGTGCCATCAAAAGGGTGAGTTCAGCAGTACAGCACTCTGCGTGCTGATATGTTAAAGTGCCCATTTAAGTAGTAAAGATAAGCAAATAGTTGAAATCTCCAATGTTTTTCAATACAGAAAATGCAGTTGAATGAGAGGTTGTTGTCTTCATGGGAAGAAAAACATCAGTTTAAATTCATATTCTGACCCATTCGATGTGTCTAGTAAAACACACTTTTATGTAAGAGCACTCTAATATGCTCCTGAAATCCAGCCCTTCAGCAGAAGAGCAAAGTTGTCTGAATTCTGAGGGGTGGTTGTCCAGCCTTTGCTCTGCCTACAACCTGTTGCTGCTAGCTGCAGAAAAAGAAATCTGAAGAACTGACACTAAAAAATTTGTAACAAAATAGTTCAGACCACTCTAGCGTTACGAATTTTGAAGGGTATAGAGAAGAGGAGAGGAAGATAAAAGGAGAACAAAATGAAGAAATATTTTCATTCTCTAGTAGGCAGGGGAAATCATTACTATTTTCTTTATTTCAAGAGCTGATCAATAGGCCCTCAAGTCTCTAAATTAGGGAAAATAGTTACCTCTAATCAGGCTATTTCTAGATCTACATGCAAAGGTTATGCAATATGCAAAAAAGAATATCAGAGAAACAGGGACCTGCAAGTTTGTCACACATTCCTTTTAGTTTGTTTCTTGTGGAAAGCAAACAGAAAAAAATAAAAAAATCAGAAGGAACCTTTCAGTTTTTCAAAACATTTTATGGCAAAAATAATGAGAATTGAGTCATGAATTTTCCCTTTTTATGGGGGAAATGTGTGGCTATAAATGTTATGCATGACTTTCAAAACTAAATGTATGACATCTCTTTAAATCCTGTCCTTCCAACTACTGCACCTCTCTCTTGTTCCTAGGCCCTTTTTTAAAAAGAAAAGTGAAAAAAGTTTTGAAGGAGCATTTGGAGAACAGGCTAACTGCTGGTATTTTTTTTTCCTCCACAACGTTTAGCAGATGTCATGGACCAAAACTGGGTCTTTTAGAGCCAAACCCCCGAATCTGCACAAAGTTACTCATGCTTACCTCAGTTCAAAGCAGATGTAACAGCAGTTGTGTTGTGACTAACTATGAGGTAAAAAACATTATCAGCTTGTCAGCCTAGCCAGGGTGCAGACCCGGTAGCGCAGATCACGCTGTATGTTAGGGACAGCCATTGATTGCAATCCTGGTGGGCTCCCACTTAGGGTTGCCTGCTGCTTTTGCTAGCAAACACCAGCAATGCGTGTCATTTTCTCATTGTGGCAGAAAACTCATCTCTAGACCCTGAGCTGAAGAGCCTGGGCCAGAAGAATCTCATCAAATTAATAAAGACAGCAGCAATAACGCACTGCTACTTTGAACAGTAATACAGTAGTGTAGCAGTAGTCGTGGTGGTAATAGGAATAGTTTGTAACAACAAGAAAAAGAACCTCTTTCAAAGTTCATAGTGGTCTGGATTATTTTAAAAGGGAGGTTTGGATCATTTTTGACCTTATCAAGATTGTACAAAATTCCTGAGTTATGCCTAGAAGCCATTTCATATAGCCCTGTGTGGGTTAGGCAGGGATGTGGCTCTCTCCTTCCCGTCCTTTTAGACGGAAGCACACAAATGTGTTTCTAATGAATTGCGTTATTCAGCACTCCCCCTCTCTTCCACTCTCTGCAGGTACAAGTTGAAACATTTCAACCAGGGGAACTATTTCCTTTCCCTTTGCCACGCTGTGAGGGTGCTATATATCCCCTGTCTACAAGCAATGTACTGCACATGAGAAATCAACATGCTTGCCAGCTATTTGTAAACTATAGTTCCCTTTTCAACTCCTAATCCAGCATCCTGAGTGGCTCTCTAAGTGCTGGAGAGAATGGGCACAGCATTGCTTGCCCCAAAAGTGGATGCTAAATGGTGGGGAACAGGAAATTGAACAATTTATTCCCTTTTCATTGAAAAAATTCTTTTCCAATTTTTCCAGAGCAGCTGTTCTGCCAGTTCAGTGATGACCAGCATCTCTAAAAATAAAATGTAAACAATGTAATGAAAATGTCATTAAGTGGAATACAGTCCAAAATATGTGTAGTAATTTATTCATTGTTACTTCTGCTTAAAAAGGAGAGAAGCTGAAGACACATTAAGAAGTTACAGCTGAATCCTGTTTTGTCCTTGCCAGAGAAATATTCTGTTGAAGTCAATGATTCTTTTTGCCAGACCTAGGACCCCAGAATAGGGATCTGTGCAGCTTTTTCAGCTTCTCAGTCTTTGTTTGACTCTGACGTATGTATTTGCATGTCTTGAGTGCTGGTTTACTCTGAGCCATCACTACAAAATTGTAACACCCGTCAACTCTCAGTTCAGAGCCTTTATCAGTTCAGTGACAACCTGGGAACCTTCTCTGTAATGTCTCTGATTTCTAAGAAACGATATTGAGGTAATGGGGAGCACACAGTAAAATAAATGATTTTTTCACTTGGAGAAACTGGTAAAACAGCATGGATTTCTCTAGCCCAAACATGCATTATTTTTTGCAAGCAAGCAAATGAGCCTTCAATTAATTTGCATGTAGAAGCAAAAGAGCATATGTATATTCATTTTCACTTGTTATCAAGGCAGTTTGAAGAGGAAGATTGTTCATTATTGCTTTTTTTTTTTTAATTTTATGTTGCCTTTAATATTGTCCCTATATTATACAGTACAAGAAGAAATAATATTTTTTATTAGAGCAAATAGTATGACGTAGTTGGAAAAAAAATAGGGCAAACCTTTGGCGTTTAGTCCTTCTTCAGGTACAAGATGCTCCTGAAGAATTTTGAGACTATAGAGATAACTCATCTCATTCAGTGATGTCAGTAATTCTTGTTACACTTTGTATTCTTTATGTGTATTCTTTATGACTGATAAAAAATCTTAGAGAAAAACTCTTGAAATGGGACTAAAAACCTTGGAAAACTTTTATTTTCGTCCCCATATCGCTTTTGTCTTTCTGCTTCTGCTTTCTTAGTCTCTCTACTGTTCCTGTTCCCTACAGGGTCCTCTTCATGCACTGATCAGCCCACTCCACTGTATTCACGTGCAGACCAGAAGACAAATATCCACAGAATGAGATTTCCTAGGGATGGTCTTTATCAGAACAAATGCCTCTGCTTACTAAGATAATGTAAGCCTTACCATAATCTACAGCTGAAAAGTTGTAGCTGGCAGATATATTCTGCTGTATGGAGGAAAAGCTAAACAGTATTTTGCTTCTCAGTGGACTAGGAAACTTGCAACATGTGTTGAAAGTTGCCCAGGGCACAAATGGGTGTTTGGAAATAAGGCAAGAGACCTAAACCTGCCCCCTTGCACACATCAAATTACGCTTAAAGCAAAGTACCCTGTCTCTGTTTAAGGTGAGAGGTTGGTTATGCAGGGGGCAAGTGTAAGGGTTTGAAATCCCACAGCCAATCTCTTTCTAGTAATATAGCAGAACAGGTGCAATTCCTAGCGATTTAAGCATTATGTTTGGACCAAATGCCAGGGAGGGACAAGATGAATAGATGCAAGAGGTGGAGCGGCTGTGAACGGGTAATGTGTGACTGCTCATGCACAGGCATGCCTGCTCCTGCGGCTGCTCGTGGCTCCCCGTCTTCAGGAAAAAAAAGATTTATTGTTAATTCTAACAAAGGAGGTGTTTAAGGGGTTCAGATCATCACTGGCTTGAGGTGAGGCTGCTTCTACAGGCCCCTTTTATAGTCTCTTGGAGTTTAAGCTCTGCGCTTCTCCTCCTGGTGTGGACCGCAGTGGTGTTGGGCTGGTGATTCTCCAGAAAAACTCACAGGAAGATACATCCTTTTGTTTACCAAGTGTTAAATTTCACCCAAGAAAAGTAGTTTGAACATGCTAAACTGTGATGAAATAGCACCTATTAGGGATTGGCACAAATCCAAAGGAGAAATTTCCTCTGTGGAACTGGTGACTATGCCCTAGAATTTTCCATTTATAGGTGTCAGGAGGAAAAGAATGATTATTGTTTTCATCTCTAGGAAGGATATAATCCTGAGGATTTCCTGGTGGTATACATAACACTCTAAAACAAGTCAGGGTTGCACTATAAAGCATTCTGCCAAAAACGGTGATTAAAAATGGGTCTTTAAGTAGTTGAGAACTAAATGAGAAAACATTCTTCAGACATAAAATAAAGGAAAAGATAAAGTATGAGAGGCAGTACCAGCATTACAGCTGACATTTTGACTTTACCATAATTGTTGGTGTTTTTCTTAATGCTTCAACTGCTGAAACTGTAATTGAAATTGTAAATATTCATATATTTGGTAAAAGGCATATACTGGGTTTTAATTTTTAAAAAAAGCTGTTTCTAAGCTCTGCAATTGAGGATGAAATGTACAATGAAGAAGCACCTTATAGTTTCAAAAGTCTAAGACAAATAGTTACATACAATAAAAAAATGAAATGCTTGGAGCTGTTAAATTAAAATGAGTTTAGTGCCTGTACTCAGTGAGTTCTGAGGTTGATAAAAATGGATTTTGGTTGATATCCTAACAGCCCCACATACAACCTTTGTGACCTTCAGAATCTCACATAATTTCTCTGCACCTCAGAGATCTGTAAGAACTGGATTATGCTTCCGTACTTCACAGAAGATTTGTGAAATCAAATTGTGTGTATACACACACACACAGAGTAAAAAAAATAATATATATATAGGTACGGCAGACATCAGGTACTGTGTGTAGGTGGGTGTAGAAGAATCCAGATAGTCAGATAAGCTATGATTTTTTTTTTTAAATCTGAAGTTTTAAAACATGTTAACATATTCTCTCATGTGTGTATAAAGAAAGAATTTGTTAGCTTTCCTTTATGAACTTTCTTTCTTTTGTTGCCTGCTAAGCTCTAGTTTCAACTAGTGTTGCATTTTTGCTAAGAAAATTATTAAACAATCCAACCCAAAAATCGAAGTCTAAGAAAAGGCTTATTTTTCATATTGCGTATGAAAAACCATTTCGCTTTGATTTGTTCAGCAGGCTTTTGTGGTGTCTTATACCTGATAGTCATATGGGAAATGTTTTCTTCAGTAGTTGCCCTTTAGATTTGTATTTACAGTAACCTAGAAAGCACCTAATTTAGACACTTTTGCTGTATGTTAGGAATACATTTGATTACAAGTTGTTCTGTATTGTATGAAAGAATTTTGTAGTTTTCATAATTTTTTGGAAGAGCATAAACTTTTGGGATTTCATATTAAAAAGATACTAACAGTCAATATGTGATTGTTCCCTCTTGCATATGTTTTAAATGTGGCTGAACAACTGTAATTGTTCAATTGTAATTAAAATCATAATTGCAAAATGCTAATTTGTAAAGTTTGAAAATGATGTGAAAATGCTAATCAAAGCTCAACTTATGAGTCCTTCTCCATTGCCACTAAAGAACAGTCTCTGATGGAGCCTGGAGCTTCCAATAAATTCATCACACTCTGCCTTCTTGTAGCTTCCCTTCAATTCTGCTCCATTACCGTTGTTCATACTGCTGATACCTTCCTCAATAATTCATTTCCACTCTCACTTATTGCAATGTATGGCTGTCTTGGAGAGAGCTCTGTATGTTTTGTCCCGTTAGCCTTTCCTCGGGAATAGAGCCGCGCAGTACCAGCCAGCCCTGGGACTGAGAGGTTCAACTTCAGAGAAAGTCACTTCGGGTGACTGAAGCCAAATTCCTTTTCTTCCCCAGCTCTCCATCCCCCTTCCGCCCAACAGGCCTTACCACCCTCTTAAACATACATGCTGAATATATATATATTTCTCATCTGTCTTCCAGCAGTTTTAGGATGTCAGGCTGCCACCTTCCCCCTTTTTCCCTTGTCTTTTCCAAGAGAAAATCATCTGGCTTTGTAATTTTATTTCCCCAGGACCGGCTAGCATGCTCTATCGTTACTAGAAGTTTTGGGGAGACAGGCAGATCTTCCCCTGAGAGTAAAATTAAGGGGAGTCAAACAACAGTCCCAATGCAGAGACAGAGAGGATATTGGCTTTATTTGTCAGTAATGCATTTCCTGGCACCGTTGATCAAAGCAGTAGGTGGGCTATGTACTTAATATCAGAGAAACTCCATTTTGAAAACTATTTTTTGGAGGTTAATAATTTCTATCATATAAATATGAAATAAAGATCCTTTCTTGCCAGGACTGGCTCAGTTTGAACACTCTTTAAAGACGTGTAAGTAAAATCTCCAGGATAAATTTTCATTGTTTAAGGGTTGCTTAGTAGTCTTATTTCCTTAGTAGACTTATTCCTTATTTAAAACCCAAACTTCTTATTACTAAAGGACAATATTTGACAGAATAAGACAACAACATTTTAAAAATCTGCCTAACAGAATAATGTACAAATGAAGTAAATGTTATGCTAGAAAACATTTTACTTTTTTATTTTATTAAAACTGTTGAGCTGATCTTTTACATAAAATTCTACAAAACTTGGTTCTCCCTGGGAGCTGGCCATTTAAATTAAGTAGAAATAATTGGCTGTCATTTATAAGAGGTGTTTTGTGGGAGGCTATTGTTTTTTCTGTTGTTTTTAAAAAAAGCTGGAAGGCAGATTTAAATCCTGTTATATTATTGCTGTTCTTTTCAGTTCTGAAATAATAATGCAACCTTAGTGAAAAAAAAATCAAGATCTGTTATTTTACATTCTCTGATGTGTAGAAAGTGCTCCACAGAAAGTGAAAATTTAATTAAAACTGCAAATAAATCTAAGCACATTTAATACCCGAACTAAATAGTTGTATTATGCTATTATTGTAATGCTTCTTTTCCAGTTATCCTGTACCTGATGTAGATGAAGATTTATGAAACAGTCTGTAGATCCGATGTGAATGTACTTAGCAGCTTGTAAAATCCTGTTACTTTTTAATGTAACTTTAAACAGAGGTTCACATACTTGATGTGAAACATCCCTACTTGAAATATTATTACCTGTTCATGTATATGTGTTTTTTGTTCTCGTGTAATAATTTATGTGATTTCAAAGGTCTGACTTTTTTATGATTTGTATTATCGTTTGAAAGACCAGGCTCTGTATCACTGTATCCAAGGATATAACTCAGCATTAGGTCAGGGTGGTGGTCACAGAAAGTGTATGAAAATAAAGCTTGCTGCAACAGTTGTATTAAGATGGAATAATATGCGAGAATTTATGTACAAGTCAGTGCTTTCTGATATGGTTGCTCTGATTCTTTTAATGTTGCTTAAACAGTAATTCAAACACCATTCCTTCGTATTTAATGTTTTGTGTTAACTTTAGTGAAGAATATATACATATAATATATATATGCGTATAAATATGTAAATTCAAGCAAGAACATTTTCTTGCTATTTAAGCCAATTTTGCGTATGCATGACTTTATTAAACTTCAGTGGAGTTGAGAGCATTTATTCATATGTCTTAAATATAACCATGCCGTGGCTACTAAAGCTACCGTAATTATGTATTTCCTGGTTGAGGGTATATTTGGAATGCTAATGTGTTAGGCTACAATTTTGTGTTTAATTTCCTTTGGAAATGAATAGTACAAATGTATTTGTTTGAATTTGCAGTCTCTTTTGAACCTGATAAATTCTGTGCCTGCCTCCCCGCTTTGCTGTCGCTGTAGAAAGGAATGATAAATTGTTCTCATTCTCACTTGGTAGTGTTTTCCATTCACTTTGCACAGGTGTAAATGACTACATGGGGACAAAGACAGTGACGAAGCAGAAATTGAGTTTAAAGTAGAAACACAATTTTTCTGGTAGTTACAGTGCAGTTGGGCTAGATTGCCATATGTCCCTCAAAGCAAGATTACGGCGGTTGTACCTAGACTTCCATATATTCTCCTGTCCCACGGAAATTAGGGAATTAGACTTTGTTGCTCCATTTGATTGATTAGGTGGCCCTTGGAGTGTATATGTAAGCTGTTGTCTGGATGAAATTCAGAGGTCACATCTGAAGGTTTGTCCTAAGCGCATTATAAGAAACCCTGCTGTGTGCCTTTCCCTGGGAAACCAGGTGGGGCTTCCAGAAGGCTGTGCGGTGTGAATTTAAAAGCTTTTGGTAGTGATGATCACGGATCCTTTGTGTGTGTGTGTATGTATATGTATATATAAAGACATACATGTTTAATGTGTAATGGAATAAAGATACCAAACACACATAGAGAATTTTTGTACCTTTCTTGAATTAAGAGTAAGGAAGGCAAAGGAAACGTCTAACCTGTGGAGCAGCTCATCCTAACTTGTATTATTCTAAAGCATTTACACGTTTTCCCTTCAAATGCTGAAAAAAGAGGTCACTTGGGCCAAAACCAAGTATTGAGAAGTGTTTCAGGAGGAAGGCTCAGCTGCTCTCTCCTGAGTTTATTTCTCTATTACCTTGTCCTATTTGTTCATCAAATGTAATGTCCTTTCCTAGGGGTTGGACTAGATGATCTCCAGACGTCCCTTCCAACCCTAACCATTCTGTGATTCTGTGATTCCTTCCTCCCTTCCTTTCTTCCTCCACGTACCTTCTGAGGGGGGAGGTATCTCTGATTACTTCAGAATGGATTACCTTTCTTTTTCCAGCTGGGATCAGGATGTTGGACGCTGACTCTGACAGTAAAGCACGTTGAGACATGGAAATACTGCCTTGGCGGGTAAGAGACAAGGGAGCCAGCAGTGGGACAGCACGGTCTGTGCCACAGAAAAGGTCTTTCACATAGCTACTAACTAGAGGTTGAGCAAACGAGTCCCTGAACTCGAATCCACCTCTGTTTGCTGAGCCATGTTATTCTAAAATAATTACAATGTTGATTGTGTTGATTGCCTGTATTGGGGCTGCTCCAGTTTGCCTTTCCTGGCTTTGATCCAGGATTATCCCTTGGCTTCGCTGGCCATTCAGGCTTAATTTCGTAATTAAAATAGAGAGTCCCAAAGCCCTTCTGAAATTGCTGTTGGACCCCAAAGATGATCCGCTTGCCACGCTGTGTCGGTGGGGGCCTGGGGTACTTCTTTGTGGGGCAGCCCATATGCCAGGCACGGGCTGGCAGCGGGCTTGGCAGCGGCGCGGGGCTGCTGTCCCGGCAGCCTGGGGCAGCCGTGGGGACGGGGACGGGGACATCCCAGCTGTGCTCACCGCCACGGTCTGTAACAGAGTGCTGCCAGCTCCTCACCCCCAGCTCCATCGCCGGGGCAGCTCACCAGCTCCCTGCTGTGCGTTGCAACGCCGCTGCCAGAGAGCCGTATTCCTCATGAAATCCTGTTTTACAGCTCTCTCATTAGAGAGAAAGAGGGACTTGGCTCTAAAAGGTTAACATTTATAGGTGCCCCTGTACGGCTTGTGTTGAGTTTGTAATGGCTTTGCAGGAGCTTTGAATAGCTCCACTTGATGTCTGTTGTACTGAAGATTTCACCTAATTGGGACAACTGGTAGATCTGTAGCTGGCCCAATTAAGTGGTCATAAAGTGTCATGAAGATAATAAGAGAGATAATACTGTTCTAAATAAAAATATCAGGGTAGAAATGCCTCCGTGCATTTAATCTGTTATGATCCTTATTTCTTCTTTTAATCTATTTGGATACACCCTGTATTAAAAGACTACAGAGCAGAATTTCACCACCTAGTGAAATCATCAGTTTTCACCGTCCAGCTGCACCCTCAGTACGTGTAATTCAATAACGCCTTGATCAAGCAGCTGTCCTAACCACTCACTATTACTGTGCAACATCTTCTCCTTGTTAGATGTTGCAATAGAATCACCATCTAAATGAAGGATAACATAATTAAGTGGAGCGTTGGGTAGTATCAGAAGCAGAGGCTTTCTTTTCTGGAGGGGGAGCTACTTTACCAGAGCTGTATATTTCAGTTGTCGGTAATCATAACAGCAACCAAAAGGTTATAACTTTATTCCAGGCAATTAAGTAATTAAAGCACCTATTAAAAAGAGTCTCTTAACACTAAGGAAGTGTGTGTGTTTGTAACCAGCCATTCAATGTCCTTTTTCTTCTCTTTGAACTTGTAGGGAAGAGGAGTTTATACATCCAAAAAAAAAGCAACAAACCCTCCCAAATTTCAGCTGAGCAGGTAGACTAAACTGTTGTTTAGACTAAACTGTTTCTAAACAGTGCTAAAGAGGTCAGGGTTTCTACCCTGACATATTGCAGGTACACATAAAACTCTAATAACCAAAAATGAGTGAAAGAAAGGGCAGTGCTTTAATTAGAGCACAAACACACCATTCATTCACTGAGAGACCTTGACCCACTACTCTGCCTTCCTATTATAAGCTTCATACCTTGGTCCTCTTGAGGGCTCCTGGAGTGTTCAACAGCCTCACTTCTGCTGGTGGTCTCTTAAGAGCCGTGCTGCCACTGTGAATTGAATGTGAATCAAAGCAAAGATCTTTCCCAAGAAAGGCCTTATATTTTCATTAGAACTTCAAGCTTTTAATTAGGGTGAATCCCTATTAACTCAATCTGTTGGTTGCACATGCAATGCCTAGCTACCACTAATTATACTCCCTAAAAAGATGGAGTTGCTTTTCCTTACTATAGTGCCAGTAGGTAGCTGGTAATATTCTAACACTAAACAACTAGCAATTTAACAAAAAAATAGTTGGCAGTGGAGTATGTTGGACTGCCAGATCTGTAAGATAAAATCCAGAAAGCAATACTGAGAAAATCGGTATGGCACGGGCAATAACGCATGGGTTTTCCCATACTGTGCTTCACCCTCATGGTGGCAAGTCTCTGTCTAGGCGTGAAATGATAAAGGAGTATGACAACTGAATTAAAAGCAAAAAATACCGTGGCACTCTGCAGGGAAAGGAGGGCAGAAAGATGTACCCTGAGCTTTAATCTCTTCTATGAGTTATTTCATTACGCAACTATTACATTTAATATTATATAATATACATGGTATATATTGTTGTATAATATACCCTTTCTGAAGTAAGGGCCTCGCACATCAGGTTGTATCATGCTTCTTGGTGTCCTTTCTTTGTCCTCAGAAACACTGTGGTGTTGGCTAATATAGTGACCCCGCTTCAAAAAGAAGGCTAAGTGGTATTCCGGAGTCCAGTCTCAGTTTCCAGCAGTGGTTAGTCTAACAATTGGGATGTTCTCTTAGGAGATTGGAATTGTGCGTTGCATATTCCTCAGATTGCATTGAATCTGGATTTCCAGTTTCCTGGGCAGATGACTGAACAACCAGACTATACTGCTAAAAATAAAGCATCCTCCAGTCTTGACATTCATATTGTCACTAATAATTTGCTAGGAGGACACTTCACAAAGGTGTAAGACGTTAACAAAGTTTAACGCTTATGCTACAAAAATTCAGAGTAAAAATAAGAGCACAATCAGCCCCTAGAATAACTAAACTAAACTAAATTGTAGTGGATTTCCCATTACTGGAAACTTTAAAATTGACATTAGATGTTTTTCTAAAAAGCATGCTCCAGGTCTATCACAGCTATTGAGATTTAAAGCAATAATTAATTCAGGGAAGTCCCATGACCTGTCAGACTAGATGATCACAATGGTCACTTCTGGCTATAAAATCTATGGAGTTCCTGGCTTCTGTGCTGTGAATGCCAATGAGATTGCCAATTAGTGTGCTTTTTATTTTTGATGTGGACATGTGTTCACTGGGAGCTAGGCTGAGACCACCAAATTAATTTTTAAGTCATTAAAATGCTTCATTCCCTGAATAATGATTGTCACAGAACACAATCAGAATGTAAAAGAAAGCATCTTTTTTTTTTTAACAAAAAAATAAGCATAAAGAAGTAGTATAAATATAATGCATCTTTTTACCATCTCATTCTTTCCCATCACTGAATGCCATATATAATGTGTCTAATCGTTCATTTCATTGTTATTTTTATTCCTTAGAATAGAAAGAACATTACTAAAACAGTGCTTGATGTGGAAGGTTTTAATGCCAAAGCTGAGGACTAAATATCTAAGTAGTGGTTGATCCCTGATCTCGTGGGAGAGAGGATGTCTATTAAAAAGGCAGAGACAAATATGAATAGTTAATCATCTTTAGCCTTGATTTTTTTCTTCATTTCAGGTGCATAGTATGTTTTTGCTTTCACTAAAATCAGTGCACCTGTAATTGCTTTATAAATTAATGGCAGGTCTGTCGTTTAAATAAAAGGGCGTGAAATACAGCTACACGTTTGGATTTAAAGAAGGCGAAAAGGGGAAATGGCTTCCAAGTAACTGCAGGCTTTACATATTAATTAACATGCATGTTCAGAAACATGAGATCAGTGAGTGTGTTATATGTCTCTGGTGGGGCAAGCATGGCTCGTTAGCAAGCAGTGAAGGTGGCATCATACCTCAGGTGCAGCACAGGGTTATGAGCTTTCTCTGCATGTTTGTTTTTATTTCACTTATACCAGAGAGTGCTGGTGTCTTTGATCCCAGAGCAGCATTTCAACTCCTATGGGGTGGAGTTTCTTATAAAGAGCCCTGGGATGCTAAGGTGAAAAGTTCGATCCTGTGCCAAAATGAAATAAAGTTAATACCTTTCTTTTCACAGTAAGATAGGGGCATTATTGCAAGATCTAATTTTACAGTCTTTCCTTTGATTACTGATTTTACTCTTTCTGTCTGTGTGTTCAATATCCTGTAAACAGCATGGTAGAAAGGCCATATTAAATAAGAATATTGGGTTCTCTGGATTTGGTGGCAGTTTATACTCTGACATGGAACGTTGCAGTGTTAGTTTTTCTGTTTATTTGTAAGTGGGTGCTGTCTCTAGGGCTCAATTTCTGCAATGCAATCTCTCCTCTTTAACGAAGTCTAATATTATTGAGTGACCAGAGAAATAAAGAGCACTTGTGATTGTCTTGCACTTGGGAAACTCCAGCTTGCAATACGCTTGCTCCTCGAAGCCTGTTGCCATTCAGAGTACTAAAATTGAATTTGCAATTACTGACTAAGGAAAGCATCCCTGGTATTTTTAAAATGATGCCCCCTTAGAATAATGGGGCTATTCACTTTTGTTTCATGTTGAACTGGTTTCTGAGGGACCTTCAAGAAATGAGATAGCTATTTCCCTGTTACCAACCATCTGAACTGGGCACAAGAAAAGGGAAAAGTCTATGCTTTCAGTCAAAGAGGTTTCCAAATATACCATCAGCAGCTTGCCTTTTCTCTGCTAGATTCTAAAAATGCAGTCTGGACAGTGCTGGGATGCCACTCAGAAGCTCCTCATTTGCCTCAATTTGCAAAATCTCTGCTGTGGAGTCAAAGTGAGACACTGATCTCACTGCAGAAATCCCAATGTGAAATCCTACTGCATACCTTAAGAGGACTACCTTAATCAAAGCTTCTCAGTGTTTTTATCCCAGGGCTACCTGTGTTGTCTAGGGAAAAGAAAAACAGGATGACCTTGTGCAGCACTACTGCAAGATGTTTCATTTTCGAGTTGAAAAGAGCTATTTTAAGTGTTCATTTATTTCTTCCCATGTTAGTTGTTTTCTTTACCTGCTCACATGTTTGGGAATGGTGTAGAGGAATTTTGCTTTGTTTTCAATTTTTTTTGAAGGTCAATTTCTGGTGTCTTATAAACCACCAATTGCCCAGACACTGCTCTAAGAAGTATTTATTAAGATGATCATAATTCTTTTTCATTGAAGCAATTAACCCTCGTCCTTGAAAAAAATAACTGCAAGACTCTGGTGCCTAGACCTTTTGCATTGCAGTAGCAGCTAACCCACTGCCAGTTCACAGGGCTACACAAGAATGCCCTTTATGCAGAGGAATCATTAGATGTGGTACCAGTCCATAGGTGATCTCCCTTTTGTCTAGGCTTTGACGACAGGAAGAAAGACATAACTGAAATATATTTATTGTACTAAAGTATATTTACTGTAGTTACCATACTTGGTGGATGCCAGTAGCTGATGCAATTTAAAGCATCTTCAGGAACACACTCCGCATAGCCAGTTAAGACTGGAATTTGTATAAACTTTCATATTTACATGACTATGGCATCTCATGTATAAGCTCTTTTACATTCCTGTCTAAAACAGAGAACTGGGCCTTACTGGGGGGTTTTGTTCCCACTTCAGACAGTGAGATGGGGACAGACAGTCTTCTGCGAGGCTCACCTCACAGATGGGGTAATTTCTGTGAATGAATAATTTATTCACGGAAACATTGATTTTTATCTGATTAATCCAATTTTTGCTTCCATACAGATGTGATTGGTTAAGTCCAGCAGTGTCTATTTGTAAGACTAGATATTCTGCTCTATGTAAAAGTATTTTAGGGATCACACAAATGATTCAGTTTTCTAATCCACCTGAATATAATCCAGCAGTGATGCCATTGTGCCCAGTCTCATTTTCCAAGGTGAAAAATCCCTTATTGACCTATAGATTTTATTTTTTTCATAGACTAACAGAATAATTTAGGTTAGATGAGCCCCGTGTAGGTTGCCTAGCCCAACTTCCTAGTTAAATCAGGGAAAACATTGACCAGGGCCTTGTCCATGTGAGCCTTGCAAATGCCAGTGATGGAAATTCTGCAGCCTTCCTGGGAAACATGTTCCAGTGCTTGATCACTTGTTGTGCAATTATTTTTTTTTTCCTTATGTCCACCTGGATTTTTCCTTGTGGCAGCATGTGACTGTTTCCTTTAGCCCTTTCACTGTGCACCTGCAAGAAGGGTCTGGCTCTATGTTTGGTTCATGTTGTGGTGACTTGGAGGGTGATGTACTGCACAACCACTTTACATTTTGCTGTTTCTTACTTACTATGTTGATAACAATAGTGGTATCTTAGCCTTTTTCTTTTCCTTTGGTGTCATTTTCTTGGTGAGAAATTACAGCAAGAACATACCTGTGTAAGACTCCTAATATGCCTTCATGATTACCTTTATGTTTTTTATGGATTCCACTAATTTATTATGAAATGTTTGCACATAATTTAAAGTACATTCATCAAAAATAAATGAACATGGTGGATTTTATGAAACATTAGCATGGCTTCTTTTGCTTGTTCACTTAGCAATTTGCAAAATGTAGTAATTCCCAGAAGCCCTCCCAGTTTTCATTAGCACAAATCAGCAAGGTAAGGCTGTTGCATTATTTGTTTGTTAAAATATTCAGAGCTAAAACCTACCATTACCTTTGCCTAGATGTCTCCGAAATACTTTATTATTAATTACACTGAGAAAACAACAACAGAAGTAGCTTAATGGTATGGGTTACCAAAGATGTAACATGGCAAAGTTTGATGGGCCACATCAGGCAAAGCTTATTAATGGAATAGATCATAATAAAATATATGAAAAAAATCCACTTTCAGCGAAGTAACTACTTTGAGTAAAAATAAATTGATGGCAGTATTGTCTAGCAAATGAACACTTCCTATTGAACATGGGTTGATATCCTTGACACACTTGACAGGTAAAAAGTTGTGATCAATCTGCTTTATGCATGTACATGCACACGCTTTGTCCAGAGTTGTACAAATGTGTGTGCATAAGAATATATATTTCTATAAAAAACTAATCTTTTCAATATCGTCAGAGATTCACCTGTGCACGGATTCTGTGAAAAACTTGGTGTCAGCTCAGAGACTTATGGTTTCTTTTGAGCACTTATGAGGTGGTTTCACTAATGTTCTGGAGTGGTATGTCTGGTCTGTTTCAAAGGATGGAAGACCGGCTGTATTGCCTGTATGGATTCTCCATTTTCATTTCAGCTGCTTTTAACTACTTTTTCTTTAGAGAACTGATCTGGATTCTGAATGTCATTTCTGCAATAATTTAAATCTCTTGAGATAAAGTGTGATAATCTTGTTTGAAATCCCCATCTGGCAACTGACCAGTTCTCCAGATGCTTGTTTCTTTTGTCTGAAGAGCATGCAATACTGAAATACTCCTATCATCTGACTTGCCTAGGTTAGACAATTCTAGTGAAAATAAATTAGAATATTTGTCTGCTTACCACAGATGAAGGAACACCCCATATTAAAAAATGTAATTGTTCTTTGGCAGTACTTGGTAAATAAGTCTAAAATACAGATGCAAAAACCTATTGTTATCCACAAATAGAAATGGAAATACAGAGACTCCTTTATTCTGCATAAAGTCATGGACGCCACCACATGCATAATGGGTTGTAAAGAAAGTGCTTCTAACACAAAGAAATATCAAAACTCCATAAACCAAACAAAAAATATTAACCTATGGCCAGCTGGTAGTTTTCCAGCCAATTCAGTTTTCATTGTAGTAAACTGTAGGTGCAATATCTGTGGCTCTGAGATCATGTTTAAGCAGTCTTGAAACATTCTGGTGTTCTCGAGCAGCCAGTTATTTGGGCATTGGAGAGAATACAGTCATTTTATGAACATAATTGCCGACATTCCTAAAGAAGGTTTTTAACACCCAAAAGTCCTAGAAAATTGACACCACTTGTTCCGCTGCAGCATCAAAGCTGGCAATTTGAATTTTATGTATGTGAAGAAAAAGTGCAAAGTACAAAGACCTTATCTGGTAGTTAAGATTAGAAAGTCCCATAGCCAGACTCTGTCCTAATTTGGCCACATTTTTCTCCTGGTATTAATAGCAGACTAATTCTTTGTCCCGCAAGACCTATTTGCGAAATGTTAATATTTGTGTCCCCCTCTATTTGTCTGTAGAAATAGCAGACTCTTCCCATCAAGCACTCTGTGTTTCACCACCTAGTACAAGTCCTGCTCAAATACAAATTGTAGTAGTAATTAAGGGGGACAAGCCATTTCCTGCTTGCTTCTGGTCCACACAAATCCACACATCTGAAAACAGTTGGACTACTCATGGGATTGTCTTTCTGCCTAGAAGCAGCAAAAGTTGCTCCAAGCAGAGAAGACAATACATTTTTGATTAGAGGATACCCATCAGGTTGCAGTGGGCTAATTTAATAGCACCCACCTGGAAGGCATTAGCTTTAATCTGAGATGCATCAGGAAGATGGGCTAATGATGATTTACCATTTATAAAAGTATTTACAGTCCCCAAGTAAATATAAGTATTTAAAGCCAACAAATAAA
This sequence comes from Charadrius vociferus, assembly GCF_000708025.1. Classification (NCBI taxonomy): domain Eukaryota; kingdom Metazoa; phylum Chordata; class Aves; order Charadriiformes; family Charadriidae; genus Charadrius; species Charadrius vociferus. The sequence continues at coordinate 916,523 of NW_009648712.1, read as the reverse complement.
TGCATCCAGGAAAACCGTGTTCCCACGCATACCAATAAACAGCAGAAGTTCTGTTCCATGGGCAGTGCTGGCTCCCTAGGTATCCACTTATTCTACCAATAGCTTGAAAGAAAATTACAGCAACATGATTAGTGAATTCATTAGATTCAGATGAGAGAAATATTCTGCTTGCTGCATTTGCAATGTTCTACTTTAGCGCTGGGTTGCAGTGCTCTCAGAAGCCTCCAATCATCCTAATACCCTCCCTCAACTTTGCAACATAACCTGATAAAAGGTAATTTGGGCTTATTTTTTACGTCTGTATCTTCTCAGTGGAGCTGGCAGCAAGTATGAGCACAACATTGCTGATGTGATTTAGTTCAGCTAAGAGGATCCTCAGATCCACCTTCTCTCCCTGTTCAGGAAGCTGCACTGCATGCCCCCTTTGCTGTCTCCATCCCCTCCTAGCATCTTCCACAAGTTGTCCTGTCACTCCTTTCTTGCAAACTCCAGCTGTCCAGAAATTGTAGAACAACTGAAGGGGCCTTTGATGTAACAAAAACAGGTGCTCATGGTCCATTGGCACAGGACAATTTCAGTTTTTTGAGTTGCATGCCATACTGTCTGGAAAGGTTAAAGAATCTTGCAGTGGTGTCCTCCTTCCTGTGAGGTGGACAGGGAAAAAAAAAATAACTGTCTGGGGACGATCTGAGTGGGTCCCTTCTTTCTTTAAATGGAATTTTCAATTTCCCTGTCAGCTGTCAAAGATTGGGAGACAGATAAACTAACTAGGATGCCATTCAGATCTTGCATTATTTTGTCCTCTGAGACCTCTTCTGTAAGAGGAACAATTGATTTCTGTTATAACACGGTCAGGCAAACCGGTAGCTGTGTGCTTACAATTCCCTCCCATGGCTACTCCACAGCAGCTCTTCAGAAATGAATAACCAGACCAAATGTGCTCTTGTTGCCAGTGGTGATAGTGGGATAACTGAAATTCAGAATGAGGCTTTTCTACTATAGGAAGGGGAGGCAGTAGTAAAGTAAAGCCAGTTACAACATGCGTCATGGGGTTATTGAAGCAGATTTCCAGCTTTTACCAGTCATACTGGAGATACTTTGCAAAAGCTGTTTATTACTCATTTCCAAGCTTTCCTGTACAGCACTTTAAAATGGTGTCACAAGCACAGTCCTTTGTGCTGGATAAAGCAGCAAACTTGAAGCCTTTCAGGCTTTTCACATAAAGGGATGAAGCAGCCCAACATTGCAGTTGCCCTGGGATGGGCAGGGATCTCCCCATCACAGGCACGATTGCTCGCCAACAAAGCCGGCTCTCACGTGTTACCTAGTAGCTGCACTGAATCAGGAGTGTGGAAATCCCTAACTTCATTTGGGTCAGCAGGGCACGTGGCAGGAGGAGAGTGCTTTGTGGAATATTCATTAAGGGAAGAGATGTCTTCTGTACCAGACTGAGTTAGACACTATCTAATAAAGAATACAAATATGGGATAATTCGATCAGTGTACTGATGGTCCCACCCATCCACGGTGATGAAATGATCTCTCTCTGTATTTCATGTCATACATGAATTTTCTGGTCTAAGTTTAGCTTCTAATGGACCACTTCTGACTGTGCAGATAAGCAAATGTCTTCAAAAGAGGCCTGTAGTTACAAAATGAGTGCATCCTGCTGGTCAAAATCCAGATTCGGTGTGCCATTTATCATCAGAGATACTATTTGGTATTTATTTCTGCACTTAAAATATTGAAGAGAGGGGCTGTTTTGTAAGATGAGATAGCTCTTACTCCAGTTGTTAAACAGATTGGGGTTGTGGAATAACTGGATAGCTTTCAAGAATGCAGAAGAGTTTTCAGGACGAGGTTTTTTTTATGTTTTCTTAGAAGGTCTTTTTATAAAGACTTCTCTTGCGCCTGTGGAAGTCAATGGAGATTTCACTTGGAGTGGGTTTAACCCCTTTGTATTTGCAAACCTCAGATGCACTTTCAGCAGAGAACAGACAGGCAAACAACTCAGTATTTGTCCACAGTATGAAGAGAGCATTGAAGTCAAAACATCGTTGTCAGTATATAATGGGGTCTCTGTAGTACTGCTGCACTTAACTCTTTTTGCTCAAAGGCAATGAACTCAACAGTCTGCAGTGCTTTAGAAAGTGAGATCGATTTGTAAAACTTGCTGTGAAAGTACTTATCAAAATTTCAAAACATATTTACCGCTTCGACTCCAGTAGAGCTTATTTACTGCCTCAAGTAGGGAGGGGGAGCATCTATTTCTCTGTAAAGTGGTTATTACTGTTTCTCAGAAGAATTGTAGCCCTGATGCAGTGCAAATCTTTTCACTTTTTGCTGTATCAAGCTTTGGCCTGATCATACAGCCTTTATCCATGTGGATATAGCATTTCAGAAGAAAAATTGCCTTTAGATTGAACTAGATAAGAAGAGAGGTAATTAGGAGTGACATTTTGACAGGGCAGGCTCCCTGACACCACCCCTTGGGAAAGGCTTAAAAAGAGCCCCAGCAGTGAGAGAGAGGCCCAGTAACTGTCTGGTTGTGCTGAGAAAGTCTGCAGTAGTCAGCCTGGGGAGGGGAAGGAGAAGTCGAGGGAAGTCCTACAGTCGTGATTGAAATAGAGGAAATCCCTTCTTTAGAAGACTGCTCCGCTGCTTTGTCAGGGAAAGCGGTCAATACCTGTGAATCTCTGGTAAGAAAGAAGCGAGTTGCGCTGCAGCCTGGCTGGTTTGGTAGGTGCTAGACTTACTTTGCACTTTCTGAAGTGAGGGAAGACTGAGATAATACGGAAAGGGACTGACATCAGGCTGGTGACCTGTACAGCAAGGAGGGAAAACTTTCTTAAATGGCTGGGACAAGGATGCTACTGATAGGATAACCAAGATGCTACTGGACTGACACCAAAGGGTTCCTTCATGAGGGGCAGGTGTTCAAGCTTTTTAATCATCTCCTCTACCTTTTAAGGACAAACATTCTTAACATACATATTTTGAAAGAATGGGTTGAGATTTCTCTGTTCTTTGGGCAAATGAAGCATATTTTAATCTGAAAAATAATATTTTACTATTTCTTCTATCATTTATTTCTTATATATATTGAAGCACTGGATCAAAAGCAGATTTTTATAAGCTGATTTTTCTGAGGAACATATTTCCTTAAATGTTCTTATATTATTTTCAAACATTCTAGTCCATTTTTGAATCATGTATGACTTACTGGATGGAAAATGGATGCCTCCCGGAAAATGTCACAAAATATTTTTCTTCATACAGTTCTGTATGCCTATCATCTTGGATCTTTTACTGTCATGGTTTCATCACAGGGGAGATTTGAATGAAAACACTTTGCTTTTTAAGAGTTCATCAGTTTCTGTGACTAATTCCCTGTTGTTTACAGCGTCAAATGTACTTCTAGTAAAATGATTGTCATCACAGAGAAATATGACTTCATCTGGGTAATCAGCAGCAGAAGAGAACAGATGAACTTCTCAGAAGCAAAGATGTTGCTTTTTGTATCAATGTGTCAAAAAGGGAGAAAGATAAAATATAGGCCATTTGGCAGAAGTCCTTCTAAACGGAATGTTTTTCAAAGTTTTCTGTGAGCATTCAGCTGCACCAGAACAGGTGCGTTCATTTCATGAAAGCTTTATTGAATTATAGTCAGATTTTAACAAATCTGATGACTGCCAGCTCTTCAGAGCTTCCCTGAAGTAGATTTTGTTCCCCTAAGTCATGACTTTATTTCCCAAGGATTTCTTAATCAATGTTTCACTTCAAATTTTTTGAATAATTCCTTTGCAGCTTGCTGTAGGGAACCTTGAATAAACAAATCTGTAGTGCATAAATGTTCTGTTAATTCCAATTTTTGTATCATGTAATTAGATGGAAAATTAATAAGCAGACAAGATTAAGAATTAGCTGATGACTATGTTGTATTTCCACAGTGAGCAGAAATAGATAGGAATAACATGTCAGTTCTGCAATCTCCCCTCTGCCTGATCTATCTCTGCTCTGTGCTGTGTACATGCTGATGCTTTGCTTTGCTGGATGCTAGAATTCTTTATGCCTTTCTCTCCCGCACTGTTTTTTCCTTTGGTATCATCAAATCCTAGCTCTCCAGATATTGTGTGTGGTGATCAATGCAGTCTTCTTTTTCCAATATGCAAAGTAGAGCCACCACACCACTGCCCTGCCCTCCTTCCTTTAGGATCTTCAGATGCTGTCTTCCACAGCACTGCCGTTTTGCCTTGCATGGTACTGGCTTTCCGCCCCTCTTGCAGTCTCAATGCCATTGGTTTAGGAATAGGAACGGCCTCTGAAACAGTCTGTCTGTCTTCAAACTCTACCAGCCCTCCACCACTGCTTCATGCCATCCGCAAATGCCTCTCTGTCTCTCGTCTAGTCGCTTTCTTTCCCTCCTTCCCACGGTGACTGCTGGCTCTCACAAATCATGACCACAGAGAGGGAAGGAGGGTACAAGGCCCCGGTTCTCTCATGCCAAGTCCTCCTTGCTGCCTGCTGGTGGCACCTTTCTTCTGCTCTGACCGGCAGCTTTGCACAACTTTTCTGGGTGGCCCAACTTGTTCAACTCAGTACAGCATCCTGTGGTGCAGAATGTGGCAACATTAAATGAAGGAAGTGATGACCGGGATGACCTGGACTGATGGTGTATGTACTTGGTATTTAAATACTTATCTTGTCATGATCAGGAAACCGGTTTAAATTCAGCATTTATAGTAGTGACTGGAGTGTGGAGTATTTTAGGCAAAATATCCCAGGCTACTTTGTATCCTTGAAAAGTAATACAGTGTTTTGGTCCAAGAAAGAAGCCTTCAATTAAAAATGATCATAATTGCAGTTTGTATTAACCTGAGCTCTTGCAAGCTGTCTTAACAGAGAGATGAAATGGCAGTTGCTTCCTCCTTGACCAGATTGAGCTATGATGATATTGTAAGCAAGTTTCTTTAGCTGCCTTCAACAGACTAATGTCAGGATTCTGTATTTAGTCATGCTCTTAAGTGACAAAAAGTGCCTCTAAAAGGCTATCTGCTGGGTATCTTGTAGCAATAAAAAATTTGGAAGGGCCCAAGTATTGCTATGTTGTGTCCAGCTGACCCCACTCTCTGCATGTTTCCGTATAAATTGCTGAACCTGCCTGTGGACCAGTAGAGGAGTGCGTTATTCTGCAGGCAGAGCTGAGACAAACATGGAGCAGAAATCGAGCAAGCACAGGAGATTTCCTCATCCAGTCTTTTTATACATATGAGATGCATAGTAAATGCTGTGAATGGAGCTATGGCGCTATGGAGAGGCTAAAATCCACATGAGGCATCAATGTAATTTTTACTGGCAGGAGAAGAATTTGATCACTAAGTGACATGCCAGCCATATGACAGCACTTAAACAGTTCCTGTCAATCACCTGCTATGTGTCAGTACCCTTATTTATCCTTTCAGGGCATATATCCATTTACATTATCGTCATCTGAAAGAGAGAACAGCATCACTGAAAATAAAAGCTCATGGTGGTAACCAAGAGAAAGGGAAACAAAAGGTATGTATCACTGTAGCATATGCATGCCATGGTACAGATTTCTGGTATCACTTACAGGAGACGCTATTTAGGGAAAAAAAAATGAAATTATGTTCTAAAATTTAGAGGGGAAACAGTAAGAAACGGAAGAGACAGATGTGCACTAGAACTTAAGGCATCAGTCCCTGACTATTCCAGCCTTATGTAGGCTAATATTCTCATCTACGGAGATATCCTTCCAAGCCATTTACTTAATTTTCAACTGTAGCCCTAATCCAGCAAATAAGTTAAACATATGCATAATTCCAAGCATGTATTGTTAAGAGATTAGAAAGCAATTATAGCTTGTCAAACCTCCTCAGACATGGTCAAATCCCTGCTCTTCATCACAGTCCTGTCAAAATAACTGCATCTAACCAGAGCAGAGCTTCAGAACCACTGGACTCCCGTTTTGTGCAGGGGTGAGATTTGCATGGGTGCTCATCCCTATCCCCCACATACGTTTCTTTCCTCGGGAAGGATACTGGTACATATAGGCCAGATGACAGTGGCAGCATACATTTAAGACTCTGGCATCCTGATTATTCAGAAGTGTACCTGGAGGTTGGTCAGATCTCTGGGCAAAAGTGGCTAAAAAAAAAAAGAGACGTGATTCCAAAAAGCTATTACTTGAGTGTCTCTTCAAGAGAGAGAAAAATGACATTTACATATGATGGAGAGTACTGAACTGTCTATTTTGAAAGACAGTATTAGATGAAAATTTGGACATTTTCTCTGTCCTGAGAAGAACAGTGAAGATAGGATAGCAACTTGTTTGAAATCCCTTATCCCTTCTTTTTTTTTTGAGATTGCTTAAATCAGTCATACTGAATTCGTATACCCAGAGTTTAATATGTCCCTTTTCTCCCTGTCTGCAGTCATGTTTTGTATAGAAAAAAAAAGTCTCTGTGAAAGTCAGTTCCTGTGTACTTTACCAGTGTGTTGCTATATATCATTTTTTTGAGAAGACGAAGGTGCTGGGGGACACACAACTATCTGTAAAACAAGCTGTTTGAAGGCGTGATTGACACTCTTGAGTGGCTTTATGTATTGCTCCTTACGGCGTTACTGAAAGGCTTCAGCAGCACAAGCCTTCATTCAAATAGTAGGCAGGTAGCTAAAATTGCTTACCAGTGGGTCACTGAATAGATGCAGAACATTGTGGCCTCATTTATTAATTTCTGGTGTAAAAAAAATACAGCAAATGAGCTGCACAACCTTTACTGAGCAACCAACTGAATCATAGGAACAAAGCTGTTTGTAGCAAATGAGGAAAGGTCATTTGACTCACTCAAGCTCATTAGGCCTATTTAATATTGCCCTTATCCAGCACTGAGTAGATAGCTGCATGGCCTTGCCTCCAATACTTCGTCCCCCAGACCATGCCTTACAATGCATTTTATCCTCAGTAAGTTCCTTTGGAAAACAAACAAACAAACAAACAAAAAGCAATGAGAGAGCTTTATTTAAAAAAAAATAAAAATCTCAGTTACTTATGTTCTCTTCAGGTTTGCACAGTTGTTTCTGTTAAAGTGAAAGTGGTACCTTGAGGCTATTTATTATTGTTCTGAAACAGTATTGTTTTTTAAGACATCAAGTTAGAAAAGTGTAGTTGGAAACACAGATATAGAAAACCTAGGTAATGAAAGCAGGATGTTAAATGGTGAAATAATTGCAGACCTCATCATGTTGGAAATTTGATATGTGTTAAAACTGTTATGTATTCTTGAGTGGAGCACCATCAAGCAGCTGACTACTCACTTGGAGGGTCTAAGTCTTTGGCTGGAAAGAAAATCTGGGGAGTTTATTGACTTGCTTGGTGAGGGGCTGCTTCTCTGATCTAAGCAGCCCTTGCTGTGCAGAATTGACTCCCACTACAGTGAGAGCACAGAGAGAAACAGCAGTATGAAGCAGGAGCTGCCAGTCACTTGGAGACAGGACAGCTATGGGAGTGCTACTGCTGGGAAGAGGGATTTTGAAAACCATTTTATGTCGGTCCAGACAGGGAGGGATGGATGTTGAGGTGAGGAAAGAAAAGGAGAGTCCTGTTCAGAGCAGAAGTGGCATCTGCAGTGAACCAAATTGCTCTACTGTTATCTGTGATAAAACATTCCTTGATGTCAAAGGGAGCAGAGATAGACAAGGACAATGAACACTGCTATCTCATTATCACTTCTCAGGTCAGTCGTTGCTTGAAATCTGTAGCTTGTGATAAGGAATTCCAGCAGAAACTAACAGGTGAGACCAAAAACTAAATCACACAGCAATGTGGAAAAAAGGTGAATTGCAAAGTGAGAAACCAGTGACTCTTGCAGGTTGTGCGCCTGCCTTTCAACAAGCTTGCACTGATGTCTGTGAACCTGTCTGGCTACTGCTAAGAACTCAACTACTACTGACTCTCAGGTCATTTATTAAATCTGACTTTTGGTATTCAGCTGAAGGGTGTGCTGAACTTTGGAAAGCAGCAAGACGCACGTTGTAAGGTACATACCACATGCTGCTTCTGGTGAGTCATCAGGTCACTAAACCATACTGCTAGATCTTGCCTTTTATACATTGGCAACCTGAATCCTAACCAACAGTCTACCAATATGAACAGTTATGTCCAAAATTTCCAAATGTAGTTGCCTGAACTAAAGCATAAAGAGATGGTGGACTGCCTCAGGATTTTCTAATTTGTTGGTTTTTACTACTTAGCAGTAAACAGCCAGAAACAGTCTCAGAAATAGAGATGGAAAGTGGAATTACGTCACTAGAAGAGAACGGCTGTACTAGATCAAACCAAAGGTCCATCTAGTCCCCATCCTGCCTCCAATGCTCAATGAATGAGTAAGAAGAGGTCAAGCATATAAGATAATTCCTCCTAATGGGCTCCTATCTTCCACCTACTTTCAGCTCTGGGAACTTCCCAAGGGAAATCCTTCATCCTTTGTCTTGTCTGCCTAGGTTGCAAGCCCTTAGGTTGCGTTGTACAACTGTTCAATTTCCAGCACGGTGGTGTCACAAGTGAATACACTAGACATACATGTAGGGGACGTGTGTGTACAGACACGCATTGGAAGAAGCACTGGTTTCACTTTTCCTGAGATGAAACCTGTAGAACTTCACAGAGCCAGTGAGGTGGCATTGCTCATACCAGAACAAAATGATAGAAAACTTGTTCTGGCTCAGATTGTTGGGTTTTTTTCTTCTTTCCCTGAAAACCAATAAACAAAGGATCTTTACCCTTGAGTCTCCATTTGTCCTTATGAAATACCAATAATGGTTCTGCCCACCTGCTTGTCCACAGTTATCTCTTTGTTCTTTTTCTCTTAGGTCTTCAGGGAACTAATTTAATGTGCAGTAGGTAAGAGGAAGAGAAGATTTTGGTAAAAAAACAATGTTGAAGGTATTTTGATGTGAACACTCTTCCTTGTCTTTGCTATATTACTGATCTTCGCAGGGAGCAAAGTCTGAGAACTGTCACATTATGTATCAAATATTACTTTAGCTGCTTTGCCTGTATACTGTTTTATGCTTCTCTCCTTGCCTAATCTCTTTCTAATTTTCAGCTATTTGTCATGCTGAAAACTTCTCTCTGACCACAAGCTGACTCCACCATAGCCCTCCATGGGAGGACTGCTCAGGATGGTCTGGGCATTGTGGTCCTCCTCTGCCTCTCCTGCTGCTTTCCTGATGAACTGCGAGAGCCAGGCAGGCAGAAGCTGTGCACTTTCTCTGTGTATTGCGCCTTTTGTCCTCCTCCTCCCTGCCAGCCTACACGCTCTCTGTTCTACGCCTAAACCTAACAGCTCCTTGTCCCTCCACACGCTTGTCAGAGATCAAGAATGTCACCCTAAGATGACAGTCTCTGCACTCTTTATCACACCCTCATGGTCAAGAACCCCATCCAAGCACCGGCAGGTACACAACAATGAAAAAAAGAGTTATCTGGGTCCTTGCAGCACAGAGAGCAACACATACAGAAAGGGAATGAGGCAGTGTTGGTGAAGCCAGGCTGCCTTTTCCAGATGCACTGGAACAGCAAAGTAATTTCTAAAAGTAAAAGGAGAGAATTGAGTACTTCTAGTACTCCTACCACAAGGTTGGTAGATATGTCAGCAAGCAAAGGGTTACCTGACAGAAATGCATGAACATTAATACCGAATTTTGAATGTCTTGGTATTTGGAATCCAAATGTCAGAGTTGGGAGAAAACATTTTGCTATTCACGAAGACATTGACTGGACATCCGCAAGCCAAACGTCCCCCTTCATAAAATAAACATGTTGTGGCAGTTGGTTTAGACAAAGGCAAAGACAAATATGCTGACGTGAATGGCTGTTATTGAGGGTCTCTGTGTATTTCAAGATATAGTTTTCATGGATGTTTGGCTGAGTTTTTTAACAGAAAAGATCATTTAAGGAACAAAACCTACCCTGGAGGCAAGGATGGTAACAGGTGGCAAGTGAATCAAGATAATGTAATTCATTCAACATGAATGAAGGAGGGGAGCCTGTGAGATACAATAAAAAAAAAAAGAAAACAAAAACCCAACCTTAAAGCTAGTTTTAAAATCTGAACTGTCACAGCCAAGGCTTGTGTTCATTCTTAAAACCAACCTGCGGTGACTTCTTTTGATTTTTGTTCTGTTTGTTTTTCACTTAAGCAGTTTTAGTTTCTTTCTACTGATTACCATGAGAGGCTGTGTAAAACGTTCTTGGGGGCTAAACCTCAGGTCTCTATATCCCAGCCTCAATGTGTGGGAAGTACTTTGCACAAATCTTATTACAATCTTTCAGACTGCTTGTAAAAGGGGCTCTTCTGCCCTCTCTTTACCAAGTTATTCTCAAGTGCTTGATTCCACCGGAGGTCATAAAGAAGAAAAACTTATTTTGCTTGTATTTCACCATGAAACTGAATGTGACTCTAGTCTGAAGAGTAAATTAATATCGCTCCTTTATTACTGCTGTATAGTATGAATTATAGTATTTTCTATGTCTTACACCTTCTGAGTCATGTTTGCTTAGGGGAGATGTCCCTCACCCTTTGTGGATATGTATTGAGAGAGAGAAGTTCCCTATCGACCTCTTCATATCTCTTGTAATGCTGTAAGTGGCTCTGGAACAGTCTGTTCCTGCAATCAAGGGGCCAGAGGAGATACTTATGACATCTGAAGGAGGTCATCATGACTCTTCCTATATCTGCTGGCACTGGATGGAGGAGCTCAGAGGACTGATGGGGAAGGGAGCAGCTGGTCTGTTCCCTCTGAGATCGCAGCTGGAAGCAAGTTAGTGGTTGATATCAGGGATAGGGAAAAAATAGAGAAAGGAAATAAGAGAGAGTGCTGTGAAGAAAAAAATCCTCAGCATGGAGTAGTGATCATACATTGGAAACCAAAGCAAGGCACAAAGACATCAAGTTGGATAGCGGCTGTGGAAACAAATCATCAGTTTGGAGATTTCAGCAGTGGAAACAATAACAGCTTAAGATATAACAACTCAAGATATAATACAGCATCATATTTTCAGTTGCATTGTACTTTGAGCTGGCCACATTCACAACTTCCTCCTGCTAAATCCTTAGTCCCTAATGCACACCCTGATCATTTATGGAGAGCAAAAGCAGTCTCTGAACCTTCAGGCAAGAAAAAATCACCATGAAGGTTACTGAGAAAGTGGAAATGAATGCTTTACTGCTGATAATCCCAGAAATGAATAAAGTTACTATGTAATTAGTTGACTAATTTTCTAGCTGGACAAAGCATGCACTGTGGTGGTCTTGCTCACATATTGACTGTACTCTATACTTAGTTTAAAGTTGGGGTCCCCAATGAGAAAGTTAGAGAAAAGCCTGGGGATGTAAGAAGTTCCTTTTTTTTCTGCTTGAATTGATATAGACATGATGTGAATTGCACCAGTGCTCTCAGAGATTGACTGAAGTTTTACTCTGAGGAATTAATACTGCTTTCTTTCAAAGTTATTAATTAGCAAGAAATAACCTTAGTTTCTACAAACCAGCAGTTTTTAAAAAGGTGATTGTATGAGTAGATACATTGTTGCACAAGCTATTTTGAAAATGAAATATATTGTGAATGCAAGTGGGTACAAAGCCACACTGCCTCATTGCCTGCGTTTTTTTTTGCTAAAAACAGGGAAACTTTCAATGTACCATGTACTTTCCCAGAAAGATTAAAAGGAGTTGTGGCAATGAGTTATAGGTTTAGAAAATTACTTGCAACAGGTTACTTCCTTTCTTTTAGCATTTGTAGGCCATTGTATGCGGTTCAGTCAATTAGGGCTTTGTTTCTCATGGTACGCACTGTTGCTATGGAAATTATATAGCATAGGAATAACTGGTTGCTGCTGCAAATAAGCTTTTTGGAAAACAGTTTAGGGAGTAAAATGGCTCTTCTTTTAAAGTGGGGAGAAAAAGATAATAGATTGGTTAGCTCCCTATCTTCAGAAGACTGCAAGTAAGCTATAAAAATAATTACTGACTGAGATTTGGCATGAATTTGCCACCTCTCCTTGTAAAATAAAAAAAGAACATGTAGGCTCACAGATATTGTAAAAGCGTGTTGCATTTTGAACAGCTTTTTGTGCTTGATACCAATAAAAATTGTTACTGACTCAAAAGTTAGGCCACCAAAGGAGGATAGTTGCTCAACATACTGATTTTTGTAGATATTACCATAGAAGTGTTAACAGAATGACATTGCTGCAACAATACTTATGTTTCAAAGAGGAAAAGGAGGTTAACATAGTGTAAGCAGTATCCTCACTAAAATATGCATGTATTCAGCCACTGTATTTTAAAAAGGACTACCTAAAGCTATATTAAGTGCAAAAAGCCTCTATAAGGATGTAATATTACAATGCATATTTTCTTAAGTAAGTCCGTGCTTGTAAGAACTGACAAATTTCTATGACAGAAATGCCTTGTCTTTGTGGTGCTTGTTATGGATGCTCCTTTGGTGTATTTAGAAAGCCCGGCCAGGGCTTGATTGCTGCGTTCAGCCAGATGACAGCCATGTGCATAGGAGCAGGTTTCTAAAGAGCTTTATGGTGGACTAATCTTTTCCCTGAATGGATGTTTACTGCTGACATTAATAATGGAACTGCACCAAAGACAAGAATTTATGAGACTCCTGCTCATCATGTTCATCTGCTGGCAATTAAGTGAGCGTGTCTGACCCCAGTCTCGGGGAAGGGCATGCCTGGCTGGCGACGGCCCCCAGTCCTCTGCTGCTCATGCTGAGCCCAACAGAAGACAAAACAGACTGTTAGTGCCACAAGCACTTCCTCGTCCCACCCACAAAATTTTGGCAGTGAAGTCATTATAAGCCATCCATTAAAACTGCCTCGTTCGGCTGATAGATGACCCACCTTGGCAGACACAGAGCCTACAGGCATCAGAGCCTTGGGTGTCCTCTCTCTGATATCAGCTCCTCTGGACCGCTGCCAAGTTCATTTAGTCACTCTGCTTTAACTTGTTTTATTTCTTTCCTTTTCTCTTACAGCCCTGTTACCTCAGCACTTTAGAAAGGGAAGGAAAGGGTGAGGGGAAAAGGCACAGGTAAGCAAAAGAGTGACCCGTAAGACATGGTGATCCACCCTTGAGTTATTTGGAACTGTCTCATTGGTTTGCATTTGCATTCTTATAATTCTACTCATACCCAGGAAAATGGCATTGTAGTTTGCATTCTTATCAAAGGGACCTTCCCAGCTATCCATGCTAGGTAACGCAAATCTGTAACCGTGCCTATTTTAATTCTCTTTGCCAGCCATTTTGACTTCTTCCTCAGCGGGTGTTATTCTTAGAGCTCTCTAAGAGAGAATAAGAGCTCCGAACAGGAGGATTTGTTACAAGGCACACACATTGTACAAGAGCAGGGACAGCTCACATTCAGAAGTCCAACATGTGCACGTATATTTGCTTCCTTTGCCCCGCTAATGATGAGTTCCCTGTTGAATGAACTTCTTACCAGCCTGTTTTTTTACGCACCTGAGATACAGCACTGATGTGCCCAAGTAGTAGAGGTTGCCTTTTGCAAAAGTCGTTGCTTGCAGAGCTCTGAGAAATCTGGGTGAGGAATCAAGCTCTGGCTTTGAACTCTTCAGTTTGTGTAAACATATTGCATTGAAAACAACTTTTCCAAAAAAAACACATTAAAAATCCATTGGCCAAAGACCCTTTTTGTCATGATGTAATTACCATGGCCAAAGAGAAGGGGAAACTAAACTGTTTCATTGTTTTCTGCAGCAGCCTTCAGCTTCTAGACCTGGACTATAAATACAATGTTAGCTTTGCATTGAAGGTTCAGTGCTTGGCAATAGGAATAAGATATATTGGCTGAATAACAAAGCAGCAATCTGGGATAATGACAAGAAAAGAATATTGAATTGTAACGGACAGCTGTCCTTGAACACCTCTAGCAGTTAGATTTGCAAACTGAATAAGGTTTTAAAACTGTCCTGGTTTCAGCTGGGACGGAATTTTCTTCCTAGTAGCTGCTGTGTTTTGGATTTAGTGTGAGAATAACATTGATAATACATATTTTTTTAGTTGTTGCTAAGTGATATTTACATTAGTCAAGGACTTCTTCAGCTTCCCATAGAACCTGAGAGGGAGCATAGACAAGACAAGCTAGCCAAAGGAATACTCCGTACCATAGATGTCATGCTCAGTATATAAATGGGGGTTGGCCAGGGGGTAGGAATCCACAATCACTGCTTGGGACAGGCTGGGCAATCAATTGTGGAGTGGTGAGAGCAGCTTGTGTTGCATCACTTTATTTTGTGTATTCTTTTATCACTATTATTAATTTTGTTGTTATTATGATTATTATTATTCCTCTTCCATTACTGTTCTATCAAACTGTCTTTATCTCAGCCCATGAGGTTTTTTTCCCCCCCTCCCTTTCTCCCTCTTTTCCCTACCCTACTGGGGGAGACAGAGGGTGCAGAGTGAGTGAGCGGCTGCGGGGTCCTAGTTGCTGGCTGGGGTTAAACCATGACAAAACCAAAACAAACATTAGTCCTGACTGGATTCCCTTAGAGACTTTCCCAGCATTTTAAAACAGGAAATATGTGTTTTTACACAGGTTTTTAGATTACAGTACCCTTTAATACTATACATAAGGTTGCAATATATTAAACAGGCACTATTCCCTCTGGTGGTTATGCATGTGTACCACCTAGTTGGCATGTATTTCTATCTGTGCTTCCCTACAATAACTTAATGAGAAGCAATCCCACAAGCAACACTTTTAATGGAAACCTGGGAAGATGAGCATACCAGACATGTAGGAGACTTCATTTTTGTCTAACATGTCTCTTGTTACACCTGCATTACTCTTATCAATCACCATGAAATTTGTCATCAATATTATCACGGAATGCAAAAGAATTTATTAGCTGTAATAAGGGATGGATTATGGGAAGTCTAAAGAACATATAATCCATGGTCAGTTTTCACAATTACTCATGTCTCTCCTATGTCATATGTTTTATCTAGAGAATTATTAGTACAAAATGATTGAAGATGCCTGTCAATAAAGAATTGACTTGAGTAGTAAGGGATAGATCAACATGAGGCTGAAGGCTGTAAGAAGATAAGTTCTCCAGTTAGATACACAAGTGTAAAAACAAAGGAATAGGGGAAGAAGTACGTAGGATGAAGCAGGGTTGTCACTTTCCAAGGCAAGGCTCTTAGAAAATGAGCATCCAGAAAGTATGACATGAACTTGTTCAGGTAAAGCTGATAATTGCAAAAGGAGACTGGAGAAAAAGAGCAGAATTTAATTAATTGCTCAACATTTGATTTGTCTCACATAAATCAAGGTTTTCCATCTGTGTTGCAAAGCTAACAATCTTTTTCTGCCTAACTGGTATCAATACAATCTTAAAATGAAAATGAATTTGAGATGTAAATCAATGCAAAGTCTGAATGTACAGTATTTTCTAAAATTGTCCATTGATGAAATATCAGGTTTTTGAGGAAGATTAGGTTAGAATTTAATAGAAGCCTGAAACTGGGGAGGCTTTTTTTTTTTCTTTTTCTTTCCTGACACTGAGGACTCATATGGTCATATCCCAGTTTGCTGTTCTGTACACAAGAATGTAACCAGGCAGATGGGGTAACAAGAACTATAGTAATGATCATGTTATTATTGGAAAAAGCGAGGTGGTGCCACTGTAGCATTACTATTTTGTTTAGGTGACTTTGGAGATCTTTCCATAAAGATGCTTGGCGTCAGTTGTAGCTAAGATCTTTCTGCTAGCTGTGTTATCTCAGTAGTAATGGTGAGTTATTCCAAAAGACTTAGGCAGTGAACAGTCAATGCTATGGATATTTTTGAGTGATTTGCATCAGTGTTTGATGGAAGCAGCAACAATACACATCTAAAATGTGAAGAAAATAAGTCACTACGTTCTAATAGTGTTAGGTTCCTGATCTCTAGGCAGACAGCTTACATTATGCTTTGCAATGTGAGAGTGCCTTAAGATGGTTCAAAAGAATGTTTCAAAGGAGAACAAGGTTCATGAGATTCAGCTTTGGTTCATGTCTTCTCTGTTACTCATCAGATCAATTTGTATAACACCTTATTGCAAGGTATTGCTGCTAGGACTACAATCAAAAGAGCTGTGACCCACAGATTGCAAGTAATAAACAGTTTATGTCTAGCTAGTTAAATGGCTCATTTGGGATACCCAAAACCAAGTCACTGATTTGCTGTTTCAGTTAAATTTTTCCCCTGGGCAGAGGCGAATTCACTATAGATCCTTTTTAATAATGGTAAATCTTTTTCTCTCAGTGCTGTTATATAACTACGTGTGATTACTTGTCATAACCACAAAATGGACACCTCAGAAATGAGGAAGACATGCCATTTTAAGTTGGCAAATCCTTTTTTGATAGCACAGTATTTAATCATGCATATTTTACTGTTGAAATGTTTAAAAAGCCCCCAGACTTCTCTTGTTCTGGGTATTATGAGTTGACTACCAGCTTACCAAATCTCTGATAAAGGTGAACTTTAAGGTGGGCTTTGAATGTAGAAGACTTGTCTGAATTAACCCTTTAAAAAACACTAATAGAACAAGCAGTGTACGGGAAAGCATGGAAGAACCAGATGAATGCTGTGTCGAGAGCTGTTTATTCTGTGGTGTGGAATAGAGAGGAATGATTTAAATTGAGCTGTATGTAGGCATACTTATGAGTATTTGCCACTCTGCCTCTAAAATCACCAATCATTCACGTAGGACGAAGAAGGATCCAGTGATACTAAAGCCAAGGGCCCAATTCACAACTGACTTAAAGTGCTCGAAGAAATAGCAAGGACTAAACTAACTGATGATCTGATGACCCATGGTGGTTGATGTTTCACTATTTAGCTTCATTTACTAAGGGAAAACAGTGGATGCACTCATACTGTTTGTTATTTTTCCTTCTTTTTCCTGCCCACCCCCTCCCTTCTCTCAGTAACTTGTTTGCCAACCTCAACTGTATTTGATAATTTAGTTGGATATTTCATGAGCGTGGAGGGCAAGAGAGATTCCCAGTGCTTGCTCTGAGGCTGCAGTTTGCACTACAGTCATGCAGTTTGTACTGCACGACCAAACATCAGAGAATACACACACTCTCGGTTTCTGAACCATGTGAAAAACTATAATTGGGCTGAATGCCTGATCAGGTCAGAGAGAGTCCACTCACTGTTCAATTTTTTTCCCCCATTAATTAAGGAGTGAGGTCAGACTGCAACTTTAATAAACACATACATTAAAAAAAAAAAAAAGCAAAACCAAAACCAAAAAGCTACAAGGACATAAAACAAAAGGTGGTTTTTTTCTGCATTTGGCTTAACAACCAGGACTTTCTGCTGCACTTCAGAGTTAGGTGTGGAGAGGGCTAAGGGTCTTAAAACAATATAAGGATCATGCAGAAGGCAAATTTTTACATCTATGTTTTCCTCTTTAATGTAGACTTATCATTAAAATTGTGTTCCGTCAAACATTGTAATATATGAGTCTAGGGGGCAGGGGTTATATTTTAGCCATTCTACCCTTTTAGCAAAATCCTAGCAGAAACACACACAAATCAATCTTTAATGCAAACTTTAAAATAAGGTCTGAAAAACAATGTCTCATTAACACATTCTTTAAATACAACACATACTGTATTTATCATATTACTTCAGGTGGAAACTTGACACAAGAGACTGTGTTTTTAAATATGGTGTGCCCCCTCCTTTGAATAATTGGATTATGTTCCTTGAGTCACAGGAACATAGATCTTGTCAAAGTGGATTACATCCATGATCCATCTAATCCACCATCCTTTTTCTGAGTGGCCAGTGCCAGATGCTTCAGAGCATGGCACAGCAACCTCGTGCTAGACAGATGCAGTACAGTCTGGCACCATGCAGATCTCCTTTTAACTCTTAATGAGTGAATTTTTTTGGCTAAAATCAATCTTGCTTAATACCATGGGAACAATGCTGTGACAAGGGAACAAAAAGTGTTGGTGAATTTAGAAATAATTTTGCTTACAAAGGGGAAAAGAATAAAAGAAACAAAAGAAGGATGAAACAGGCACTTGAACATCTCAATGTACCTTTCATTGATATTCTTTGATAAAAAAGTACTTTTACCTGTTATCCTCCCAGTCTCTGCTGAATCTATCAAGGGTTCTGCTAGCAAGGAGTTTTCAAATATGAGCACTGGAGACCAAGCAGAAATGCATGTGGTTAAGTGTTGATTAAAAAACCTTGATGGAGATATCTATTCCTTCTCAAGTTGTTTGTGGATAAAACGTTGACTGTGTGTTAGCCCAAGGGAAAAATGAAGAGCTGGTAAACAAGTGGTAAGAGGGCAAAGAGTATACACAAAATAAGTGCTGTCAGGAAGAAATTTTTGTGAATGGACAAGCTACAGTCCCTTTAGAAGCCTGATCTGGTGTTTTTAATAAAATGACGAGATGTTTTTTATGAAGATTTCATATGACACATTTTATAGAGCAGCTATCTCATAAAAGCCGAAAAAGACAATGGCTGGACAATTTCACTGCACCCATGGCAGTAAAACCAAAATGTTTTTCATATAAACTTGTCGATCAAAACTTATTCTGCTTCCCTTTGTAGAGGGCATCTTTGTCTGCCTCAGATTAATGTTGTTTTTCAGCTGCTGCAGTGGTCTGTGGGATTTTCAGATCTCCAAAGATGGATGTAACACGATTCTACAGTTACTGCTTCTTTTATTGGTTTTATTTGCTATACTCTATCTTATGGCTCTTCATCCCCTTCCCTCAGGCCATATGTAGTAGGTGGAGAAGGACTACTCAAACACATTTAAACCTGGAATCATTCACCTTGCTGCTCAAGTTAGCTGTTTTAAAGTTACTTGACTTTAGTCAAACCAGTCAAAAAACACTTCCTAGTTCAAAAGCAATGTAGAAGTTAGTGAAACTATGCTGATCTACACCAACCATCCCAAACAGACCTTTTAGAATGACTGCTTTTTTTCATACAAAATATCTTCTGCTTTTGTTTAGAAAAAAAATCCCAGTTATTTTTAGTATGCAGTTAAAAGTGCCATAAATATTAACTGCATAACAGTCCCAGTGTGAGAGACTTGATGGCAAATCTCATTCCCTTCTCTTTATGTAGAAATGGATATGAGAATGCAAATGAAACTGCAGGTGTTACTAAGTTCCATCCAGTTATGATGAAAAAAGGGCTGACTGATGAATAAGCCTTTTTGGCTTTAATGTATACTGTTACTGCTCATTTAAATTAGGTATCTCGTATTTTTTTACTTACTTTATATATATAATGGGGGAAATGAACAAGTGTAGTCAAGGGCAAAGATGAGTGAGTAAATTCACATTTGAATAACAGATTTTACCCCCTTCTTGTCCAGTCTGAAACACTAAATAGGCAATTTTATCTGTTTTTACAATTTCCATCAATATTAACTGGAAAAAACAAACATAAAGACGTATTGCCAAGTGTTCTCACTTTCCATCAAAATTCAGTGAATTTAGATCAAGTTGGTCACAGTTTAGAAAGATGCAGTAACAAGTCAGGCAAGGCAGTCACTGGCTAGAAAGTGTCCTAAGGAGTTAGTGAATGTTCTGTATTCTAAGTGTTATGCCACATGTAGAAAGAAGAACGCGAAAGAAAATGATGGTAATGACAACTGACAGGAAGGCACAGAATGGTACTAGTCACTCATACACAGCACTGTTGTAGGAGGTAGGTAGGTCTGCAAGGAAGTCTTAAATGCCTAGACCAGAGGCAGATCATGTAAAACCACCTCCTGCTGCTTTTTATCTGGGTGACCTGTTAATATTTAAGGCCTTCTTCGTTTGGTCTGTATGAAGATTATTGACTCCATTGCAGCAGAAGAAAACAGTACCCAACAAACAAGGTGTGAACAGAAAGGAATGAGCCTTAGCAGACAGTCACATTTTTCAAGCAGTGCTTGTTAAACCTCCTTTCTTCCTCTCTGAAGTCTCCGAGAAAAACTGCCATGAGTCCTATGGAACCACTTAACTAGTTTTTCTAGAATCACTCTCTCCCTATCAAGCTGTAAGGCTAAATTTACTGTACATCTTAATCTATTGATTTATTATGATTTTTTTTTTGTCAGCTATCTTGAACAAAGTTGCTAAAATAATCCCACAGGTTCTCAGTGATTTATTACACATATGCTACCCAGAGGATCAATCCACTTAAACACAAGCAGTGTTGCTTGATTTTAAAATAGACATTATAGCAAAAGAAAATGCAATATGAGATGGAGAAAATTTCTGAGACAGGAGGTGAGGGATCCTCATGGGATTACCGCAAAGCCTTTTAGATTTAGAGGTGTGCTGGGCATCTATTAGCAGCTCTAGCCACAGGCTGTAGAGAAGCTGCATATCACTCACCCATGAGAATCTGTGCATCTAAACAGCTCACCTCAAGTTTAATTGCCAGTAAAGCCTATTTAGGACATTATTTTTTTTTCCTCCTCATTTTTTTTCTTTTTTTTCTTTTCTATCTATTCTCTTCTGAGATTTTTGCAGTCATACCGAGGCTAAGCGCAATACAGATTGTTTTTTCATTTTCGTATTTTACACAATCAGATCTGGACACTGCTAAGTATGTTTTGATTTCAAAGGTTCAGAGCCAGCAGATCAGTAACATCAGCTTGAAAGCCTAAGTGGCCATTTTAAGTTTAGCTCTCTTGTGAACACAGTTGTCTGTTGCTGCACTGAATGCATGAAAATCCTATTATTTCCCAGGGTGAGACACATAGCCACATTGTGGTCTCAAAACTGTCTAATCCAAGAGTAATAACTTAGATTGTTTTAGTTTATTGAACACCCAAAAATTTGTGCAACCCAGAGGCTAAAATGTACAGTTTAACAGAATAAAAGTGCTGAAAGCATGAACCAAGGATGAACTAAACACTTGAACAGAGGTCGTCTTCATTTGAGGAAAAACAATCTTCTATGAAGGAAAAGAATCTTCTATAAACAAGAGTTGATAAATAGGCTGAGATAGCTGGTGGATGATAAAGCATAGGTTATAGTGGATAGGCCTTTTTTGTTCTGGCACATTTCACTTGCTAGATCCATTCCCCAGACAAAGAATCTCTCACATTTTGCAGAAAAGAAATGAGTTGCTTCCTTAGAAACGTCAACCAATGTTTAATGTAGTTACACCCTCTTGCAAACAAGTGTAACTTCAGATGTCTGCCTTCAGAACTGGATAGTCCCGGTCAGCTCTGCAATCAAATATTCCTATAGTTCAGCATGTATGGTCCAATTATTCAAATGCAATTAACTGTTCATCCCCAAAAGGAAAAACTCATGCAACCTTTATATCAGGAGAATATGCAAACTGCTATCCATCAGTGCACGCTGTGGTTTAACCCCAGCCGGCAACTAGGACCACGCAGCCACTTGTTCACACTCCCTTCCCCCCTGGTACAAGAGTAGCGAGAAGAGGAAGAAAAGTAAGGGAAAGGGGGAAAAAGTCCCTCGTCGGTTGAGATAAAGATGGTTTAATAGAACAATAACAGAAAAGGAAAATAACAATAATGGTAATAATAATAATAATAATAATAATAATAATAATAGAATATAAAAGACATAGGTCACTCTCACTGCCCAGTGAATTGGTTGCCCAGACTGACCGGAGCAGAGATCGCAGATTCCCGCCCCCTGACCAACCCCCATTTATATAACGAGGACAACATCTGTGGTACCGAATATTCCATTGGCCATTCTATTGTTCTGTCTATGCGCCTTCTCAGCTTCTATGGGAAGTTGAATGGTATAAGCATTGCCTAGGAACAACTAAAACAATATGCATTATTAACATTCCTTTCATACCAAATCTGAAACACAGCAATCACTAGAAAAAAATTAACTCTATCCCAGATGAAATCAGGACAGTACGCTTTCTTGTAAATCACTAAAGAATAATGATCGGTTCTGCAACAGGCATGTTTGTTTACGATGGAAATGAATTGTTCTCATAAACTTAATCCAGATTCCAAAGGAGTTAATAGACTGATTCCCAGTGATCTAAACTCTCTAAACTCCTTACCTTGCCTTACTCCTTACTGCCTTGCCTTTGGGCATTCTTTAGGCAGCCGAAGCACTGGCCAGTTCTCTCTCCTTTATGTTTCCCACTAGTTTGGCACAAATGGTTCCAGCCTGTCATCAAAACCACCTGGAATTCTTTGTTAATAAGTCAAAGAAAGTTGGGAAGAACATACTCTGTCTGAATATGACACAGAGTGTGTGTATTCATGTATATTTTAGTTAAAAATGAAAACAAATTTTAAAAAATTATTAAGATTCATTTAAAAGAAAAGTACAATCATCCCCATAAAGTGAGAGAACAGAAAAAGGCTCTTTGGACAGCAGCTGTCCTGAAATAGCTTTCAATATAATTGCTGTAAATAAAGATATTATATCTACATAAATCTTTATTTTTACAGCAACATGATTGCTTCACACATTAGATTTGTCACTGCAACATGACAGCCTTTCCTTATTTGAGCCTTCCCCAGTAAATCTTTATTCACAGCAACAAGTGATGCATGACTCCAGATATTACACTAGACAGCACAAAATGAAAACAGTTTCACACAAAAGCATCAAACACATGTACTAAATATATATAAAAAACCCAGATCCTAAATGGCAGGATTTGACACAGTCCAAAAATATGTTACTATATTTTTTTCTCTGCTCTTGCTGATTTATAAAGGGACAGTGTGGTTCAAAGATGGAAATAGCAGTAACAGAACAGACGTTTTAATTTTGGATTAAACAGATTGTGTTCCAAAATGTGGACAAAAATTATATCTCCCTCACCTGTGACATTTTTATTACTGTAATTTAAAACAAAGCAAGCTTTGTTTGGCTCACCAGCCAATTTTACTCTTTATTTCTTGCTGTATGCTTGTCTGTTAATTTTGACAGTCAATGATGGATTTTTTCCCATTAGGCAATGCATTCTAGCTTAACATTCAGAGTCCAAATCTGTCCTGCATGCATAACAGTCTGTATTCAGGTGGGTTCCTGTTCTGTTACTCTTTTGACTGAAATAGTTTTGGAGATGCAAACCCCATGCAGTTAGCGTGTGGCCACCAAGCTAAGAAACTCAGATGTCTAACCATAGATTTTTACTATCAGTGACTGAAATTGCATGATTTTTAGATACATTCCCACTCTTCTCTGGTCTTTTATCTTAGTAGTCCACACATATCAAAGCTGATAGCACCGTACTTCTTGTACCTTGGGGAGAGCCATGCTGGAATAAAAGTCCCTGATTGCAGGTAGTGGAGACCAGGAATAAGATGTTAAAGGAGGAAAACTAGCCAAAATCTATGGGCAATGCTCTCCCGTGCTGTGCTGTAATACCTGTCGGACACGTGCAGAGCTAACCCATCCTGGCACTCAGCTGAATTTCTGTGCTAAGCCAGTGCTTCTGTAGATTTTTCGTCCATGGTTCCTCAGAATCCTTTAGATTACAAGCACACATAAAAGTGGTTCTCATAAGTAGAGAGGCAAATCCTGGGTCTTAAAGACATGCTATATTTGCATATGCAGTGATACAGTTCTTCATCTTTTGCCACGCATCCTTCTGGTGGGTGAAATCCATTGTGGGTAAAATTACAGAAAAATAAATTGGTTGGATCTGCAACCAAAATATGAATACATAGGCAGGTAAGTGGTTTTGAGAGTCTGCCTTTAGACAAAAAGAATATTTTTCATTTATTTATTATGTTATCCCTTTTCATAATTCCAATGGAAAACAGACATTGCAACAAAAAAAAAACCAAAACCATCTTTGGAATATGTTGAAGCTTCAAAAGTCAAAAGTTTCCTGTCCAAACCCTCCGTCCCCCCTTTTCTTTTCTTATACCTTGTCTGCAAAAAATACGCACAATTTTCAACTGAAATGATAAGCCAAACCCGACCACGATACAGGAGTAGTTTTGATCACCTTTATCAGCTGAAGTTTCTTAACACTTATCCGCCCCTGCCTCCTCTTCCAAATAAAGAATTGGTTCATTTTAATTCTGCTAAATATTTACCTATTTATTTATTTAAATTGAGATATGTCATTGGATGGGAAAAAGATTGATCTACATCAGTGTCTGTATTCTTAAAGATGTCTCTGGAGTGCTGCACTCTCAGTAAGCAAACAGTAGAGTTCGTGGGTAAATTTATCTCCTGTGGCTCTTTACATTTATTGAAACCACTGTGAAACAGAATTCAGATTGTTTGTTCTATTTTAGTTATATTTTGCAAAGTGAAATACAATCAATATCATTTTTTGCTGTGGCCATTTAAAGTTGGAGCATATTTTTCAATATAAAGTAAATCTCCTCAGAATGTTAAACTTTGAAATATCAGTTTGAAAAGTGATATTTGCTGGGACTTTCTTACTTCTGAAAGTGATCATATTTGTTTTAAAGTTTATCATAAATTATACCTTGAGATGCAAAGTTCAGTCACAGCTGTGGAGATATATATTTATCTCATTTCACTATAAAGACCAAGAAGAGTTAAAGTAGTTGCAGGATAGTTCTGATTATCAAGAGTGTTCTTATCTTGCCAATACTTATTTAAATAATCCCTTTACTTCTTCATAGACCTTTACTTCTTCATAGGTCAACACGTAAAGTGTGTTTCAAACCTTTATATTTCTCATGGACTGTAATCACCAAAAAAATCTCATTGCTTTCAAGGAAAAAGAGGGCAGACTAGAGAGATGGCAAGAACGTAAAGATGCACTCTTGACAATGTAATCTGAAAAAGAACAGTGAAAATTCATTAAGTCAAACAAGTAAGACTTGCTTTCGTCACTGTATTGCAATGCCATCATAAAACAGATAAACAAGAACTCCCTCAACTCTACTTTTATCCTTTCCAGTTTGTTACAATAACAATATGTCCTAAAAATCTTGAGTCAAGACATCTCTTGTTGTGAACATCTGGAGTATTCAGGCCTGATACATTTTAGAAAGCACAGAGAATAGGAAGATATCTCTCTTGAATGGCTGAAGAGCCTCCTCCTAAGTTCTGTAAATTTGCACAATTGCAGCATACTATTTGTTATAAACCGTTGTTCTACTAGACAGGAAATGAGAAGAGGCACAAGCATGTCAAGATGAACTGAATAAGATTAAAATAAAATTAGCCTTATTGTGATTTTTTTCTCTTCACACGAGTTAGGAAAAAATTCACTATACTGAGTGAGAATGACTATGTAGCCTTATGAACAAAAAACTACAGAATATTGTCTCTAAAGATGCTTTAGAAGAGCTGAGTCACCCTCCAGCACGAGTTTAGCATACTGATTAACTTCCTTAGAAGGTGAGTATGGGCTTCAGAATGAAATAAAATTCATTTTTCATTAAGTTGTGTGCCCAACTGGAGTGTTCCCCATTTTTAATAAAAAAGCTTAGAATTTTAGTGGGATTCCACTTCTGTTGGTTTTCTCTTATTTACTGGAAACTCAACTGACTGCAAGTGTTCAGTATAAACACATTGAATCATATGTTAAAAGTTAAGCCAATTTAATTACATCTGAAGCCAGGTTACGCACTAAGTTAATTATGAATATTTATTAATAAATATTATCTACAGTTGTCTATGATTGACACCAACATTATCACTTTAAATTAGTTACAGCCTGAATGAGGAAGAAATAGGTATAACTCTCATCACATCTATAACATGACTCTGGGTCAGTTGAAGACTAATTAGGAAATGAAAATAAATAGTGGCCTAATATAAGCCCAGTCTATACAATGAAGAAGGAAGAAAAATCCCAGCAATAGACTTGTCAAACAGACGACAAAATATTGCTTGATATGGCTGTAGTTTGAGATAAAATCAAATCAACCACAAAACAATAGGAAGTCTGGGATAGAATTTATCCCCTCAGACTGAAGTATTGATTGCATTAGCTATACAAGGCAATCCTTTGAGGGTGGGTAGAGAACGATAACACTCTATAGTATATGAATGAGTGATTGAAACATAAATGAATGTAAGCAGCAAATGAATTCCTGAAAAGGGCAGACTAAACAACATATGGAAATTTACATAATAAAAGCTCTCACCAGTTTTTCAGGCCACACTAAACAATGGAACAACCCCTTTTTGGACATAAAGATGCTCCTGAATCACAAAAAATACAATAAACTATCTGGTTATTAATCCTGCCTCCTTTGTTCTTCTTATGCTTACTCATTGTGTTGAAGGAAGCTTTAGCACTTTCCGTGACGGCACAATGAATGGGGAAATGAAGACTGCAGCAAATGTCATGGACTTTCCCCAATTTAGCTTATGTGTTTCATAAGCTTCCATCAGTTTCCAGTTAGAGAAAATACTGTAACTTGCTTTTAGGCATGCTTTCGAAAAGCTTCAATTATGAATTTCTGAGTGAGTTTACTTATTGCAATTTTATTTCCCCACTGTCTGTCTAGCTTACAAAATTAGTTTGAAATAACATACACTTCTTCTGCTGGAAATGACACTTAAAACAACAATGGTATATTTAAGGTAGCAAAAAAACAATGATGAAAAAATGTTTCTCCATTCTTTCTTATTTGTTTCAGACAAACCTTCTGCTAGAATTTATCTGTCAGTAACATACTTAAGTTTTTTTCTGGAGATTTTATTGCCTGTTGCTTCAGGAACTATAACTAGATAGTAACTGGGTTGTATTAGCAGTTACAAATCTACTGCTGCCACTGACTAGTGGAGTTTCGCATCTTCACTTACATAGTCTCTGCTCGGTTGGGGTTTGGGCTATTAGTGCTTTGTTGGAGAAGTTTTGCCATTACCAAGGTTGCTTATAGAGTTCACAAGTGTATTTTTCTTGTAACAAACTGCTCATTTGTCCCTCTAGCTAAAACGATCAAAGATTTTTCCGTTGCCAAGGCACATATGACCCAGAAAATCTTATGAAAAGGCTAGACATACATAGTACATATTGACAGCAGGTGTACTAACTAATTACAAAGTGCATTTATTTCATGAGTGTTACACACTTACCAACCATATGGTAATCAAAAACTCTTCTGGCACTATAAAGACAGGCTATCACAAACCTAGATGAAACATCAGCTGCCTTAACTAGAAGCTGAGTAACATCTGGATTAGTGTACAGGGAAACTTAGTGCCTTTGAGGATTTGCCTTGATGAGGATAATATTGACATTGCCTTCATATTAGTATTATTTTTGTACCACCTACAATGCATGATGTCAATGGCATCACAGAGCGCGTTTGAATTAAGGCAAGCTGCAAACCTTTCAAAAGCCTATCTCCACATTTTAGGTATTTATGTCTGCAGAAATGCTTCCATATTTATTTCCCTAGTAATCCCCTTAATGTAATAGCATTCGAGAAGCTAAGAGGCATGATCTGCTTTAATGACCAAATCTGGAAATGCTTAGTCAGTTATTCAGACTGCAAGTTCAAAATATCCATCTTACCAGAGAGGGGTGAAACAAGCCTGACTACTCACAAATCAATGAACTTGTGCAAGTGCCCTTTGGTGAACACTTCTGTAACATGTCCAGTGGATTTAAACAACTGCTACATTATTTGCAAATCTGCATTATGATTCAAATCCACAGCATTTCTATATTTCTCTGCCTCCTACTGGCAAGGAAAACCAGCCATTTTCTGGTCATTTTTTCCTCTCCCTGCTATCTGTCATCTGTGTCATCTTCTCTGACCAGCTAGCATATTGCTCCATCCCTTTTGCCAGCTGAATTTAGGTGTAACGTTTTGCTCTCTGCTTTCCCAGGGTTGTGATTTGATCGAGTAGTAATTGCTCCAATTTGCCTTTTCATCAGCTTTGGATTCTCCCCCCTGCCCAACCCGACCAACTGCCTGTGCTCCCCACCCTCCTCCATCCATGTTCCTCGTTGCTGTGCGGGTTCCTTTCACTGCCTGCCCTTCCCTCTGTTTCTTCAACCAACACCTCTCCCTTCTCTGGCTTCTAGGGCTTTCAAGCTTCTCATCTTTTGCTCTTTTCCTGCTGCTGAGGACAATCTGCCTCTGGCTATTTTTGTTCACTTTACCCTCTCATGCACCAGTTTTGTTAGAAGAACTACAAGCAGATTAGAAGTAGAAGAGAATCAATAACTTGTCAGTGTTCTCTCAAAGGAAATACCGGTTGATCATTTTGCATTAGTTCCTGCATATCATTGACAAAGACTGAAAAAGGACAACCAAAAAGTATCCCGCTTTTCCATTTGTTGACACCAGTAACACTGCGAAATTTTCTCTTCAGAACTAATGGGTCTTCCACTCACATGCTCCAGCGCACAGACCACAGCTCGTTTCTGTAGAGACACCATCTCCTGAAGCCCTAGGGTTGGCATCAAGAACAGCAATGTTTGTCTTTTGAAGGGCCCTAAGGGAGAAATAATGTGGTAGCGTGTGTTGAATGATTACCTCTAAAAAGTTATCTCTAAATGTGCAGCAGAATGGCTTTCATGCAAAACATGTATAGGGTTTTAAATGTCGGATAACTGAGATACTTTTTCGTCTCTTACTTATGTGTACTACCTTTTAATTTAAGCACAAATAGGAAGGAGATGTTGCACATATTTGCTAGACCCATGATTTTGTGCCACTCAGCTTTGGCCTAGTGTCATTGCAATGGTATGCTCTTTAATACATGTGTAACAGCTGCTCAAACACTCCTTATGTTGATGCAAATACAAAGAAAATTGAATGGAATAAATGGTAAATGTGCATTTTAAATGAATTAAATTTTGGGATATATCCAGCAATGTATACTGTTTTGCCTCTGGATTAGACAAGTGCTCAGTGGAGAGAGGTGGTGATGGCCAAAATCTGGATGGGTCAGAGTCATGTTAAGTGAAGAGAAATGTGCTGAATCTGGCAGTGAATTTTCCAGCTGAAGGAGGAAATGTGGCAAGGCACTGAAAAGTACAAAACCTACATTGAAATCCTCTGCCTGACACTAGCCTCTGCTGCAGGCTAGAAATATTCTCCAATATTTCAAAAGGCTTGTTATTTTATTCCTCTTGCACTCCAACATGCTGTTCTTAAGCATACAGAACCAATATTGTGCTGAGTGCACTCAGCAGGAGGCAAAACCAAACAAAATAGACCAACTGTAACAACCCTTCTCCTCCCTACCTGAACCCACTCATTTCAGCGCTCAGAGCAGTAACACATCACTTGGGTTGTAGGTGCCACTTACTGAGCTGGCTTGTTTAAGAAGATGCCAGAGGAACAAAATGTGAAAACCTATACTCTGCTACCTGGAGAAAGATGAAATAGTGTTGTGCTGGGGCATGTGTGAGTTAAAACGAGTGTATGAAGGAGTTTGAAAAAGAGAAAAGTTATCTGTTTCTGTAAGGCATTGTGTTCAACAAACTGATTTCAGGAGTGTTATTACAGAATGGAGTTTAGTCCCAGAGGGGCAATGCTTAGTT
Source organism: Charadrius vociferus (assembly GCF_000708025.1). NCBI lineage: Eukaryota > Metazoa > Chordata > Aves > Charadriiformes > Charadriidae > Charadrius > Charadrius vociferus. Next base: position 886,965 of record NW_009648712.1, on the reverse strand, counting down.
GGGCTCATTTTCAAATCTTTCTTGAAAGTAATCTTGAGAAAATTTCAGTGAGCTGTATTTTGATATTCCTAAATGAAAGAAATAATGGCCTACATGATGCAAATTTCTATTTAAATCTATGGATATGCCAGTGGGGTAAGTTGCTGCTAACCTGAGATGATGATTTAGAATTTGGCATGCTGAAGACAGCCTTGCTTTTAAAATAGTGCTTCTGGGGGGAAGGGAAACCATGGGTCATAGGAAGCAAGGTGGAAATATTAGTTTTAGGAGTTTTGTATTTCAACAGTTCTAAACAGCAAAGAGTTTTGAGAAAGTTTAAATCTTTTCTAGTGGCCAGGATCCCACACAACTGAGAAAATGTAAAATGCTGCATTTTTCACAGTTTGACTTATTTTTTAAACAAACAAACAAACAAACAAAGTTCTGCGTGGGTTTTTTTGGTCTTTTTCCCCAGTGTATTGGGTTTGCTACCTCACTAGATATGAAAAGCCGTATTTACAGAACCCAGGTTGTTGCTTGGACTAGTCCTGATTCAGATTTCATTTCAGATGGCATAAACAAAAACACCTGCACAGAGTCCGGAGAAATCACATTGGAAAAAAGGGCTTTCAGGCTTCAAGCTTTCACAGAGTGGATGTGAGCTGGGGCTATTTGATGATATTTAAGAATAAAACTGACAAAAATCTTAGATGGAAGAATTCTGCAGGAGGTCAGCTATAATCTTGTAGAAAACACTTGAACTTGTTTTCCAGAACATTTCACATATTTGATTTGGACCTTTTTTTTAAATGTCAGAATTTTCTTTGCAAGTTCTTACTCCTGATCCTCTAATAATGAGCCTGTATTACAATATACCACAGAGCACTATTGTGGTAAAGTTCTTGGTTACACGAGCTCTCTCTCTTGTAAGATAATATCAGAATTAGGAAAATGTGCTTGTATTTGATTCTTTTAGAAGTTCAAACAAGCATATTACTTCAGTCTTGGCATTATTTAACAGGAAGAAGGTCACATTATAGCAGCGTATTCTTGCAGCAGAACTTTGCAGCATATCGTAATGAATGTCTACCAAAGGGCAGGCTTGGTCTTCCAGCAAAATCTTTCATTCTTGGAGCTGTGCAAAAGGGCTAATAGACATTATAAGAGGCATGTTTGATTTTTGTTTAGTAATTTGATCTTTTTTTAAATGGACAAATCAAAGTCTTCTTGTTACTGTAATTGCTTTTCATACTTCTTGCTTTATTTCTTCATGAAATAGGTGCCTTCCATTGACTGCTGTAGTTTCCAAGACACATACTCCCAAACTGATCCTCCACTTCAATATAAGTCATTGGGAAGACTCTTTTTTTCACACCTTGGACTTCTTCTCTCACCAAATCACTCTCTGTCTACAGCCAAACTTTTCAATGAAGAAATACTTTTGAACTGCCAGTTAGATGTTTCATTTGTTTTCTCTACTGATGTAAAAACACAGCAGCTGGAAAGAATGCTTGATTTTGATAGAAGTTTCTCTCACAACTCCAGTTCCTCAGGTGGAGAATGGTTGAGGTTGGAAGGAACCTCTGCAGGTCATCTGGTGCAAACCCCTGCTCAAGCAGGGCCACCCAAAGCCGGTTTCCAAGGACCATGTCTAGATGTTTTATGAATATCTTCAAGGATGGAGACTCCACAACTTCCCTGGGCAACCCTTGCCAGTGCTCAGTCACCCTCACAGTAAAAAAGTAATGTTCACAGGGAACCTCATGTGTTTCAGTGTGCGCCCATTGCCTCTAGTCCTATCACTGGGCACCACTGAAAACAGTCTGTCTCCATCTTCTTTGCACCCTCCCTTCAGGTATTTGTGTACATTGCTAAGATCACCCCTGAGCCTTCTCTTCAGGCTGAAGAGTCCCAGCTCTCTCAGACTTTCCTTATGAAAGAGGAGAGATGCTCCAGTCCCTTAATCATCCTGTGGCCCTTTGTTGAATCCTCTCCAGTATGTCCACGTCTCTCATACTGAAAAGACCAGAACTAGACACAGTATTCCAGGTGTGGCCTCACCAGTGCTGACTAGAGGGGAAGGATCATGTCCCTCAACCTGCTGTCAATACTTTGTCTAATGCAGCCCAGGATACCATTGGCCTTCTTTGCTTCAAGGGCACATTGCCGGCTCACATTCAACTTGGTGTCCACCAGGACCCCTAGGTCCTTTTCTGCCAAGATGCTTTCCAGACGGGCAGACCCCAGCCTGTACTGGTGCCTGGGGTTGTTCTTCCCCAGCTGCAGGACTTTGCACTTCCCCTTGTTGAACTTCATAAAGTTCCTGTCAGCCCATTTCTCCAACCTGTTGACGTCCCTCTGGATGGTGGCACAGTCATCTGGTGTACTAGCCACTCCTCACAATTGTGTACCATCAAAAAACTTGCTGAGCATGCACTCTGCCGCACCATCCAGACCATTAACAAAGAAAATGAACAGGATTGGACCTCCTATTGACCCCTGGGGTACACTGCTGTAGTCACTGGCCTCCATCTAGGTTTTGTGCCACTGATACTATGCTCTGGGCTCAGCCATTCAACCAATTTTCAATCCACCTCAGCAATTATATGAAAGAAATGATATTAAATCCCTACTTGTGATTCAGTACTCTTAAAAGTTAAAAAGTTATCTTTCCAGTGTGCAATTCCCATTTTAAATGACTATTATTACCCAGAAATATGTGCTCGTGCCAGATTTTCTCCCTGTCTCCTTTTATTTTACCATCCTGGTATGGACAAAATACCCTTTAATGGCCCTCTGTCAGGGAAATCAACAATTTTATGCTTAGTTTTGGAAATTGATTTTTGGGATACATACCTAATGAGAGACCAGCTCTTCTCTCACATACAAAAATTAAGTCCCTGTTATTTTATGGTAGTTGCCATTACAAAGAGAGATGTAGAACATGAGAGGGAGGGAGAGGTAGGGAAGATGTGAACTCTGCCATTGCTTTTAAGAGGAAAAGATAGTCAGAATGGTCAGGACCTGGCAGCAAAAGGTCTGGAAGAGCTTTAGCGTCCCTTTTCTTGCTCAGATAACTGGGTCCAAAAATATTCAGCCACTTTAGTGGTGAGGAATAGAGGCAGTGATGGAGTGGAGTCTGGGTGACAGCCTCTCTGTTTTTTTTACCCCTCAGCAGTGAGGGAGAAACAGATTCATCCCATGTGCTGTGGCTGCCTTGGCCAGGCTGTGCCTCCCCCGCAGACTGTGTGAGCTGCATGTTTTCAGCTGGGCAGGTCCCCTCAGGGGTCCTGGGCCAAAATTAGCCTGTTGGCATGGCCTCTGTGGATGTGTCAGTGAGCCACTTGGATTTGTTTCTCTGTCCCTGTCCCCTTCCTGGAGGCCAGTTCACTTCCTTCTGGCTGCTGCTGTCTACATTTTTTGACTGTTATTTTTCTGGGATTATTTTTTCTTGATACTATTATTGTATTAATATTTTTAATTGCATTAACTTTTTATAAGTACTCCAACTTCTCCTGAGTGGGAGTCAGACTTCTGAAACCATTGCTTTCATTGATCAGAAGTCAAATGAAGCAAGATTTAACAGAAGTTAAATGAAACAAGATCCTAAATGGACATTTTGAAGGTGCAGCTTGACTTCCAAATGCTTGGGAAAGGCAGACTCAGCAAACGTTTGTTGTGAGAAAATGTTTCTGTTATGTTTCCTTTATCTTCTACTCAAAAAATTTGCTAAGAATTGCAAGAAGTTGGCTTCTTTTTTATGCACAGCTCTGTGTCTATCACTTCCCTCCTATGTGGAAATCATCCGATTTTACCTTTTCCTTTTTTCCTAATGGAAGAACTGAAAAAGAAGATTTCATAATAAAGTCTTTGCAAGTCTATGTGTTCTTGCTGAAAAACAGTTAATTGGTTTTCCATTTCCTTCACATTCCCACAGTTCATGGTCATGAAACCAGCTCTGCTTAGTGCCTGGCAAACTAATTGACATAGCTACATTAATGTGTTTCTAGAGTTCCTTTGCAGTTCAAGCTATTAGAGCAGGTGTGCATGGTTTTTCTTCTGAATATCGAGCAGGACCTTCACGTTCTGTTACCTAGTGTGGATGAGTAGAAGTCTGTAGTATTTTTAATATCAGAGTAGTATTTTATTTTACAGTTTACTGTGATATACAAGAGAACTTAATATCTTTGTAAAGTAGAAGGTAATATTCCCCTACCTCCCAGAAGTAAATCTTCTATACTAACAGATTTTCTTATACATCAAAACATAGTTTGATGACTCAGCATAGAATTTACTGTAAGATAAATGAAAAAGCAAATTATTCTGAACCAAAAATACACACCTATATAACAGTTTTGTATGCATTTGATGCATCTTAGTTGAATAAAAAATGAGACACTAAGCTGATGTTCAGTTTGATAATTTTTAATAATTATTTTCCCCCAGGATTTTGAATAATACCAAAATACAAACCTATGTGTTACTTTAAATATGAAATTAAACATGAACTGAAAACTTACAGTTCAAATATGTATCTTTCTTTTTAACTCAGAAGAGCTTTTTTTGCAAAACTGTTGTAGCTATAGTGAGCTTTTATAGAATGCCTCTACGACAGTGATAATGTCTTCTTGTTTTCCTAGGGTCAAAAAATAGATTCTTTGTTGTTCAGTGTTGATTTGTACAGGCACCAGTGTGGAGGAGAAAGCAGATAAAATAAGGATGGCAATAAATAGAAATTATTTTAACACCAAGAAAAGGCACAGCTATGTTATGTTTAGAATCACAGATTCTTCTGCCTTTTCGGAGTGATGCCATTAGTTTAGGAGGCTTTACGTATGATGAATGAGTGCTGTGACAAAGCATCTGATTGCAGTATGGTGACACAAACTTCATGCTGATCCTTTGCTCTTCGCTGATCCTCTGCAGTGCCTTTAACCTTTTTTCACCCATCCCCAAAATCTCCCCAAAGAATTCTGGCATTTTCTCTCTCTTGCCTCACAATGGGTTTGTGAGGAAGAATTCTGGCATTTTCTCTCTCTTGCCTGATTGAACAGTGCAATGGGTTTGTGAGGAGTGTATGTCTGACTTACACACATGACAGCAGAAAAGTGAGGAGAGGAAATCTGAATAAGTAGGCTGCGTGACCAAAGGGCTAAAATCATATCTTGAGAGGCAATGAGCTGGGGGCAAGGAATAGACAAAAACGACTGTTGTGGTTATGGTCACGCAGCAGTCTTACTTTCCTCCCGTCAGTGAGATGAAAACATTGCCCATCCTTATGACAGAAGGATAAAGGATAATGGAATCTGGCTGACGTAATACCCGTGTGCGTATGCCTAGGATTTCTTTCTATGTAATTGCAATTGGACATGTTGTCCATCAGAAAAAAGAAGTCTTGACCAAGATACACATGAGCCCTGGGAAAATTCCAGAAACCAGTCTTTGGCTTGTTTAGTGTGCTACTTATTTTTCATTTACATCCCTTTACCTTTAGCTGCAGAAGTTCTATAAGAGGAATTTGAAATGCAGAGGATGCACTAAGCTATAGCAATCTCTTCCAGGACTGTATATTCAGAGTAAGGGACATGGACATTGAGCCATAACATTTTTACTATCTTATGGAGAATTTCCCACCCTCCCAAGGAAGATTTCATCAAATAACTTTAACTACCTGCTCATAAATATCTTTTCTCTATGCAGGCAAGTGAAAGGAGTAAATGAGGCATCTTAAGCAGAAAAAACCCACAGCATTTAATTTTTTAAGTAATGGACCCCAGGTGCAAAGAGGTCTGAGTGGCTCTGTGTGACAAACCCATCCGGGGTCACCGTAGCTACAGTGACTGTGGGGACTCTGTCTCAGCTCAGTGCTACTCTAAGGTCAATGAAACAGTGAAACAGTGTTTCCCAAACTATAGCAGCGGACGTTACGCAACCTTTCTTTCCTCAGGTGTATGCAGTGCTACATAGTCTTTCGCAGCCTGATTACTTGCTATTTTCCTACAGGTTCATTGCTAGGGTAAGAGTTGGTGAGTGAATCATGACAGCACAGTGAAAGAACTGCTGCTGGTACTCTCTTGCCTCGATATCTCTCAACTTTGAAAGATGTTTAATGAATGAGTAGAAGGACTGAAGGTACAGGAAGGACAGTCATTCAGCATCTTCTTCCCCCAGAATGAGTTCTTATTTACTTTAACAAGCAGATGTGAACAACACAGATCTTGTTCTTCCAGCATTAAAATTGAATTAAAATGCTCTTAATTTAGAAGGATGTTCTAAAGGCAACAATAAAAACTTTTTTCAAGCTCTTCTATGATTTCTTTTGATTTCCCGTAGTGCTGTGGGAGGCCAGTAAAGAGACTGTACTTTCCAGTTACACTCTATTTGTGGAGCCTTGTGCACAATGTGCTACAAAACAGCACAGGATAATAATGTGACTCAAACATCTTTATGCCTTCCTCAACTCTTTAAAACATGTCTTGAGAAGAGATAAAGGAACATATGAGCATATCTGAAAAGGGGCTGCGACTCATTCTGTGTGACGGATCATTTATAAAGTGCACCTAGGGAGAAGAGAGGTCTGTCGGGGCTTTTCTTTGTTGTAGTGTATCACTGCCTGGGGAATACAGGCTCAATTGCCCTGGTAAAATAAAGCTATATCTACATTGCAAACACATCATTAGGAAAATAGTCATCAGGAAAGGAATATAATGCCCATAAAGTTTGCTTGCTACAGCTCTGGAGTATTTAAAATGTCATCTGCCATTCTGTGTGGGATTTACTGCACTGACAGAGGAATGGTGTGAAATGACCCTAAAATCTTGTAAGCAAGCAGGCCAGATAGATGGTTAAAGCTCCTGGGCTTGCTGCTTTTGTTTAAGGGTCAGCTGACATGTCTCTTTTCCTGAGCTGGAAGCAAAGTGAATGATCCCAACACAAGCCAAAGCTTTGCTACTCCTGTTCTTGTTAAAGCAGTACTTTACTGCTCCCACTGTCACAAGGATTTTGGCAGAGTGGGTCCCAGCAAGCCACAAGATGAAGCCCCGTGTGTGCATCAGCAGTCACACCCAGCCATGGGCTGCCCACACTCGCCAGCCTCACAACCTGGCCCTACCTACGCAAGGCTATCTCTGCCTTTAGTTTTTAGAAAAGGACTAAGAGGGGCATTCCTAACTGGGTTTTTTTTGTTTGTTTGTTTGTGGGTTTTTTGTTTTTTTTCCCCAGGACATCATACAACGAAAAACTTAACCGTAAGAAGTTACTTGATATAGAAAAGTTACTAATATCTGAAGCTCTTTTGGCTCAAGGGGGCAGCTGAGTGTTGTCACTGGTCACCAACAGGTGCTTTAAAAGACACACAAATCCATTAGCTAGTTTAGATGTGAAATTAGAGCCTAACAAAGGAGGGAATGATCACATCTGATGATAGCAGATACTAGTATCTGATCTACTACACTTCCATGTAGAGTTATAGAACCATAGAATTGTTTAGGTTGGAAGGGATCTTGAAGATCATTGAGTTCCAACATGTAGGAACCTCCCACTAGACCCAGTTGCTCAAAGCCTCGTCCAACCTGGCCTTGAACACCTCCAGGGATGGAGTTTCCACAACTTTCCTGGGCAAGCTGTTCCAGTGCCTCACTACCCCATAGTGAAAAATCTCTTCCTGATATCTATTCTAAATCTACCCTCTTCCAATTTGAAGCCGTTACCCCTTGTCCTATCCTTGCAGAAAGTCCCTCTCCTGTTTTCTTGTCAGCCCCCTTTAAGTACTGGAAGGCCGCTATAAGGTCCCCCCAGAGTCGAGTCTTCTCCAACCTGAGCAACCCCAAATCTCTCAGCTTGTCTTCATAGGAGACGTGTTCTAACCTTCTTATCATCTTCATGGCCCTCCTCTGGAGGGCCAGTTAGCTCAGTTCGCTGAAAACAGCAATGAAGGAAAGCACAGATATTATTCCAGTGTACTATACAATAGGAACAGGATTGAGCTGGAAACTTCAGAAGCTGTTTCCATAGAGGCTGAAGCAGGTTTTATATCTCTTGCCACGCATGAGGAGGGATGAGTGAGATCTGGAGAGGGATGGAGTGAATCCCTGTTGAAGAAGAGAGATGTGAATGTGGCAATGAATGACACTGCCCCCAGCCCGAAATGGACAGGCTGAGCGTGAGCAGCTAGCAGTGGGCTCCCCCCACCTGCCCATGGCCCAGGACCCCATGTCAGCCCCCTGGGACCATCAGCCCCTGCCCCAGCAATGCCACAGGAGGGCTGGTCTCCAGCTCCCCACAGCCCTGCCCAGCCTGGCCATGGGCCTGCAGAGCCCAGCCCACCTGCAGGCCCATGTCTGGCCTTAGCCCATCCCCATCCCTGGGGAGGTGCCCAACACCTGGGGCTGGGGCTGCCCCAGTGCCCCCCAGCTGCCCTGCTCCTGGCTGGGGTGGTGGGATGGGCCATGGCTGCCAGGCCCTGCCCTGACAGTCCCAAGGAAACCCTTAGGGCCCCCAGTGACACCCTGGACCTTGTTGTGCCCTGGCAGTGTCTTTGGGAGCATTTCCCCAAATTCCTTTTTTCTCTCCCTCTCAATAAACCTCAGTTGAAGGTAGCTGCAATCTGTTTAATGACTTCTTTGGGTAACAGTATGAAGCCATGTACAAAGCCAAACTGCCTACAACTTCGAAGGTGTTTGACTTTGCAGGATGTTTTTGATGATTAGGCTCTGTTTTCATCAACATGACTTCATGGACACAGTTCTCTCTCTTTTCAAGGGTTAAAAGAGTTGCCAGCGTTTTTCAAACAAATCTACAAATCAAATATCTCATCCTATGATTGTGCTCTGTCTGCTCCATGATTAACTGGCAGTTATGTATCTACAACAAATGTAGAAAGGAGTAAAAAACTTTTAAAAGTCACTAGTCTGAGCAAATTTGCTTCACCTTAGTGCAAAGACATCCATGCATGAGCTGTCTGCAAGTCTGGGGGGCAGATGCTCTCTTAACCTCACATGTGTCCTGAGAAACAGGCATGCTTTGCCCTCTCCCCTGTGGTGCAGACATGTCTGGTTGATCACGTGGAGACATTTGTGTGCTGAAACAGCAGAAAGCAAGCCACCTCTGGTCCCACATTCAAATGCATTAGAAATAATGGGTCCTGCTTCAGTGGGGATGGTTCTGTTGTATGCCATTGACAGAGGGCTGCTGCCCTTGCCATTGTTCAAAGAGAAAGATGCATGAGGCCATGTTTCTCCAGCTCTGAGGCTGAGCCAATGAACAGCCAGGGGATGGGACTTTTCAGCTGCCCAAGTACACATTAATACGGTCTTTTATAATGGAGTGTGGGTTCAATGATATCCTATCTGCCAGGACTTACTGTGTAGATGTACTCTCAGGAGGACTTCTTAGAGTATTCCCAGTCCTATGACTGTAACAACTACTTCTCCTTGGGGCTGCAGTTTCCTCACCCTTTCCACTTTTCCTGACCACAGGTAAAGAGATATTATTTAGGGCTGAGTATGATCCCTCCAGTAAGAACTCCAAAGCCTGGTTTCCTATTGAAAGTGCATAACAGGCAGTTCTCCAGCAATGAAGAAAGCCTTTTCCACACTAGAGAGAACAGCAGCACCTCAGCAAGACTGATCTTCACGTTTCTACTGAGGGTTGATGGTAATGAATTCCTCTCTGAGGTTTAATATTCAGCAAAATAAATAGCTCATTTGAAAATGATCTTGCTTCCTGTTAAAACAACTTTCATATGAAATGTCAGTATAAATTCCGAGTTACAATGCCAGATATCAATTACAACCATAACTACCTGGGAATGCAGCTATGTGATAGACCTGCATTGATTTAAAGTGCTTTCATCAAGCTCTTTAGAAATAAAGATATTAATGTAGGCTTTATTTACACCTCCCTTCCTCCTTCTGTTTACTCAAATAGCTTAATCAAGCTGGGCAAGATTCCTCTGGTTCATGAAGAGAAATAATCTTTTTCCTTTCCTTTATCAGAAACTAGTTTGTGGTACTGTTATTCTATTTGCCAATTTACAAGCAAGGAGTGAACAGCAAAGCTGGCTTACAGAGTTTATCGTCAAGTTCCACACAGCAGTGGGACCTTTGTGATTCGATTTCAGATGTACATATTCTCTGAAGTTTCCTTCACAAAAGGAGGTTCAAAGAGAAGTCCTCTGTGGCAGAACAACAGGTGGAATCTGCCCCTAGGGCATGAGTATACATTCTTTCCATGCCGCAGCACAGAGCACAGAGAAGTGGAAGTTTCTTGCAACTGCAGTTTTACTTGTATTTAATAAAAAGTGGTTTTCTCAGGTCTTTTTGCAGATTAAAATTTCCAGACTTTACAGTCTACAGTGGAATAAGATAAATTGAGAAATAGCCTGTTAACTCGATACTGTTCGTTTGGAAGCTGACATACAGACAGGGTCAGATTAATATTTCACTGCCTTGGAATGAAGTGATATATGTTTTTAATATGTTTAAAATACATGTGAATATTAGCATCAGAAGTTTTAATTCACAACTATCAAATATAGCTTATAAAAAACAACAGCTCAATCATCATCTTGGTGGTGGTTGAAATTTTGTCCACTCTGTTTTCTATCTAAATTTTCTTTAGCTATTTTCTCAGTGTCTTTGAGTCTGTATAGCCCAAGAACAATATTTATTATTAAATGACCCAATGAGAGAAAATCACAGACTTATTTTGATGCAGATAATTGTATTTACTACTTTTCTAAACATAAACATTAATTGTGATGAAATTTTCTTGTATCTTTTGAGTGGGAACAAGTCAAAAAGAAAAACAACTTTCAACTTTAGTTTAAAACCTGATAAGGTAAGTAGTATTATTATTTAATGCCTGTGGACTCTGTCACTGATTAACTGCTTATTCCACGTCAGTTAGTTCTGCATCAGATAATGGAACAGCAGTTCCATATTGTTTATCTCTCAGGTAGTCGTGCCTAAAGAGAATGTCAGAAAATTCGTATCAGTCTCCAAACTAAAATGCAGTGACAAAATCCACATAGCATTTTCTTATCTATGATCTTGAAGTCAAGACCAGCAATTTTTATAACTTTTGGAACTTGGCTCTAAGGATGTTTCTGTTTCCCAGCAATTGAAGTGTTCTAATTCAAAACACAAAGTGTTGCTTTTTATTCTGTAATTGAATTAAAAAGCATGTTAATAATGTATTGAGGAAACTGCTAGCACAATTATTATTGAAAAACAAATTATGGTTCTTTCAAACACAAAGAAATAATTACAGTAGTAAATAAGAATATTCTGGAAGACAGTAATGGATAGCTCATACAAAGCAGAACACATTAAATAAGAGGGAGCTGAAACTCAAAATTGATAAATATGGAGTCATGCACATGGGAAAAACAATCTTTACTTTGCATATGAAAAGATGGGTTCTGAGCTCAGATCATCACCCGGGAGTGAAATCTTGGGGTTATGACTCATATTTCCATGCAAACATGAACTCGGTGCTTGGTATCAGTCAAAAAACAATTCAAATTTTCAGAAATATGAGGAAAGGAGCAGAGACTAAAACTGAGACCATTATTTTAGTGACTCAGTCTAAATCCATGGCTCACTTGTGGCTTAAATACTGTGCCCCTCTTCCCAAAACGAACAGAGCAGAAATAGAGGAAGTTTAGGGGAGGGCAACAAGAATGATCAAATATCTCTAATGGCTTCCAAATCACAGGTGACTCATTAAAGTGGGTTTCTTCTGGGAAAGACAGAAGTTTGGGGAAGGGAGTTGTAGCAAAGGTCTATGATGCATGGGAGAGCATGGAGAGGGCAGAGAAGAATTTGCTGTTCATTATCTCTTTCTGACTAGGAACAAGAGGCTGTGATCTGGGGGTTGTAGGTGCCATAACAAGACAAACACCATGATTATGTTCTTCATGCAGAAGGCAGGAGAACTGTTTTACCACTGAGGACACTAGAGGTTTCTGTGTGTCCCATAGGAGACTGGAAAAGTTCACAAAAGGGAAATTTGTGGAGAATTATTGCAATTATAGAAACCCCAGCTAGCTCAGCACCCTTCTGAGCAAAAAATGGTTGGGTGGGAAAAACTGGAAATACTTAGCCTGCTCTTCTATCCTTCCTCACGCACTCTTATATGGCACTTGTGGGAAAATACACAGTGGGCTAGGTGAACCTATGGTCTTACCCAACACAACCACTTCTATAGTCTTAGGTTAAACAGCTTGGCTTAAAATGTGTTGCAGTTGAATTCTAGTTTTTTTGGTTTGGTACACTATATTTCAAAATCTTCAGCCTTCCAGAGATCCTCTCCTCCAAACTCCAATGCCTTGAATGTTACATTGTATGATCAAAGTCAAAGGGAAGAAGTGCACAAAAGATTAGAAAATAAGCATTTCAAGTATTCTGAAGTTCCTGGCTGCCATGTAATGTTTGACCTCTCTCTGTTGGATTACTCATTTTACATCAACATGATATTAGAACTTTGCTGTTAAGTGTACAAAACCGAGAATATTGAAAATAAAAAGTTACTAGTTTATGTCTCACTTTGTATTTAAGAGATCCTTTTTGAATATTAGAGCCAACAAAGCCATGCAATGAACGTAATGTGTGAGAAGGAAATGCAGACATTAACTGTTGTTTGGTAGTATACAGGCATACTTTTCATATGATGCTGTAGCTTTGCCTGTATTTTTAATGCCCTAATCATATCCTAGACTACTGGCACATCACACTTGCTCTGTGGCTGAGATGACTGCTGTTTGCCTAAGGTCACATCAAGCACCTTGAAGAGCTGCATCAGAGCATAAGGTTCCTGGCTCTGGGCACTGGCACTGTCTGCAAAACCTTAACCTCCAAGGCTGCCTGTAGTCCACCTTTACTTTGGCAAAGTAAGTAGCAATCAGGCTTCTTTTTATGGAAGCATATTGCTGTGTAGGAAAGTCCCCACAAAGCAGATGACTGATCCTTTCTTGGTACAGAAAGGCATCCTAAAAATAACACATTTTTTCCACAGTTTTTTCTTTTTCCTTAAATAGTAACCTTTGATGTAAGTTCTTTATGAACCAGGATATGCTTCTTTGGTGTGCTGGTCTGTTTTTCAGAGATGCTTTTTTGAGCGAGGAGCTTAGTGGGGTTTCTTTGTGGTTCCAGCTGTGGTTGTGGTGGTTTACTTACCTTCTCTGTTTGCAGTTTCTCTGGAGAGACAGCAGTCTTGAAATCAGCAGAAATATGGAAAATACAGAACCCAACCTGAATTATTTGCAAGGTAGGTGAGGAAATTCTTTTTAAAAGGAATACTTTCCAAATTATCCCAGAGATAGCATACAGTGTAATATTTGTTGAAGCTGCTGTGAGGCTGATACAGAAGTATATTCAGTGTTTACATATTCAACCATTTTAGATCATGAACCTTTCAATTTCTTTAGTTTGAAAATTCATGCAATAGGTTTTGGCTTTTCCTTTAAGCATAAGGATCCTTGGCCTCTCCAGCAACGGGCCAATCTCTGTTTCAGAGTTATCGCTTATGTGTCGCTTATCTCGGTGGTTCCCAGTGACAGGACGAGGGGCAATGAGTGCAAGTTGGAACATAAGAAGTTCCATTTCAACACACGGAAAAACTTCTTTACAATTAGGGTGACAGAGCACTGGAACAGGCTGCCCAGGGAGGCTGTGGAGTCTCCTTCTCTGGAGATTTTCAAAACCCGCCTGGATGCAGTCCTGAGTGATGTGCTCTAGGCAATCCTGCTTTAGCAGGGGAGTTGGACTAGATGATCTCTAGAGGTGCCTTCCAGCTCTGAAAATTCTGTGATTCTGTGGTTCTGCAATTCTGTCTTGTTCAGGCAACAAAAGAATCCAACAATGGCATATTGCTTGCCAAATAATAACAAGTCTGGCATAACTGTCCAGAAGCTAGGACTTGACATTAATTAGCTCAGAAATCCTTTTCTACCAGAAGACATTCTGTTCTGTTGCATTAAATATGTGCTTTGTTACTGTTTAACACATTTATATGTCTGCAGGGTGATGTATTTGTGTAGTTGAAAAGTTGACCACGTATTTGGCACTTGAATCTTTGATACATTTGGAGTTATTGTGCCAAGAACATAATTTTTATGTATTTCTGTGTTTTGTACAGTCACGTACAGGAGTTCTTTTGCAAATAATCGCACATATCTTTCCATGGCCTGTGAAGGTCATGTTCAGGCACTTTTCAGGAAATGTGTGCACCAGAAATGTCAGTTCTGTAATTCTGTGTGGACTTAGCTGGCATAGGCCAGGTGACAAATGCATCTGCACTGGCTCTGTTTCTGGGGAAGTGGCAAAAGGAGTCACCAACACGTGTGTTCTGGGACTCGGTGCTGTGGCTGGCAAAGTGCCCAGAAGTGCCAATATATTTGGTTCTAGGCTTATGATATGATTTTTCCTACTATTTGCTATAAGAAGCAGTATGCAACACTTCTAGGAGCACGTGTGACTTGGGGAGAAAGCTGAAGAAAAGTCAAGCAAGGAACTTGTATTTTGAACCAAAGTTCTCTAGTGCAAAGTGAAGGAGTACTGACTTGAACTCACTGTGTGGTAGCTAGGCCCAGTATATTTCATATACCCTTTTAGAAAGAATTGCTTTTCCTCTTCCATTATGGAGAAAAAAAACTATTGGCAGAGTGTTCTTATGACTAGATTAAAGGGGAAAGATTAATGTTGATTTCTACTGTCCATCACCCCTGAGAAACACTTGAACTTATAAGGCAGCTACATAAAGAATATTGAAAATTCTTCATTTATAACCTCTTTCAATTTAGGATAGAGGTATATGTGGTGCAGTAAATTGGGTGACTCACATACAGAGGGAAATGATTATTTTTCACCCCCTGACATGAATTCTTATTTATCCCAAGCAAAGAACATGGCAGGAAGTAACCACCATTCATTTCACATCTCTGTGTGTACCTCTTTGTAATCTCCCAGAGCAGAAAGAACATATGACATTAAAAAAAAAAGGAAAAAAAAAAGAGAATCTTCTCAAGGAGGGGTATGGCAATTTTTGAGTAGTGATTTATCAAGATACAGTGGCTGGAGCTGAAACTGAAAAGGCTAAATGGCTAGCAGTTGTGAAATTTGCTTGTATTTGGCTTCAGTGACCTGATTTTATGGTCTAGCTTTCTAGGGCTCTCTTTTGCTGTATTAACAAGATCTAACCTCTCTATGCCTCTGTTTTTGATGTGTGCAATGATCATAATATTTCTTTCTTCTACTTGACTTACAAGCTCTTTTGAGTAGTGACAGAGTTTGTATCTGGCCATATATACATACAGGTTGGTGCCTCTGGGTATTATGATTAGAATAATGTTCCGGCAGCCAGAAGGAAAACCATTCAGTAAGAATGAGAATAATAATTTTAACTGGATGTTGCTATAAGAGATAAAGTCTCCTAAACCCTAGGAAACACTCCTAGGTACACCTTAACAGGCTTGTTCTAATGAAGAATCACTTGGCAGCCAGGGTTCCTTTAATGGACCTTACCAAGTATAGTAAGCCTCACCATCTGCTGCACCCTCTAATTACCAGTGAGAAAAGGACACTTTTCCCTGCTGCACCACACAAAGAAGTATGATTTAAATGTGTATGTTACTTATTCAATATAACATACATCTGTTGTGTTCTCTTGTGTTTTAGACACAAATCTGGAAGAAGGCGCAAATAGCCTTGCCTGGGAGAGGTACATCCTTTTTGCTGTACTGGCACACACATAATCTCTACTATTCGGTAAATCTACAATTTACTTTCCCCTTTTTTTCCTCTACTTAAGCCATTTTGCCTGTGATCTGCCCCTATGTTTATTTGTGAAGTAACGGGTGTGAGTTGAGTTGCTATTTTACAGACTTAAGGTTACTTCAGAGGAAAAAAAAGTCAACCCTGGAAAGTCTTTGGCCTTCTTTTGAGAGACGGTGTCTAGAGAGAAAGAAAACAAGCGAGAGGCAAAATAAATCACAGACCTCTGTAGAGACTTTCCTTCTTCTCTGACCTCAGTGTGACTACAGAAGGGAGGAAAAACTCTTGTACTCCCATAACCCAAGAAAAGGTGGCAAGAGGTTTGGCCCTGTTCTGCCTCTCCTTCTTATGTGCAGAGAAGGCACTGAGTCAGGAAAAAAAGAGCAACAGCAGAGGGAAGGACACTGCAATGCCTGCCCATCATCCCCCACCTCACTCGTCTCTTAGAAATATCTGGGAGTACCTGTGGAAAGGACCTTTCTTTTACCCCCCATCACCAGGGACTTTGTAGAGGAAGCAAAAGATATGGGGCCAGATAAGTAGATACAGATGGCAAAACAGAAATAGCTGAAGAGCTTTCTAGAGGTGGGGAGATGAGCCAGTGAAAGTGGCTTGAAGATTAGGGTCTTCTCTTTGGTGACTGCTCCTTCTGCAGCTATGTCGTTCAGTAACCTCAGCATCGTATGTGTGACACCATTAAGTGTGGCTGGTGGAAATGTGTGGCCATGCTCCTGGTCTCTCTGTTGGAAAGGGGTTCCTCAGCTATTTCCTAGGCCTTTGTTCCCAACAGGTAAAGAAGCAATTGCCAAGTATGTAAATTTCTTGGCTGGTCTTGCTGCTGTTGAGCTAGGCCAAACACAGCGACAGTGCTGTTCTACCAGGTGTGTGCGTATTTCTCATGTTTTTTTGCCCTAGAAGTCTGCCTATTTTGCCAAGGTATCCCAGAAATGCAGCTTCATTTCTGACCTTCTTTTAATAATCCCCAAGTTTTACCATAAAAGGCTCACACAATGAGAGGGAAAAATCCCTTTCAGCTGAGTTTTCTTTTTGCTTGATGTCAGGGAGCAGGCTGCTCCATGAGGAAAGGGAGCTGGGAGCTGAGGGTGACAGCAAGGATTCAGCGCCATGACTTCCCTGAGAAGTGGTGCCATCACATGTTACCCAGACTAGATGTGCAGAGCAGGTCTGGAGATGGTGACTGGTCCCACCCACCCAAGATGTCCACTAATTGACAGGTGAGTCCCCAGCAATGCAACAGGTCCAGAGACAAGTCAGTGGTCCAGATCAGCCAGTATATGGCCAAACTGTCATGAAGCTCAAGCAAGGACCACAGGTGTGGACTTGAACTTAAATGTAGGTTGGGAGTGATAGGAGGGAAGGCCTCAAGGGGGGTCTTTTCACACCAGCTTGCTACAAGGCCACCCAGCTGCACCATGTCAGACCTGGCCTTGACCTGAGACAGCCAAACCCCAGGGTTCGGAGAGGCAGGGTGTTACGGTCAGGGTACTGATACTTGGAGAAGTAAATGCGGGTCTTCCCTGCTACCTTTTTGCTGGGACAAACTGATGGAGATGCAGCAGGATCCAAAAAAGGATTCTTGTGCAGCTGTGAGGGAAGTACATTGTTACTCATTGGAAAGGAAAACATGAGTGGAGCTGAAAGATGGCATGAATGTGCCTCTGAATTTCCTCTGAATCAAGTCTTATTAATACTAGAGAAAAAAACTGTTCTATGTTTGTTGCTAAGTATTTTTTCATTGTTAAGGGCACGTTGCTTTGAGTATGTTCCCATATCATAAGTGCATTTTATTTATAAACTTTCAAAAAATAGAATGTAACTTTTGAACCTATAGTTTTAAAGGCTGATTGATTTCAGTCCAGGGGATGACTGCTATCAAGAACAGTAGCTTGTGGGCAAAAAAACCCAGATGTTTTAGAGGCATTCAGTCATGATTCAAAGATTTCAGAAGTCTTATGATGTAAAGGGAAACACAATCCACTTCAGCAAATGCTTAATTTTGGAGCTAAGATATGCCTTGGGACCAATAAATTTATGAGGTCAGCAAACTTTAGGAACCTTCCTAATCCTCTGATTGTTCCTTTAGTCTGCTTAGCTTCCCACAGTAAGGGCAGGGGGCTCCCTTCATGTCTGCTTACTGTCTATATATAAGCCTAGTTTCCCTTCAAATGCTGAGGAATCATTGGTCCTTAACTCCTACCAATAAAATGTCTTATATTGTTTCTTGAGGTATTACTCTTCTTCCCCATGCTGGTTTCTGACAAACTGGTGATGGTCAAAGATGTAGACCTGCAAAATCTTGATTTCAGTGACATCTTATCAGGCTTAGTTGTTTGCACTATGGTGATGAATAAGGTCTCTGGAGACTAAAAATTCCAAATATTAACTGCTATTATAAATGTGCAGAAAAGGCTCCTTGCTTTGACTTTCAGCAAGCAGCAGTTGATATGGCTGTATGAGATAACTTTTCATGGATTGAGATATTTTCCTGAATGACTGTACATGTGAAAAGGAAACTGATTTCTGTACTAGTAACCTCTGGGCTTTGGGACTAGGAGTTATCAGTAGCACTGGATGTAGATGAACAACTTGTAACTCAGTTTCATGGTAAAAAAAAATTGTTGTTTTATTTTAAAAAAGCTCCACTGGGAAAGCCTGATATTGCTCTGTTTGTTTCTAATTTACTTATTTATTTCTTCCAAAGCAAACAAAATAGACCTGCAAAATATTTTGATGTTAACCTGGACTCTTTTATTTAACTTGTTTTACTAAAAAAAATGTTTTAGGGTCATCTAGCTGTCAAAAATTAATTTTTTTTTCTTCATTTGATTTGGATTAATATTTAACACTGTAAGATTGGGTTATATTGCTTACCAAAAAAAAAAAAAAAAAAAGAATACTACTATGGCACAAAGTAACAATGGCAGAAAATGCCAGGGCTTGCTGGAGTTAACACAAACATGAGAAAGAAAGATAACAAAAACCATTCTAAAATTGCATTGCTGGAACAGGGAAGTACTGAACAAATACCAATGAGAAGACAAAATTATGATTGGATATTGGGAAAACTGGAGTGTTTAAGTGCCTTTTTTTGCTTCTATTTCACTAACCAGGATAAATGTGGCCAGATGGCTAACACAATGAACATCGGTGACAGATGGGTAAGTGCTCTAACTAGCGTCAGAAAAAACAGGTTAGAGATGCTTGTGAATTGGCAGGGCCTGATGAAACTCACCCTGGAATACTTAACGAGGTAGCTGGGGCTGTCCCTGCTGCTTCAAGATGGCACGGAGAGTGGATGATGTTCCAAAAGATGGGAAGGGACAACCATAATCATGGTTTTTAAAGAGAAAAGAGGAGAGAAGCCGCGAAGCAAGAGAGGAGAAGGAGTACACAGAGAATCACTGAGCAATCAACTTAACTTCCAAACCCAGAGAATACAAATAAGTGACTGTTTTATCATGAACAGGAAGCTCCTCATGAAAAGAATAAGTTATATCAAACCAGCCTTATTATCTCCTGTGACATCATAAAATAGAGAAGAGAGAGGCAGTTATAAATAACGTGTCTTTAGTAAAACTTTTGATATTGCCTCAGATGGTAGCCTCCAGAACAGCTAAGAAACAAAGCCTAGAGGTATCTACTACAAAGCAGACACGTGGCTGGTTGGGAAAACCACAGACCCAGGAGTCACCAACAGTTTATCATCAAATTGGATGAACTGATCTCACGGGGTTCTCCGAGGTTGGTCCTGGGTCCGGATATACGCAATATTTTCATCTGTGGTTTGAACAATGGAATAAGAAATACTCATATTAACTATGCAGGTAAAGAGAAGAAGATACAAGCGCTTTAAATGGCAGAGGTGTAATTAACAGCAGATCTTCAATGTCTGGAATGTGGTTAGGAAACAAAGGAGGGTCTGGAAAGATCTGGATTTAACCCACCCCCCCTTCCCCAAACTCAGGTGGTGTCTGCTACCTACTGTTTTTTTGACAGAAGTTTGTCTAATCTGCTCCCAACAGTCTCTGCTGAGGCCCACTTCATAACTTCCCCAAGCAAGTTCAGCGTTTCACTACGCTTGGTGTTAAAATATTTTCCTATGTCTTACCTAAGACTTTGACGCAGTTGAAGCTTATTTCTTCTTGATTTATCCAGATGATAGCTGTAGGCCATTTTCTGTCTGTGCGGCAACCTTTCATCTGTTAGAAGGTGGTGCAGAGCTGCTACTGAGCCACTTTGTGTTGTATTTTATACAGTTGATTATTCCTGTTTAACTGCACTATGTTATACTTCCTCTCGTCAAATGTCCTGTTTTTTTCACAGCCCACATCTCCAGGGTGTCAATATAAATTTCAATTATTTTCGTTTTCATTGTTTTTGGTTTTCTGACCTTGTACTCAAGTCCTCCCCCCAGTGTTTTACAGCGTTGCAAAAATTTACATAATGTAATAGATATTTTACTGGCGGGTATAAAAATGAGCCATATGTAGCTCAAATACTTCAACTTTTAGCAATGCTTTAACTCAGACGTTATGTCACCAAAGCTGGGGTGGTGCATTTCAGGCAAGGCCTGGACAAGTGGCAGAGAATCCAGCCAGGAGTAATGAGAGAAGTCAGAGGCCTAGAATTTTTTTCCCGTTTAGGATGGTTAAAGGAACTGAAGGTGTTAAACAGGGAGAGCAGCAGACTTAGAGGGGAGCATCTTCAAGCATGTGGAAGGCTGTGCAAACAACAAAGTAACAGGCAGCTTTCTTGGTCTACTGGATCAAAAGTAATGGCCTCTAACTGCAGTAAGGAAGGCTGAACTTTGACACCAGGAAATCCCGTGTGTTAGAAAGTACAGCCAAGCACAGGCATAGGTTTGCTGAGGGAGGCTGTGGAATCTCTATTAACAGCGAGAACAGCGAGACTAATAGCTGCTGAGGTACAGTTTAAAGAGGATCCTTTCTTGGAGATGAATATACACTGTGATCCTGAGAGCTCAACATAAAAGTTCTAACACATGTCTAAGCATTTAATTTTTTATTTTCCCCAACTATATACATGCCTTTCCAATTTTGATCCTAATTTATTTTAGTGTTCCTTGGAAAAAACCCATGCAGATCTAGTCAAGACTTAAATATATGCTACATCCGTGTTAAATAAATCAATATGCTACAAACTATCATTGTTCAAAAATCTTTAGTGTGGGGGTATGGAAATTGGATGGTGTGATTCTAGACACTGTCCCACAGTGCAGCCTGAGCTGGGCAGATATCCTTTCTCAAATGAAGATGAAAACTGCAACTATCTTTGTTTTGGAAGAATAAGCGTGACCTTCAGAAGATTACTGACTGTCTCTTACTGTACCATACCTGTTCTACCATGGCAAAGACTACCATGGCAGTCCGTAGGACACACTTTTTTATCAACAAATGTCTTAAAGAAAACCCTAAATTAATTTTAATGAGTATTTTAATACCGAAACCAGCTAAAAGGATAATATTAGCTAAAATAGCACACCCACTCACAGGCTCTTTAAGCATAGTTTCTATAGTAGAAGTAGTATCTCATAATTCAAATATTTTTGGTAGCTATTTTTTCATTAAGAATAAACCAAACATTTTGGAGAGTTGTAATGTGGTATTATCTGAGTTAAAAGTAAGTCTCAATATGCACGAGAAACAGCTGTTCTTCCTGAATGCAAATAAGACATATTTGTTCCAATGGGTGAAATGTTCTTGTAGTAACTGAGCACACGTCAATGTGCGCAGCACTCCTGTCTTCGTGCGACCAACATAGTTTCTCATTGTAAACAGTTGATTTAGAAAAATGTGACAAAATCTAAGTTGACAGCAAAAACATCCTGTACCATAGGGAAATGGTATTACACAGCTTTTGCAATTCCTTGCTTTCCTTCTTTTCACAACATGTTTGTTTGTTTGCACAGAATAACCGTCATGTCAAAATGAGATTTCAAAGCTCTTGCAGATGATAAGTAAACCTTTTCTACAGCAGTTAGTTGAATTTTCCGTCTTTTTTTTTTTGTTTTACTTGAACAAATGCACAAAGAATACAACACAGCAAGATTTAGATTGATCTTTGTCCTTTAGAAGTACAATTCCAGAGGCTTTTGGGAAAAGATCAGACTCTGAAAAGGATGTTCAGATCTTTTTTCCCCCTTTTTTTCTTAATTGTAAATTCAACTATAAAGCTAATTTATCCAAATGCTTATTCACTCTTTCTTGTATGTAAGTATGTTAGTATTTTTTAAGCTGTTCTTTCAAAATGCAAATCTTCCTTGCCTCACTGCAACTACCTGATGCACTGGGAAAGTTGTCTGCATGGTAAAAACTGAGCCTTGTCTCTAGCTTTTACTGAACTAAAATCTTGTTTACAGATACTCTGTCACTAAAATTTCATATTTATGAGCTAATGTGTCTATGGAATATATCTTTCTCTTTACCAAATCTTAAAGGGTGAATAGCTAGCTAAATACTGACCTGCTGTAGAGCAAAAATAACACAAGAGCAAGCTGCCGGTAGGGAACTAGGAAGAGCATGGTCATTACTTGTTTGTTCATTTATCTGTTGCACAACATGAATTGTAATGTTTAAGTAATGTGCAACTTGACTTTGCCAACTTGAACAAAATCTCAACAAGTTTCTTGTTCCCCTCTTCATGCTATCATTCCATTCTCAAAATGCCTTCGGGAATTAATTCTTCATATTTAGATAATCTTGAGTTTTAGAGTTTTCTTGATTGTAGAGGAATTAATTAAAAAAAACAAAACAACTGATTGTGATTTCTTCTATCAGATTGTTTTTTTTCCTAGATCTTTTGTACTTTAAACTTGCTTCATAAATTTTATTCTTTGCAGAAGATTATTAGACAGCAATTACATTTTTTTTGGTTGGATAGTTTTGGTTTGTTTTTTCTTCTTTTTTTTTTTCTTTTTGTTTTTGTTTGTTTGTTTTTTCCTTGGTACCAAGTCTGCTTTTGTCTGCAAAAATGGCTTTTGGGAAGTAAAGGTAGGTCTCAGTTATAGCCAAGTCTTCCTACCAATGTGAGGGGAGATGTTTGTAGTTCTCATTAGTGTCCTTATAAGGAGCAAAATCCCTTTACGTTCTGGTTTGAACACTTGTAAGGATTTGCAGCAACTTAAAAGAATAAGCAGTTGAGTGGCTGATAGAAAAAAATCATTACAGTTCAAGTTTCAAATGAGCCCACTTGTCAGGGGAACTCTGCAGGAAATTGCCCTCAATTTTGTTATAGGACTTTGGCAAGAGAGTAGCAGGTGACTCATGAGAAAAGTCTTTTCTGAGTCTGCTATCTCCTTTCATGTCATGGGTAAGAAATAAGCAGAGCCTTGTGGAGAATTATGCAGAGAATTAGAAATGGAAGATGAGAAACTTGAATTTCTTTTCAACAATGAGAAAAATTCCTCGGAATAATTCAAAAAGGAGCTCAATGTGAGCCAAAGAGCAGGTAGAAGTCCTGATTTCAATGATACTATCTAAATATACTGAAGCCAAAATTGTGTAAGCAATTGAAAATGAGATAACCAACTTACTGAAATAGGTACGTTTTGAACTAATATATTTTCAGTAGAGGCAGAAAAGCAGGGTGGATTTTTAAAAATAGATCTGAGAAAATAATCACCAGAAAAATCTCTTTTATATATTTAGATATTGAGAAATATACAAAATCCAGGGCAGTTACGAATCTCAGGTTACCATTAACAAGGTTTGTTTTCCCCAGCTGATGGTCTGTTTGAGTCATGCACCTAAAAGTGAGTTTTTTTCAGCCTCGTCCCCTTTTTCAGCTTATTTTACTATTTATATTTTTACTATTATGTTATTGAACTATACAATATATTCAGACAGTATATGCTTGTCCTGAACATGAACATATTCTAGCAGTTATGTTTATAAACAGATGCAAGTGTCTGGCAGGATGGATCATTATTTGGGGGCTCAGATGTTATTAATTAACACCAGGAATGTTGTGAAATAAGCTTGAAATCAGACCTCCCTTCTCCTGATGCAGTGTGAATGGATAAGTACTCTTCCTTTCAAATAATAGAAGGAACTCCTTCTCTTACTATGTTGTGAAGCAGTATGAATAATCAGCTAGTCATCAGTGGAAATAAGTTTGGATGCTAAAAAATCCATAGAAAACCCTGAAGAATGTCACTGTTTTTTTTCCCCTCTCACTGTCTGATTTTATTTGGCAGAAGTTGCTAAACAAAATCAGTACCTAAAATATCTTCAGAAAAAAATTACAGTTTTATTGTCGTTCCCTGCCTCCCCTAGTATTTCAACTTCTGATTTTTTTTTTGGTCTTTTTATTTACTATTTTGTAGGTAATGGGACCTGACAGAGATGCTCCGTTCAGAGGACTCCTACCAAATTTATAGCTGTTTAGCTACTCTGTCCACAGATACGGAATGGATTGCTCTATGTTGACAACAAACTATGGTACTGGGTCAGACCAAAGACTTTTCTAGCCTAGTATCCTGATGCTTTGGTGAGGGTGCTTGCCAAGGAGTTGAAGATAAGGACTGAATACTGTGTTCCTTCCAGGTTCCAGCAAACAACTGTCAGGGACTGCTTGAAATAATTTCAAATCATCATTATCAAACATCATTGAAGAACTTATTTTCCATGAGTCTTTTGGCACTCTTTTATAAATTTGGCCTCAGTGGCATCTTGTGGCACCCATGTTCCAAATCTGATTTACACACACTGAATTTAAAAGAATAATTATTAATAATTTATTTTTCCTTTTTTTTTTTTAATTTAAACCTGATGCATGAAAATAGTCCCCTAGATATTGGAGGCACAAATAAGGAATCATTTTTCACTGTTCTTCATATTTGGATTTTGTCAGTCTGTGGCTTTCTAAATTGGAGAATATTATTTTAGACTCTCTTCACACAAACTGTTTTCTCCATGTCCCTGATAAATTTTATCACACTTTTCCTACTGCTGTGGAAGCCTACTATATCCTTTTCAAGATGGGATGGCTGTAATTCCACTCAATAAGCAAAATTTGCACCATGTATTTTTATGTAGTGACAAAATAATATTTTTTTTTTTGTTTTCAAGAATTCCTTTCCTTATGTCGTTTGCTTGTTATAACACGATTTTATTTTTGCCACCTTGCCCCCCCCTCAACTATCTATAGTGATTTGATGCTCTTTCACATGCAGTAATAACAACTTCAGAGCCCATTGCTGCACACAGAGTTAAGGACACATTTCTCTAGGTACATTTATTTGTGTTTGATGTTCCTGGGTGGGATCTCCTGCCTTCTCTTTGTGTGCTGTCCCTCTTGCTAACACTGTCACTTGAATGTGGCAAGGAGACAAGAGGAAACCTCACTTTATAAAAGATCTTCAGGGTTCTCCAGTCTTCAGTGTTCAAGAACAAGGACCAATAAGCTAGTTCCTTGTAGCCAGCCAATTTTACTCATCCCTGCGCTCTTTTCCTATCCAGCACGACCTGTCAGTAAAGTTTTCAAAGTTCCTAAATATCCCCTTATATGGAAACGTGCTGTCATGCTGTTTTGCTCCACCTTCTTTTCCTGAACTCCTGAGAAGCCGTCTGTCAGAACAACTGCATCTGAACTTTGAAAAGCACAAAAATTAACACAACATCACTGTATGAATGAGGACCTCTTCTGGCTGTTTCCATGAGCTTTCCCCATTAAGAAGCACACTGAAAATATCTGGGTCAGAAAAGCGCAACTGAAGATAACCCTGCATACCAGAATGATACTATAATAATCCTAGTCCCTGTTGTCACGTTTTTAAAATGGACGGGTGAGTGACCTCTATGGTTTGCGTATTTAATATGCTTAGTTTTCAGGGCACCTTGTGTTTTGCTGCTTGTTTTAACAGCTCAGATCTTAGTTTCTTTGCTAGGTATTATTGTGATAGCTGATGTAAGGCAGTCACTGTGCAGAACACTTACAGAATTCAAAAGCAATGACCTATGAAAACGAGCTAGCGGCATCCTGCTAAGAGACAAAACCAAAACCAAACCTCCCATCTTGTGTATTATCTACAGAGAACCACACTTTATGCATTTTTAAAAATTTTGCTGAATGTCAATAAGTGTAAGCTTGTATAAAGTAGTAGGAGAAGGAAAATCACAGAACAGAGTCAATGTGCATAGTCCAAAGCAGTAATAGAAAGTAAATAACTCTATCATCTAAAAATAGAGCTATTTATGAAAGTAAGAGAAGCAGGATTACGCCTATTATTTATTCCCTCAGCACCTCCACAAAGTAAAACATCCTTAGCATCTGCTAAGGATCATTCAGAAATTGTTAGCACAATTTCACTGGACACTTCTTTACTGACCTAGTGACAGATGGTGGTAGGAGAATGTGGCGTTTAAACGACTTGCGTGCCCTGCGCAGGCAAAGCAACCTGTGCTTACGGACCTCCATTTCAGAAATTCCTGAGTTTTTAGCCTCAGTGTAAGGATTCTCTAACGAGTTACTGTTTCTTTCCCTTCTGGTTAGAGATTGATTCGTACACTGAATATTTCTCCTTTGTGAAAGTTCAGGGTACACATTTCCTTTCAAAGCATGAATCACACAGAACATAATTTTCTCATTTTACTGGCGACTATTGTAGGTTCCTATTGACCCTGCCAGAGCACCTAAAGGCTCCAACCAGATTTTGAAATATTTTGTGCTGGACACCATACAGACTTTATTGAAAGAAGTTTCTTGTCTGGAACAGGATAATGAGGTCACTCAATAACAGGAACAATGGCAGAAAAGGGTTGATATATTTTCGTTCCGTTTAATCTTTAACAGGCTTTTAAAAAAAACATTTATTCCATATGGCAAAAGAGTGAATGGTCAGCATTTCCCATCAATATAAATTTCAGTAAAAAAATGAAAATACTGGAGTCTATTTCTGAATAATAAGTATTGACAAGGGTCCAAATGAATCCATGGTAGCAAGCAATCAGTTAGACGTTATTAGCTTCTTCCTTAATTAAAGCAAAGCCAAGACTGTAGATTCAGCTTGTAGTTCAGAAAGAAAGAATTTTCTTCAGCTGAGGCTTCCAATATTAGTTGGTGAAAGACTCCAGCTTCTCCCAAACTGGTCATTTTACAATGATAGCACACCATTAACATCAATGGATTAATATTTTTATTAGACAATTACAAATATTTTGCCCATATGAATCATTAAGCTACTGTGAGCTGGGGAGAACTTGTTCTGCAGTCAGACATTTGTGAGGCATCACTCTGTACCCAGGTTTAGCTCCTGATAAATATAAGAGGAAATAAAAGTTAAATTGGAATTTCATTGCTGAGCTTTTCTTTTGGGCATGTTTTCTGACTTCAGTTTTCTGAGTTTGTAGTCTTTGTTATTTTACATTTATTTTAGTTAGGCTTTACACTCTTGTTAGGTTGTGCTATTTATGTTCAAATCACAGGGAGGTAGTTGGGATGCTAGGAGGAAGAAAAAGCCATTTCCATGTAAGAATAAGAAGAGACAGAATGGAAAAGGAAAGATTAGTGTCTTGGAGAGGACTGGAAAGGAAAAATGTAGGAATGAGCTGCAGTAAACTGTCAGAGAGGAAGCCAAGTCCAGCCGCAAGTGTTAGACTTAGGGACTGGGACTTCTCTCCATTTATTGCCTCTAAACTGCTGAAGTCTGCTTCAGAAAGCATCCCTACTTCTGCCTTTCCCAGTCTGCTGCTTCACCAATATAAATGGGATTTCCCATTTGCCTCTGCTACTAGTGATTCAAGTTAGATTTGGAGGCATAGGACTGGATGCTGATAAACAGCAAATCTTGGAGAAATCAGTTCAGCAGAGCTAACCTTCTAAGTGCTCAGATCTTTTTTGTTTGTTCGTTTCTTCTGGATTCATTATTTGCTTAAAATGCCAAATTTGTTAACTCGACATGCCAGATATGACAGAGCATTTTTTCCTGGAAATAGATTTTTAAACTAATTAGATTTTCTATATTTTACCACTCTGCTTGTCAAGAGTTTGTGTATGTGTGTACACATGTGTATAAGTGTGTGTCTAAACTTTGGCAAAGCTACTCAAAGATGAGCTGCAACTTGAACAGCTGCAAAGTCTCTGAACACTGGAATTATTCATAGCATATAAAGGAAGAAAACCTCTTGAAAATAGTTCAAACATAACACAATTATAGGAGGATTAGACTTGAATTTTTTATTTGAATGAACCACCTCCTGAAGGAGTCTGTAAAATGGGAACATGGGTAAATGGAACTATTTTATAGTCCTTCTTGCATTTAAACAAGAGAGTATAATGTGGCAAAAAACATTGAGCGCAGAGATCTCTGTGCAAAATTTATCTGTTTGCTTTCTCTCCGATAGTGCAAAAATTAGGAATACTGGCTAGTGGTTGAATAAACATACAGTATTATTAGGATAACACTCCGTGTTGCTAAAGTCCTTGATGTAGAGAAAGGTTTGAAAGCACATGGATGGTTCAGCTGTGTCTGTTCTTTTGCTTAGGGCTACAGACTTACACACCTTAATGACACTAATTTAGAGATCATCCTTTTTGGCACAGGGATTAAGCCAGAGGGTGAACTATAATCCTGAGAAGACTACCTAAATCTAATACTTTTGCTTTGGCTTTGTGTAGTCAGATTTTTTGCATGTGCCCAGTGCTACTTATACTTTAAAAGATTATGTGGAGCTAAAGAATATAGTTGTCCAAGTACAGAGGTCAAATATTTAAAAAGGAAGACGTTTTCTGTGTTCTTTCCTCCCATGTTAACTCATGTTAAAACATGTTGTTTTATGCACTGTTGTCCACAACTGTGCTGCTTGCCTTCTCTAAACCAAATAGCAAATGAACAACTGTCAGAACAAAATAACACTTATGAATATATTTTATTCATAGGGAATTCACATGTTCAATTTCGGTATGCCTCAGGCAGCCAGCTGGAGTGTAAAGTGAGTATCCTGTGGCTTCCCCTTACACCTGTTGTTGCAGATAACAGCATTCTTTAATGGCACACTCTTTTTTTGATACCAGTTAGCAATATTCACAATCACGCTTTCCACTCTCCCCATGGCTTTCCTATTCATTTAGACTGGGTCAGATGTGGAGTAAAATACTGATTTACTCCACAAACTCAGACCTGTCTTTAGAAAGATGTTGGGTACGAAAGAGAGTGGGACACTGTTAGACATACTGTTCTGCAGAGACATGGAGAGACTTGCAGAGCTGAGAGACGTCACATAGCCTCTTTGCATGTGTTGTGCCATCAGAGTACAAAACCTGCAAAGCACTTGACAAAATCATCAGCCAGGAGTTCTTACACCGGAGGAAGAGGAAGGTATTTTCTTGCCTGATGTGCAATTAAGTGGTGGAACTCTTTGAAACAGCACTTCTTATGAGTTCTAAGTGTAAGAGCATTAAAAAGTAAATAAAAAGGATAAAGTAAATATTACATGTCAGTTATTTTTTTGTACACAGTGATGCAGATGTGACTTCTAGTTCAGGAAGTCCTTGGAACTGATTTCTAGATGCAGAGAAGGTGTTTAGTGGAACAGTTGTTCTGCTTTTTTTTTTTTTTTTTTAACAAACATCTGATGTATACCCACTGGAGGATGAAATTCAGAGATGGTTACCTGGTCCTTCTAACAAAAACCACTCTCTGTTGTCTTAGTTGATTTTAATGCACTGACTGCTACTGAAGATTTGAGTTCACTTTTACGTTCTGGCCTGAGAACTGGAGTTGGTTCTTAAGCTTTGAGTCATTCCTGTGCAGAGGTCCAATGATGGCTGGGGGAAGTTCCAGTGACCCATTTGACCCAATGTTAAATGCAAGTCAGATTCCTTGCTATTTCCCTGAGCACCTGCTACTGGCTGTTGCTGGAGGCAGGATATTTGTCAAAATGGACCTGCAGTGTAAACCTGTTCTGTTTGTTCCAGACTTTGGCTAACAACACAGAGGTCTGAATACATACCCCTGGTTAGTAATTGTAGCCAGTTTTGTTTTAAGATTTTTTTTTTACTTAGTAGCGATTTAGTGGGGGTACGGTGGGAGGAGGAAGCACAGCTGTTTTGTCCTAAAAGTGAAATTATTCATAAGGTATTAAAATGCATTGTCACTGGGGAGAAACAACAGAATTGCAGTTTAATTCAGATTGGAAGGCACCTCTGGATATCAGCTGTATGGACATCAACTTGCCCCGCTGCAAGCATGGTCAGCTTAGGGAAGTTTGGTTTGTGTTTTGAAAAACTTTAAGGACAAAGATTCCACAGCCTTTCTGCACAGCAAGGACCAGCATTGGACCAACATTATGATGTAAAAATCTCTGAATATCTGATTGGACCAGAGCACACTTGTGACCCCTGTTCAACTTGTTGTCCATGAGGCTTGCAAGTCCTTTTCTGTGATGTTGTTCTTTAGCTAGTTGATCCCCAGTCTGTACAGATGCATGGACTTATCATTCCCCTAGAGCAGGATGTTTCATTTGCCTTTGCTGAACTTCCCAGGGTTTCTGTCAGCCCACCTCTTCAGCTCGTCAAGGTCCCTCTGAATAGCAGCCCTGGCTATCACAGCTAATACTGCAATGTACAGAAAGCATCAGA
Source organism: Charadrius vociferus (assembly GCF_000708025.1). NCBI lineage: Eukaryota > Metazoa > Chordata > Aves > Charadriiformes > Charadriidae > Charadrius > Charadrius vociferus. Next base: position 856,594 of record NW_009648712.1, on the reverse strand, counting down.
TAAACAAGACACATTGGTTAAATGTTTGAAATCTTCTCATGAATAAGCCAAAAAGATATACTGGTATACGTATATGTGCATGTATAGCTATATGTTTTTATGTGGAGAGGGAAAATGTGATTATTCTTTTTTTTAACACTACCTTTGCAGTGGTGAACACGCCAGCATACCCTATTGCACAAGTGAAGCCTCTTTCCAGTCCCTGTCCAGGTATCTTGGATGGGAAGGGGAGCATGATTCTTTTAATGAGATACTTATGACTGTTGCGTATCTCACACTCCCTATGGTATGTAAATATATAATAGTCAAAGCACAGATCAGAAGCAGTTTCCAACATCTTACTACACTTGAGGTTAAGAGCATGATTCAGAAACTCAACAGATGCTGTGACTCAAGTAACTGCTGATGCACTTGGCAGCATAGCTGTATGTGCAAACACTAACAAGTACATTTTCATTTCAGTGTACATGGAAATTAGGCATGCAATTCCTGTTGCCTACCAGAAAATGGTATCCCAATTCTCCATGCTCTAGCCAGGAACTACTGAGACCCGTGAGCTCAACTAGTGGAACATGCCTGTTAGGATTACTTTTACCCTACGTCTTAGTAAGCAGAATAAAAAAAAATTACGTGTAAGCTCGACTTCTTCTAGAAAACTTATCATATACAAGCATGTAAGGATGGCTGCAGTGGATCAAAATTTAGGTCCTAGGTCCATTGACCTAAATACACTGCCTCTGGCAACACGCATATAAGAAACTCGAGGTAATCCCTATGCAGTCAGTAACCTTCAGTAGGTTTCCTTCTCTATGATCCTGGCTGTAGTTCTCCTCTCGAACTACAGAAATTCTTAACATCTGCAACAACCAGTGACAAGGAGTTCCTGAGCTTGATTATACGTAGTTTATCAAGAACCACCTCTCTTTGTCTCTGGTTCCTCACCCTCCTAACTTCATTCGAAGCTTCCCAGTTCTTGTCTAAGAAGCACCAGTGAAGTACCTGACTACCTCAAAGAAACTGAACTGACTGCAACTTGCATCTTCTGCTTCACATTTTCACCCATCCTGCGTGATGCTCTTGACCAGCCCTGTTGCTAATGAGCTATGAGAACAGGGAGCTTCTGCTCCAACGAGTTTTATTTTGTATTTCTATTTGAACTCTCTTGTATTAGTAGAAGAAGTTAGCAGGTTATACGTAACAGTGGCCAGAACAGAGAGAAGAAAAGCATGTGCAATCAGAAATGTTTTAATTTGTTGTGTTGGCAGCCTAAAAACACACCCACACAGGGCCACAAGAAGGCGGAGAAGCAGTCTCATGATTCAATACAATAACAATCCCTGTGTGGCTCACTCAGGTTGCTCGTATATACCCTTAGAAATGGGAACACCAAGTGCAGAGCGCTGTGTTGTTGTGGCAATGCAACACCGGTAGGACTCAAGTGCTGTGTGTGTTGTGGACATGTACATGGGGGTCAGCTAAACCAGATGCTAAATTCACATTATTTCTTCAGGGGAGCATGAGAGCAAATGCAGAAAGAGGGTTCTTGAAGATGCTTTGAATTTACTGATATTTTGGATACATTTAGGTCACGGGAATAGCTCTGTTTTGTTTCTTATTGACAGTTTTGTGGAATTTTGGTACAAAAAACCTGTTCTTTGCTGTAACTTTCAGGGTTTTGCTAGCAACTGAAAAAGTATGGCTAAAGTAACACATGGCTTTTTTCTACTCTTTGGACTGCTTCCTACTACTGTTGTGCTAACTTAGATGTTTGTCCTATTTTTATGTGATGCTGTGAAACTTTTATGGGCTGTGAGCTATTAAAAAAATGAAGAAATATATCCAGATATCTGGTATGAACCAGCAGCATTGAAAATGTATCAACCCTGAGCGCAGTGTTAGCAGAACACTCATACCATATAAGACATACCATTGCATTAAACCTATGGACAACACATCTTTGACTAAAATTCTATTATGTTTTGAAAAGCAAAAAACAGTTTAGTGATAACTGTACACTGAGTTTGAAACTAAATCAACAAAAATATGTGTTTATTGATATAGAATAAAATAAGGCATCAATAAATGCTTCAAGCTTTATGAGATGACAGCATACGTCATATGGCTTTAACACATTTTTGTCAAAGAGGTATAATCCATGCAGTTCTCCTCCGATACAAACTTAAAAGAAAGTTTTCAACCCATGTGTTAAAACACTAGTTACACACATGTAAATGAGAACAAGATTAGGTAATGTGATTAAGGTTAATATGTACCTAAAAGCATAATTCAGTCATGAAGAAAAAAGTCTGGCCGCTGCAGGCAACTGCATTAGATTTTTGACGAAGTTTTTGATGCACGTATCAAAAGTCACAGTTGTTGATTTAGCAGACCAAGGACTATGCTGAATTATATTTCACATGTGGAAAGACTCTTGATGTGAAAGATCACAAAGTAACAAATCCTCGGTCATGGCACTGAGCCCCCAGGCAGTGATCCATTCTCCCCACTTCAGTGAGAGTTGGCTTTGAGACTCTGGACCCTGATTACAAAGAGGGGAAAAAACACAGTATGTGTTTGTTGTAGTCTGGACAGCTCAGATAATGCTAGTCACTGAAAACTTGTATTACTCATATAGACAGAGGGAAGAAGAGCAGAGATTTTACCTATAAAAACAGTGGTTTTGGAACAGCTGAGTCATTCAGAGTCCTGGGAAAGAGATCACGTGGCAGGAAAAGCATCAGGAGGAAAGTCAGATTAAATATGATGTACTGATAAAGGCATGAATAATTCTTTACTTGAAACACTAAGAACATGTAGCTGAGAGTATCCTGTCCTAGCATTTTTTCATATAGGATTGCCTTTTCCTCCTGTACTTCCTTTTGCCTGTTCTGGTAGAATTTATTCTTCTGTGTAATGCTTCAGGAAGGGAATAAAACCCAAACCTAGTTAGGTTTGGAATGCTGCTCAGATTTCAATCTGTTAGCAATGTTACAGTTAATACTGGTTTTAGTGGGAGGGTAAACTATTCTCTGTTCTAGTTTCTTCTTTCCAAAATGTAAAACTACAGGAATAAAACTCAACCAATGTTGATAGCTATGGAGATCTTATGCCTGAGCCATTTGACTTATTCACCTAGTAAGTGATAGTTTGTTCCATGAGACTTTCTTTTTTTCTCACCTTTCAATGAGAGATTCATGTAGAATATGTGAATTTGTGATCATCTCTGACAAAAGGACGAAATTGTGAGCAGAGTAATGTTACTTAAAAACACTTTGCTTAACTTCTGCAGAGCTGTTTGTATGAGACAATACAGATCAAATATTACCTCTTGAAAAATGAATGCAATGCACGTCAGTCAAACAAACACCACCAAGCTGTGTTCTATTAAAAAACCCTGGAAGACATAAGCAAGGCTGACAGTATAGTAAAGTTATTATACACTTGCACAAGTTATATACATGTTGCTTCTTTCAGTATATTAACCTTGTGCTTCCAGTTGTTAAAGCATTCTGGAAATTAAAAATATGTGTGGAAAAGTCCAATAACATCTTTAATGTCGTGATGTTTCTGCTAAGGCCAATGCACCTCATGAGAAGGTATTTGATTACCTCCAGGTTCTTTTGCTGCTGGCAAGGGCCGGAGGGGAAACAAAGCAGCTAGCTAGGATCCTCCCTAGTGGAAAAGCTTCCTTGGAGGGCCCCTGGCTGCTGCACCACTATTGTAGGCAGCTCTGTCCCCTTCGCAGCTCATCCTCATACCACACCTGGGCTGGGGCTGGATGGGACTGGGGCTGGCTGGCTTGCAGCCCTGGGGGCACCAGCACCAGCTCAAGGGAGGATTTGGGCTGCCCTGGGAATGGGGGCTACACCTAAATCACAGAATCATAGAATCATAGAGTCATAGTATGGTTTAGGTTGGAAGAATCATTTGAAGATCATTTAGTTCCAACCCCCCTGCCATAGGCAGGGGCACCAGGTTGCTCAAAGCCCCATCCAGCCTGGCCTTGAACACCTCCAGGGATGGAGCTTCCACAGCTTCTCTGGGCAACCTGTTCCAGCGCCTCACCACCCTCAAAGTGAAAAATTTCTTCCTAATATCTAATCTAAATCTAACCTCTTCCAGTTTAAGACTATTCTCCCTTCTCCTATCACTACATGCTCTTGTAAAAAGTCCCTCCCCTTCTTTCCAGTAGGCCCCCTTTAGGTACTGGAAGACTGCTATAAAGTCATCCTGGAGCTCTCTCTTCTCCAGGCCAGACAACCTCAGCTCTCTCAGCCTGTCCTCATAGGAGATGTGCTTCAGCCCTCTGATCATCTTTGTGGCCCTCCTCTGGATCCACTCCCAACAGGTTCATGTCGTTCCTATGTTGGGGGCTTCAGACCTGGGCACAGTACTCCAGGTGGAGTCTCATGAGAACAGAGTAGAGGGGAAGAATCACCTCCCAAGGAAGTAGTGATGGCTCTGGACAGGATTCCCTACTACATGGAGTGACAATTCATAGCGCTGGACACTTTGGGCATTAAATCTTAACTCAACTTCAAGTGTGACTGGAATTTGCCAACCTGCGTGCAGCATGCTTGTTTGGCAAATAAGCACAGATGTTGCTATTCTGGACAAGAGTTTTAAAAGCTCTCCCCCAATCACATGTTTCTTGAGGGAACTCCTTGGCTTGTAAGGAGATGGATGAAGAAGCTGCAGTGTTTCAAATGTTAACCAAAGGACACTGGAAAATGGGCAAGGGTAATGTGAAACTCTTCCAGGCATAAGCAGATGGACTATTGTATTATAGATACATACTGGAAGGTTGTTATCAAGACAAAAATTAGTTCTGCCAGATTTCTTTTTACTTGCTATTACTAATTATAAGACTTAGTTCACTAATGCTGGCAGAGAGAGGTGTGTATTTAACCTGACAATATTCATGGTGAATAGACAAATATGTTTTCATATCCCATATGCCATTTTTCATAGACATGTGAATATGAAAATGCAGATAACAGCGAGGCAATGATGCAGCAGAATATGATGTAATTTTTCTATTTTTATGGGCTTTGTACACTTTAAGGGAGGATGAGTCTATAAAAGCAGTTCAGTTTCACTGGCTCTAAATCTGGCACACAGCTTGCTAAAAGCTATTCAAACTTAGCTAGTATGCTTATTTTTTTGTTCTTCCTACAAAAGTATTAAGCTTTCAAGCTGCTGATAAAGGAATGTTATTTTTCCAATGACTTTTTTATTTTTTAGATTTTCTTGAAAATCAAGTAATAATGCTAGTCAGAAAAGCAAAGAGAAAAGTTGTATACAAAAACAAGGCCGAAGTATCTCAGGTGTTTCCTTTGATGTATTTTGCTGGAAGTGTCATTTTTGAGTATAATGAGGGGGAATTTAGGGACTTTAGGAAAGGAAAAGAAATACTATTTTTTGTGACATACAGTCTGTCTTTCAATTTTCTGGAGTTTCATATATGTAAACTTCTTTTTGCTATTTGCTGTTAATGCCAAGGATTTTTATTTTTATTTTTTTTTCCAGTAAGGCTATATAAAACCAAATTACTTATGCTTTTTGAGAGACCTAGCTAAAAGTTTTTGTAACATAAGACACAATTAAACACGTAGTAGTTTAGTTCATTGTATGCAGGATTACAAGCTTCATCTTAAAGAAGCTTCAGCTTCCTGTTCCACTGTGCCATATGGCTGTAAGCGAGGCAATGGGTCTGTCTTTGCATCAGGTATTGTTGTACTCCAAGGTATTCAAGCTGCTTTCCAGAATGTCTGCAGAGTTCATGTTTAAAATCACTGATAACATATAATGTTACATTACTACAGTGATGTTAGCCACTCTGAAGTACATTGAGTACAATATAAAATTGCTGATGAATATAGTTTGCAAATATATTTGTGCACTATGAAACTTGGGGGTATGAATAACATGATTTAGAGATGTAAGACTGTTTTTCCATGACATCTTACCTCCTTTTTATCATGTTCCTGGCAAGCCAAAGTACAATCTTTAGTTATCTGTGAGCAGCTAAGCTATATAGCAACGTCAAGCCTTACCTATTAGTTAAAAAAAAATAATTAAATCTTGTCTTGCACAGAAAAAAACCTCCAAAACAATGCTTTCTGTGATATTGTTATGTGATTACTTAGAAAGGCAAATTATTAAATTAGCTTTTTCCATCTTTATATGCCTACAATAAAAACAGGCATCACAAAGATCTGAAAAAGTCTCACATCAAAAAATGGATTTAATGCTAACAAAATCAATTTCCTACCAGCTGTGACCAATAGATCTTTAAACTTTAAAGAGACCTCAGTATAGTAGAGAAGAGAAGAGTAGTATAGTAGATTCTTTCACTAGGCAATATTTTACCAGGGTATCATGACGTCTGGATCTGTTTTCTAACACTTTATAAAGACAATTAATTGATTGCAAGTCCGGTAAGCGAGAAGAAACCTGGGATCCTTCAGGAATGTGGAAGGTGGGGAAGAG